>NC_091486.1:30666446-30976565 GCF_947461875.1 Haliaeetus albicilla
CTCCTTTTTGGAGGAAGGGTTTTGGGCTCCCTCTTTGTCCTGGTTTCTTCATTAACTCTTAATTTCCTGAGATCTCTTCCCTCTTTGAATCTCCTCCTTCTCCTGGCTTTCCCTCATGCCTTTGTCTGTAGTCCATTGATTTCTCTGCTTAGGCCTCCTTTGATCTCTCTTCTTTCACTCTCTTACCCAAGTCCATTCAGTCTCATGCCTCCTCCTGTCTATTTTAATCAGGGCATTCTTTTCTTCAGCATTTATCAGAAAGCATAATTTCTTCTCTGCCACTTTTTCTGAATGGCAGCCTTCACAAATCTTATTCTCCTTTTAGTTTTATTGCAGTTGAAGAGGATGGCATAGGAAAGTTATAGCTGAATAACAAAACAGCTCTGCAAGATAATACCATCCTCTAGAATAAAAGAAAAATCATCCTAATTTTTAAAATGCTGTAAGCTACCCTATCAAATAATAGGAACTGAGCAGTAAGACACAAACACATATTAACACACAGGGGTCTGACACAAGAACTCAGCAGTACCTTCCAGAAACCTGTTGCTATATCCTTCTCTTAGTTGTTCTAGGTAGTTCATCAAAGCAATGACATAGGTTATGTACCGAATAGCATACCGCCTCACTCCTTACCTGGGATAAAGACGCTAGTGCAGCCTCCTCTTCCTCCCAGAGAATTCAGGTCCCCCATCCCTAAAACACCACGCTCAAAATACAGTCACTGATGTCATCTGCTTTCTTGCCCTTTAGCAGCTCATAATGCCAAAGCAGTGGCTTTCCTATTTGTGGTCTTGTCTTGCTTACAAACTTGGGGGGATACAAATGCTTACAGATGCAGGTCAGCTGCCTGTGCCTGGTGCCACTCACCTCACAGTATGGCATGGGCAGAGACATCTCCCCATCTCTTTCAGAGATCCACGACAAAAGTAACTTGACTTTTTTAAGGTTACAAGTGTGACTTGATAGTTTTAAGATGACTGTTTATTTTTAGCTCCTTAGAAAAATGGAGCAGCAGCTGAATGGACTAAGATACAGCACTTCTAAAAAGAATTTCACTTTTTATAAAACTAGTTTCCACCAAAGAAAACTCAATATGAAACACCTTCTGCTGTGCTGTGACCATGTGTTTTCCAATGAACAGAACGCTGAGCACAGCCACATCATGGATGGAAAAGATAGTGGCTGAGCCAGAGCACAACTACTCTGGTGTCACATAAATCACATGCTGGGTCATGTGCCAGGGGACTACCTCTGGCCTCTGCCTTTGTGTGAGATCATATCACAGAAGAGGGCAGAAGCGCTGGACAGGTGGTTGACTCTGGCCTCCCTCATGTTTTGCCATAATGTGAGGTGTTTCAAAGGTCCCAACAGTTGCTACCACACTGTGATGCCACGGCAGGGGGCATGAGGTATCACACCTGACTGAAAATACTCACCCACAGCCAGGGACCCCATGGAGGAGTAAAAGATGCTCACCACAACATGTGACCCCTGCGCTAATAGTTGTCAAGAACAACTTCAGATACTCAGACCCTATAAAACCATTTTCTTTGGCAGTAGATAACCCAGCTGCCCAGGGAAGTCAGATGCAAGCACAAACGTCTTTCTAAATGGGTAATGCCTTCAGAACTAGATTGCAAGACAAAAAAAAAAAAAAAAAAAAAAGGAGAAAAGCAACATGACAAGGACACTACATCCTTGTACTGTATGTTGTCTGTGGTTCTTACCTTCTACGCAGATCTTCAGCCACTGCTGCTCTGCAGCTGAACAAATAGGCTCGGAGAGATTTTAGCTGCTGTCTCAGGCGACCAACAGTTGCCAGAGGTTCAACATGCTTGTACAACATGGGATTTTCCTGCTGGATATCAATCAATGGCTCCTCATAAACATATTCCAGGAACTCTTTGGCTTGCTTTGATACCTGAAAAATAAAGCAACCAGTTTAGCTAGGCTTTCCTCCCAACTTTTTTTAACTAAATCTTCCCCTCCATGATCTGTCAGCTATTCTCTGCATCTGAAAACTTACTCTGTTACCAATTACAGATGAAGACAGAGCTGAGAGAGATCCAATTGTCTCTGCTTATAGCCAAGTCAAACTTCATCAAGCCCATCAAAGTTGAGTGTATGAGATAATTCCTTATTTACCCAAAGTACAGCAGTATCTGCAGCCACACATGTTTTCACTGCAGGGTAACATAGCTTACTAGATGTTTTTCAAGTCTAAAAACTGAATACCAAGTTTCTTCCCTGTTAATATTTTTCTGTTTGTTCGCTGCTTTCTTTTTGGCAAGAAGCAAGTGCTTAGGTAAGTGCCAAAGCACAACATTAGAAAAGGAAACATACACACTCTGCAAATCCAATCACATTGTACTATCCCAGGGTACAGAACTCCAGTGCAAAGTACTACTTCCATTTCCTTCATGCTCAGCCAGTATGGTTAAAATTACGTAAAAAGAAAATAATCAGAAGCATATCTATCAAGTTGCAGGGTTTTTTTAAATACAAATAAAGTTGAATTTTACTGGTATTACTCACCATGTTTCATCTGCAAGAAATTTTTCTTATGCCTTTTTCATGATAGTGCTCTATCTCCACCTGCAAAGAGCTACTGTAATCTTGATAAATTAATGGGACTTATGTTCCCATTAGAAAAGATACTACTGTTTCTGAGGCAAGAAGGCCAAATTCCCTCTCATTCCTTACTCCTGCATTTTATCACAGCTGGAAAAGAGAAGATGGGATTACCTGAAATGAGCTGCAAATCACTTGAAACTGTGCTACAGAAATACTATTCGTTCCACAATTCAATTAGTCCTCCTGGACCTTTAAATCACTGTTTACACTGAGTCGAGGGAGGGATGAATTAGGCTAACAAAAGGAGAAAGGGCACACCATAGCCTCTTGAGATTTAAGATGTTATTTCCCTTCTGGTGCTGTAAGGTAGGAAGTAGGAAAAAGCAATATACGTCCTTATAAATAGCACCACTTCCAAAACCACCACAAGTTACTAGCTATAGGAGTCACTAGCTACTTAGAGGGAAAGCTAGCCCCAAATGTAACCCTTTCACAACGCATAATAAAGATATAAGAAATAACTCCAAAGCCAACCTTCCCACCAATAGCTATACAGATAACACAATGTGTAATTTTAAATACAGTAGACCATAACTCCACAGGTTCCCCAGGTCCTGAAGCTGTACTAAATATCTCACCTATTTGTATTAGACATCCCACTAATTTTTTTTTTTTTTTTTTTTTTTTTTTTTTTGAAATAAGGCAAGTACAAGGAATTGTGCTGTCTGAATGGAAGCACAGGTAACATGCTGTGTTGGCAACTTGGATTTTGTAGAACAAAACTCTACAAACCCCAAATATGTCAAGTTTTCTAACACTAGCAATGTTGTTGTTTTATTAGACATGCTAACTGCAGTGCACAAAAGAGACTGCAGTTAAACAACCTGCTTTTACAATCATTAAACTATTTGGCTGTAATATCTCAGCAATCCCCTGACAACTGCTGTATCTATAGTAAATATTATTCCTCTTCCACTAATGGACAAATTAAGGCACATATTCAGTGATTCCCTAGGAGGCACATGAATGCTTGATACAGCTACTAGCACCTCTGATCAGGAGGACCTGGTGCCCAGTGTTCTTTGTCGTCTTACTTCCTTGCCTTAAACCCCTGCTGAAGTGATGGGCTCCTCATCCACCTGCCCTACTGTCTCGGGAACCAGAGGGCGATTACTGTCTAAGTACTGCACCCATGCCTGTGCACACTTCTACCCTGTATGGGGCAGCCCTCCTGAGGCTGCAACATTAAGAGCACAGAAACAAAAAAATGCCAGAATTGAGGTCACCTGAGTGACTCTGCAATACATGTGCATTATGATGACAAAGTATTATTGTGTGACTCTGGTGCTGCATGGTCTGAATGAAGCCTTTGAGGAGAGAGGAGCAAAGCAAACCTTTCTCTCTTTTTGCCAATACAAAGTACCTGAAGAGTGTTGATTGCAGGAGAAGTAGCTTTGTCCAGCATCACTGGCTGACAGGTAGGTGTCGGTTCCCTCTGCACGCCTGACACAGGCACACAGGTCATGTAAAACATTAACCTACCTTGCCAACCATAGCTAAGTTATAAGAAGCTGAAATGCAGTCTTATAATGGGAAGGATCAGGCAGTCATTATAATTCAGCTTGCTACCAGCCAATATTCTAGTACATGACTAGCATACTCACAGTCCCCAGTTTTACTGGGCAGACTAGACAATCCTATTAAATAAGCCAGAAGGAGTAAGAAGATGCAAAGTGCAACAGGGTTTTAGCTTTAAATGTCATACAAGGATGGATGCTAACATTTCCAGACCTTTCTCTTCTAGAGGCTGCAAACTTACAGTTCAGAATTCAATTTACCAGAATTCAGCCTCCCTTGAAGCCTTCTGGCACAGGGAGTTCATTTCCTGCTGTGTTTGTCTGGCATTTTGCACAGGCTGGAAGCCACCTGAACCAAACAGCAATACTTACTGGGTTTTGCATGCAAACAGTGAAAACAGTTGGCCTAAGTAAAAAGAAGAAAGGATGTTCACAAGATTGCCTCTTTTCTTTTCCCTTCTCACAAACACATGAAAAACACAAATACGAAAACAGTAGGGAGACTGGAAAGAACAGTGAACCTGGGGACTGAACTGCTGCTTTGGTTATGACAGAAGAAACATGCCTAACTGCCAAGTCCTTTCAAAGAGCTTTTACTGCAGTCAAGGGGATTTTTCTTTTCCTACCTATGAGCTTTCAGGTGTTAAGTGCATTGTTGTTTTTCAAGATCCTGGGTATGGGAAGACACAGTTCCACAGATTTCTACCAGTTCTGTTTTTTCATGTCCTGTCTTGCCAAAAGCAGACAAGAACCTCTCCATTTGCAAAACTTACTTAATTGATGCAAGTTTCCTTTACAGCTGCTGCTCAGATGTCTAGGAGTACATGAAACATAGAAGAGAAACACGCCCAATTACATTGTATTATCATAAAAGCTCGTGTCCTAGAGTACCTCTTGGTGCTTGCTTTGCCAGAGACAGACGGGACAGATCCCAGAAACCCCTGCAGAGGCAGGGAAAAGGTGGTAGTGAGGAGTGAAGGTTTCCAAACCCTCATTCACTTTGCTTCCATTTGGTGGACTGACAGGCACATTTCAGACTGTGTGAAACACAGAAGCTTTTGAAGGCTGAAGCCCTCTTTCAGTTCTGACCATCAAACATGGTATGTGCTTATTTCCTGCAGGACCTCTCTGGGGTATGCGATGAGTCCAGCCAGTAGCAAGTCACCCCTGCAGAAGCTGCACTTTCAGGCATTGCTGCGCTATCTGTGAGGAGCTGGGCTGTGCATTTAGGAGAAGTTCTGTTGTTTAGCTTCATTTTAGGATATTGCTGCACAGCTTAGTGTGGGCACACTGGCCAATTATGGGAGGTGAAAAGCTGACAAATTGAGTTACCTTCCTTTTAAAATGAACCTAAAGAAAATCAGTACTACCAAAATCACCTCAAGGAAGTGGGACAAGATATCTGTCTTTGCCAAATCAACACATTTAATCAATATGCCACTAAGGAATCATGCAGTTTCATTATAACTATGAAGTGCAGCAGCCAGCACTAAGTTGCTTTCTAGACGATACAGAAGAAATAAACATCAGACTTTATCTCTGAATGGAGAAAGGAGATGCAGATGTAAAAGTGCAGGCAATTATGTAAGCTGCCTCAGAAAAGTACTGCTTAGTTCCCATGGAGGCATAGCAGGGACAGAAATAAAAGCACATGTATACAGAATTGAACAGAAAGGGGAATATCCCAAAGATTTCACAAAAGTAACAAGAACTACTTGTTATTTTATGCTATACATGGATGGGATGGAGTTGAGGAGATCCAAACAGTGATCACAGCTCATTTGTCACACTGCCACTGAGGCACATGATGTCCTCTTCACCTTCCCTCCCTGCCTTAGTTTCTGCTCTAACAGTTGGGGATGCTGTAATGTTTTCCTACCTAAGGGATGCTGTTCCTTTCTTAAATCCACCTCTCTGAGCATTTTGGCACAGAGACTGGTAAAGTATCTGCACAGAATTTGCTTGTGCTCCCAACCCACCTCACAGCTGTTCTGCCTGTCCACAAAAAGTGCAAATTGATAACTTCTCATTATTATAGTGAGATTACAGTAGATTAAGTTTTCAACGAATGCTTAAGATTGAAAGTCCCATTTCCTTTTGTGCCTCAGCTGCCTATACCAAGACCACAGAAAACAGAGCATAGTTTTTACCCTGCAGGTTTAGAAAGCAAAACAGTTTATTTGCTTGGCAGTATTACTGACAGCTTGATAGGAGGTCTTTGCCTTACCATCCACTTGCCCCACATCACAGCTACCTATACTACCATGGGCTAGCAAGTTTAGTCCTTGGTAAAGCATCCAAAGAAAGAACTCTTAAATATTTAGTCCTAGCTTCTAGGAAAGGGAGGTGTTTTTGTCTCCACACATAGGAGCTTTGTAATTCTGAAGAATCTTGCATTTCATCGTGCAAGACTATCATTTTCCTGATGGCAGGCTCTGGCTACCTTTTAATAATCTCCCCTTCTGACAAATTTTCTTCTTCAAGAGAGCTGCTTTTCCTCTAATAGGGCAGTTACTGGTTATTTTTTTCCTTTTCAAATAGCCCATAATAATAATATTTGCAGACACAAAACATCAAACAGCCTCTCCTAACAGTGGCTGCTAGGTCTGAGGCTCTAGCATGGTCTGGATTCCTTATGAGTTAGTTACTGTTTCAGCATATGCTCCCTGAGATGGCAAAACAACACTGCTACTGTGTTTGCTGGCATAATGCTTTGAGGCATGTAATCAGTTGCTCTTATCTAGCAACCAGCCACCAAGGCAGCAGCAAATAGCAGATTACAGAAGTTTTAGAAAAGCTGCTTGTGTGGCAAATGAACAACTGTAGAATTTTCTCTTTATGTTACTTTCTGCTGTCTGGTCCAAACAAGTGCTATAGCAACGTCCTTCTAGTGTCCTCGAAATATTCGTGCCAAGAGATAGGACATAGTGGGCCTTGCAAACACCATGTTAGGGTACGCCAGTTTACGGTGGGCATTTCCACTATTTAGCATCCACCACCAAGCAGTGCCAGTCCGTAGTCCCTAGTGCTTATGGAACAGGTAGTCCTCAAGGGCCCAATAACTGCAAAGATTAGGGCTAAAAGGGAGGTTTCACTGTTGCCCCTCCCTGTCTCTTGAACAACCAGATAAGCAATGATGGAAAAGATGCCACCAAGAAAGAGGAGCATGGCTGCTCCTGTGGCGGAACCCCTTAGGCCTGGCTAAGGAAATTGTGATGAAAACATGTCTTGTTGAGAGAGCGTGGCTCATTCTGACAAGATGGACAAAGACAGTATTAGCAGTCAATAACTGTAACCTTCAACAGTTGCAATGTCTGTGTTTCTGTCTAAAGAGCAATTCAGTTCACTGGCTAGCAAGCCAACCTGCAGGGAGATTACCTTGTATTTGGAAGTGTCCCAGTTATGAACCAGCCGTGCAGGGATGAGGAAGCTGTCATCCACATGGCAGGTGCTGCAGTAATACCATCCACTGTAGCTGCACACCTTGGCTTTCCCATTGGACAAGCCTATGGAGCGCTGACAGCCTGGAGAAGAGAGAGGGGAAAAAGTCTGGGTTTGTACACCATGCCAGAGGTACACACTCAGGATGCTGTTAAGAAAAGTAATTATTCCCCCATCTGAGACCCTTTTTAAATTTTATTTGTTTACCAATAAGCCATTTCTCATTCCCTAAATAATAGGGGAATAAATATCAGTATTCTTGGACTAGCGTTGAACAAGCATACACTAACTTGGGCATCTATGACAAAGAGTTCAGAGAGCAGTCAAAGGATACTTAGCACTAAGGATACTTAGCACTTCTCAAGAAACAAAGGCAGAAGACCAACTTTGAGACACTGGGCACTTAAAAACCATGGCCATCTGAAAACCATGACCTGAAGCTTAGACAGAAAACAGCAGACCACAGAAGCACTGTGTGCTTGCTCCAGACAGCTCCCATTTTCCCCACAACAGAATGGGCCAGCATTGGCTGCCTGGAGGAGCGCAAGCCAGCTCCTGCTGACAGCCAGAAGGGATGCTGACTTGGCAGGTAAGATTCAGCCACAGACCTAGCACAGCCAAGGCAAACCACAGTCAGACCATGAAAAATAACTGTGAGCAGAAGTCACATTGAGAACGAGTAGTCCTTGACTAGCAGTAGTGACACAGCTCAGTTTCCTGCAGGTGTTGTTTTTTTATTTTCTTTACAATTGGATTACCATGTGTCTTACAAGGTCTGAGGTCTGTCTGATACTTTTTTGGCAGCTGGATCCCTTGCCTCTTCCCATGCCCTCTTGTGGGGAGTCCCTGGGGTAAAACAATGTATTCAAAAGCTGCTGCTTTAGTTGGAAAGAACTAAGGCAGAGCTGTCCTTTGCCTGACCACCTGTTTTCACAAAACACATAGAAACTCAATGTAGTTGACACCTCTGTCTTTCTCTCAACTGTAACTAAAACAAGCCAACAGATTCAAATAATATTAGAGTGGAGGGTTGAAGACAGACAGCACAGTCGCATTAAACAACCTGCTCAGGAAGCAAGGCTAAGAATGTTTTGATAAGATGTAATGGGATGTCTGTGGTTGTTACTAACATCTCTTTGACACAGCACACATGATGGTATTTCTGCTTTTCCTTCAAATACTAGTATCCCCGTATGACATTTACAGCTACCAATACAATTAGCACCAGACCTCCACTCCGGCATGTGCCATATGCTCAGTCTCTGCTGGAGCTGGTTAGTAATGCTGATTAGCAGAAACCTTGTACATCACTTTCACAGCAAAAGTATTCATTAAACAGAGTTTTTCAGGCAGAAGTGAACTGACTGCTTTTGTCAGTATAACTGATTTTTTTTAGTGTAATTATGTAACTTCTCTCACTGAAGTAATCTTTTTTCCCCAGTAGAAGTTATCCTGATTTGAGGAGAGATTGCAGCTCAACTACTCGAGGTATAAATCGAACTCCTCCTCTCCGTTAGCTGATGCTACCATGTCCCCTCTGCTCTAATCAAAATAATTAGAATAACCTGACCAACACAATCAGTTCACTTCCTCCTCTTCCACACTCCAGAGCCATTTGGCCATTGATTCTCTGCAATACACACTATCAAGTGAATCAGTGTGGGACATGTCCTCTCTCCATCTCTCTCTCCCCCCTCCCCTCCCCTTTTGTTTTTAAGTGAGGATGTGCAGTTTCTTGAAAAAGGCAAACATATAAACAGGTCAGTTGATGAAACAGATAGTTATGGTAATATCTCCTCCTTTACCATTCATAAGATCAGAGCATAAGTATAAACATATATCTCAAGTGGTATAACTCAACATACATAATGCAAAAATGTGACCTCATCTTAGCTAATCAAGCAGAAAACCCAAACATGACTGTAAACTACTATCATTGTAGAAATAATTTCTGTATGGCAAATATTAGCAGAACTTTTTGCAAAGCAGTATTTTTAGGGCAGAAAGAATGCAGGTATGCCTTTTATAAGGGTAAAGTCAATTCAAGTAATTCAGCAGTGTGTTACAAAAAAAGATGACGTATGACTGTGGCTTGGGATCAGAACTTAGGAGCCAAAAACTTCATATTTCTCTCAATGCAAAGCACACATTTTCCCATCTTTCCTTTCCTGTTCTTTTCTTTTTTTCCAAAAGCAGCTTCTTGACTAGTCAGTTAAAAGAGTTTCCACGCAGTCCTCCTCCACTATGCTGTTATGGATGAAGTCAGCAGACACACCCAGTAGTAAGCTCAGTATCAGTGCTCCGTAGTACATATAGAACTATTCTTTCAATTTTTAAAATGCATTCATACATAAAAGTAAAGGTTTTGAACAGCTGACAAGACATGAAATACCATTCCTATTCATCTGACATGACATTTGTCTGACTAGTAGCCCTAGAAGATACTTGCAGAAGGTACTCACACTGTTGCTATGGGGCCCATGTTTTTAAAAGCCCAACAGAGGTAAATCTTGCCCCTCTGTAAAGGAAACAGAGAAGTATGCCCACTCCTCCCCTCATGGAGCAAGATGAAGGAATCTATGAAAGAGAGCATTACCAAACTAAATGGGAACAAGCCCTCAAATAGGATGTTTGTGTTGGCAATGCTCAGTACAGCACGTTCTTCTGTGCCAGCCTTGCTAAAAGAAGTGAAGTCTGATTTTTTTCTCCTCACTAGTTGTCTCTGAATTTCCTATCGCTGAAAAGCATTGAAGCATCTGCCTCAACTGGCTCCAACTTCAGCTTTCATTACACACAGCCATCACCTCACACTGGGTGAAACAGAGACTCCTAAATGATATGTAGTATTTTCTAGCTCAATGTGTTTGGACCAGCTGATGAAGTACTGGTGGTAAAGCTGTGTCTGAATGAGACTGCAGTCTCCTAACTCAATGCCATTGAAACCTTCATAAACATTCCGCACTAGCCAACACTTATTCGTCTGGAGGATGAGGATGGGACAGGACACACTGATTTCACCTAACTGCCACTGTGCACTCCCTGCCACTCCACAGGCTGCTAGTTTGTCTTAATGCTTAAACTGCTATCTATTAGACTGAAGACAAGAATAAGCTAAACTCCAATTTGAACTGCCATCACCCTAAACTAAAACATTTGCAGTTTAGAAGTCACCATTTTAAGGCCTGATTCCTTGCAACCTCCTAGAGCCAGACACTCATTCCAGTCCACGGAGAGTTTCCTCAGGAGAGGAATGACAAAGCACAAAAGAGCTGGGGGGGGCTTCCCTCCTCCTCCCTATGTCCAGACCATAAGAACTGAAGGTCTCTGGGGTGAGGAGTGTCTCAGCAAGCAATCTTGGATGCCTTTCCCTTCAGGAAGGGTAGTTTTATAAGGCGGAAAAAGTAGAAGAACTTCCTACCCAAGCAGCATGCATGCATTGCTTTCTCCCTTATTCCAGCCCTTCTCTGAGCCCACGTTTGTTTCCTTGTTCCTCAGAAACACATTTTTACAGAGTATTTATCATTCCTCTTCATATCCTCAAGCAAATCATATTCTGCAAAGCTACATAACAGTTGTAAGGTCAGGGTATTTTAGATGAGAATATGGCACTGGCACCTACCTTACATTTTCCCTTACCTTACAAGCTTTGCTGTTTGAAAATCACCATCTATCTTTTCCATTCCTATCTGTTGTGATTCATAATGATGGCTATTTCTACAGTCCTTTCAAATCAAGTTATCAAAGCACTGATTCTCTTTGATGTTATGCAGTTCAAAGTGATGTAGTGTGACAAACATATTTCTGTGGCATAGACCACTTATGCTACTTTGTTTTTCTAAGATGGGAAAAAATAAAGCAAGAGTGAGAGAGAAAGAAGAGGAGGATAGAATAGCTTGTGGCTTAATGCCCTTGGAAATCCTACACCTGGACATTCAGGTACATAAACCTGCCATCATGTTTACCAGAAGCAAAGCTAGTACTGATTCCTGGTTTTAAACTCTTGAGCACCCCTCCCTATCTGAGCAAGATAGTCAGATGTAGCTGACCACCTCAGAGATTGGTAACACAACTCAACAAACAGTTTAGGGTGGAAGAAGGACCATTTCATGTTTGCAGAGAAAACACTGACTTGCCTATAGCTAGAGAAAGCACCTTCCACAGGATGGGGGGAAAAAGCAGCATAACTCTCACCAAGCCTCTATCACCTATTTCTAATGCTCACACAGAATATTATCCATATAACATCTATACAAAGGTCTGGAAAACCCAAAGCCTAGAGCAAAGAGAATACAGTGATATTTACTATTACTCCAAATCACCCTAAAGGATGTTACCTAAAGGATGTTATAGAGCAAGCTACAGAGGGAAGAAGTATAGCTGTAGGTATACTGTTAGCAAAGTGAGGGAAGGAGTAATCCCAAACCTTTCATCACAGAAAATATAACAAAACAGCCTTGGAATCAAGCAAAGAAAATAGGGGTTAGAAAAAAATAGCAGCAAGAAAGTGCTGCTGGGCACAGATGAACCTCTCTCAACAACATGTCTGTGAGCAGAGCAGGAATATCAACATCAAGAGGCTCATCTCCAAGCGTTAAGACTTTGGGAAGAAACAAGTACAGGAAGATCAGGTTTAAAAAGTTGTAACAAGTCTCTCTCCTTGACTTAAGGTGGTAGTGAGGATAGTATGGAGGAGGAATCCAAGACACTTGAATACAATTCTTCTCCTGCATAGTGTGGAAAACACCATTTCTGCCACTTTCAGGGTGTTGCATACTCTTATGGTCAAGGAAGACACACACAACTGTTCTTTTTATCCAGATACCTTTTTCTTTAATCTTTTAGCAAGAAAAGCTCCACAGTGAAACAGAGAAAGTGGAAGACCAGACTAGAATTAAGTACACAACTGTTTTCCTTATGCAATAAAGTTCCCTGCTTAGTATCAGGAAAAAGCAACTCCCCCATGATTGTGTACCGTAATTAAATCTGTGACAGATTAGCTTAGAAGCTAATTCATTTAGAAACAACATACAATATGAAGAAAATGACCCACAGACTTCAAAAGGCTTTCAGCTTGATAAAGCCATAAAGCAGACTAAACAGGAGCACAGCAAAAAAATTTTCAGTGTTAGATCAGGCATACAACATTGCTCTAGCTGCTCAGCACAAACAGAAAGAAAAGGTGAGAATTACTTCAGCTGCTGGCCTCATGTTTCTGTGCATCTATTCCACAATTCACTCTACCATGGGAAAACTCAAGCTCACAAGGAAGACACACTAACAATCCAGCTCATTTCTCCCTCATGCCTACACAGGTTTAAATTTGCATTATACTTTGTCCTTTTCCCAGCACTACTTTTTTCCAAAGCAATTGTCTTCCTAAAGAAACAATCAAAAACTCATAAACCTCCAAGCAAAGTCTGACACTTTACTCACCTTGCCTATTTTTTTGTGAGCTGCTTACAGACTTAAAAAAAACCCAACAAACCAAAAAAACAAAACCAACAAAACTGTAACAGATTAAAAGCAGAAAATTTTCCCCGTTGAAGCCACGTGGGGTTGACCCTATCCAGTTACAATTAACTAAGCAACATATAAATCCCACATTATTTATGTCAGCAACGTACAAATCTCACTTTAATTATAGTCTAGATCAGCTTCTCCAGAAGTAAGGAAGGGTTCACTAGTCCCCAACTCCCAGACTCTTTTTTTTTTTTTTTTAAATAGACTCCAAAGGATGGACCAACCATTCTCAGTCAATGGAAACCTTGACTATTAGCTGGAGCTCAGGACTAAGCCCTAAATTAACAGCCTTCCCATCTTCATTAGTGCCATTTGAAGATACAATGCATAGCCCTGTCTTTCCTATTTCACACAATCCAGCTCAGCTAACTTAGCCTACCCAGTCTAGGCTTGCTGACTACAGGCTCTAGCCTGGGCTGGGAAGAGAAGCCACTCCAGAAAGTGACCCATCCCATCCTACTCACAGGCACACTGCCGCAGAGCATCTCTCCCAGGCAGATGAGAGGAATCATCCCCTAGGTACCCAGGCTTTCTTCCAATCAGTGAAGACTGGATTAGCATAGACATCCAATATTTAGACTGCCAGGAGTAGGTGAAGTAAACAACACCCTTTACATCAGTCATGCTGAACACACAGAGCTGTGACCCTCTCCAAGAAGATGAACAATCAAGAAAAAAAAAATCACTGGTGGAAACAAGCCAGGTGATAGCATATAAACGCACACACAACATCCTGCATGTTTGTATTATACTTATCCTTTGTAGAAGATAGCATACAAGCATGCTGCAGGTTACACAGCTAAATTCTGCCTTCCCAATAAAAGTAATAGTAGTTAAGCCTGCAAATGGAACACTGAAAAAACATAAATGTCAAAGTGTAAGCTTGCACTTTGTATATATAAGTGAAGAACAACATTTCATCAATAAATCAGGACCAAAAAATACTAGCTGTGTGTCAAATGGCTGCAACAAAACCATACTTTTGGAAACTAGCTTTTTATTTGCTTGGATTTCCCCACTTGAATTTCACCAGAACATAGGTTCTTTTACCTTTAGTGTCAAATGCTGAGAAGGGCTGAGATGCCATTCTTCCCAGAGAACTTGCTCTGAGGGAGTTACAAACAGCTATGAAGACATGCTTCACCTACAGTTATAGTTTGTGAATCCTTCAACGCATAGCCAGTTTGCATTCTCCTAGAGCATCCTTTCAACTCCTTTCTCCCCATTCCCAGGACAACAGCTCTGAGGAAGAATACCATACACCTCAAGCTAATTTGTTATTCTTTCCCCCATACCCTTACAGGATTATTCTCTGCAGTATCTGGCACTTTGCTGAGACTGTGAAGCACTGCCTGACAGAAGGGAATGGGAGCTTCCATGGAATGACTTATTGGCAGGATTTAGTAATTCACCAAACTCTTTAGTCAGGGATGGGAACTGAACACACTCTCTGGGCCAGCTCTTGAAGTCTGCCAGCTAGGAGTAAGTAGATAATTTGAGCATAATTAATAATAGTATTCCCATTCCTACAGTTGATTACACTCATGCTTGGTTTTATATACTGAGAAAGTAAACAAGAGAACAGAGCAAAGAGCAGGCCGGCCATTTGTGTGATCAGAGCAAACACTGGTGCCAGCATCCTGAGCTGTGACCAGGTCATTTAGCAAAAAGAGTCTCTGCTTCACTCAGTTTTCATTTCTGCTCTGCAGTTAGTTTGAAGACCACTTACCCTTGCACTGCTCACTCATTTGCTTACACTGAAGGCTACGTGGTTTGCTATGTTTCATTTCTTTGATACAGCAGCTATTAACACACCTAGAAATAATCAGCTCTGTTTCTGTTTGAATACACAGCTGATTTTGTACCTCCTTTTAACATGAGGAACAACTGTGCAGTAAGTGTGGTTATATATTTTTTGCCAATGCTATTTGGCTGAATTTCTTCTTGGTCACACATCACTACCACAGCACTACCTCGGGCATATGCGCTATTCAGGTTTACCCAACACAGGTATGTATTAGAGTCTATTGACATTGCAGAAGGCCAGACTCTGAACCTGAAACCTTCCCACTAGTTGGCCTGTGGTTTGTTCTGTAACTTCTTTTACATTCCTCTGATCTGATACACATGTATTAGTTTTGCCAATAATACACTGCTTTGGCACATGACAGAAGGAGAGGACCCCTGCCAACACACACACAAATGCCCTAGTTCTGCAGTAGCGGACCTAAAGCAGCCATTTTCCTTCTGTATTTGTCTCTCAAGGCTGCACACATGCATGGACGCTCTGGCACCAAGCAAACGCACAGTGCACATCGTAGGTTTTTTTTCCAGAGCAGCATTAAGAGGGACTCCCTATGATGCCAGCTTCTGTGAAACCTTTAAGATTCCCACACCTTTTCTACCTCTTCTCCTCTGTCAAATTTTGTTACAACAGTCAGGTAAATTCAAATCTTATGGGGCAGGGCTAAAACTGTGAGCAAACAGCATTATAACATAAGCTTTGTTTTCTTAGGAAACTAAATTAACAGTCATGTCCCAAAGCAGCTCGGGGATCTGGTACAAACTGCAACTGCAGCAATGGTGTTTTGCGGATATACCCTGCCTGGGCCTTTCTGTGAAGGCAAGGCCTTTATTAGCAAAAGCTGGCTTGACTGATTTAAAAGATGCTAGCCCAACAAATAAAGCTGTCTCTTGTAATGCCATTCATGAGGAACCTCTGGGTTCTCCAGAGAAGAACTGGATGTGTATTTGTGTGTGTGTTTGCATGTGTTGGGAGTTTTTGGGTCTGAAAACACTTCCTTTTGTCCAGATGCAGCTTTTTCCATCGCAACAAAGGTGAGACTTGGACATTTAGACTCCCTGTTTCTGGCACTCTCTTCTTTAAACTTCATGCCAGAAGATTCAAGACTGGCTTCACACAATAAATGGACCAAAAAAATCCCTGAGCAACCAAGAGTTCTTTGGGGGCAGTGGAACCAATACTTAGCACCCACAAGCCAGGAAGAAACAAGGCATAGCCAAGGACAAACACAGAGCCTAAGCTGAGAGTAGAGATATGCTCACACACAGCAGAATTGAGCTCATAACAGCAAAAGAAATAAGCACAAATATTTTATTTGTGATGGAAAAAAAAGAAGAAAAAAAAAGAACATACTAAAAACCTGCAGAGTTGTTCAGAGAGGCAGATTAGAGCAATGGAGTAACCTATCCCCATACAGGCAGCACAGGCACCCTCTAAGCCTGCCAGGAGGAATATGTAGATTCATCAGCCAAGACATTTGTACCAGCTGTTCCACCTGCAGGGCTGAGGCAAAGTCGTCAGTAAAACACCAGCTGAGGGTTGCAAAGTGCACATCAGGGTGCAGGGCAGGCAATGAACTGGCCAAGTACTCATCTAAACTGCCCTTCTGGGCAGCAGCAGGCCAACTCCAAACCAAGTCCTATGAAGGGGAAAATCTCACTCTGAGAAGGTGCCAGCCAAATCCCAGGAAGATGAAGGACCTAACTTCTACCAGCTTAGACAAAGCTAACAGTTTTCACTGCCATTTCCTCTAGTCAAGCCATCTTAAAACTGGATTGAAGAGCTCACTCACCTTACTGCTGAAGATTAAATGGCTTCTGTGATCATAACTGATCACTGATAATAGGTTTAATCAACTCAAGCAAGTAGAAGAGATACCATGTGGTATCTTCTAATCTTTCCTCAAACCAGAGCTGTCACATGGCAAAGCACTGTGGACCAGCAGCCTTGTGTTTTGAAACATGTAGGTCCACTGCAAATGAAGTACTACTTGCTACACAAATTCAAGTCACCCTTGTCTGGAAACCTTCCCCCCACTCCTCCCAACAAGTCAGTGGCCTTGTTTAGACATGGTGTGTTTTCCAAATAGTAATTTAGACATGGACAATGCTTTTTCTGCTCAGCTGGTTTTGGCTAGCAAAGAATAAGAGTTTAGAAATACCACTGTTAGCAGTGGAAGTTTTACTTTTGAATCAATAGAAATAGGGCCTGAAAGTCACATACAGACTGGAAGACTGTGGTCTAAAGTGAAGATACTTCAACAATAAAACCTTTACAGTGCAAAACACATTCTCAGGGGATTTTACAGAGTGTCAAATACAGGGAAGGCAAAAAGCTGCTGAAGTCTTGGAACAAAGAGATCAATCAAAATGAAACCAAGCACAAAATATATACAGCACCTAGAAAGCACAATCCTAAAAGCCCTGGACAGGCAAGAACAATTGTTATTTGGGACTAAAAATGTGACAAGAGCGCTGACAACCTTCCAAAGGACCTTCTGGTATTTTATTATTGTGCTACATTTGCTAAGATTTGTCCCCTAGTATTTTTATTTCAGTGACATGCTACAAATAGGTGCTGGGTGTAATGACAGTTCACAAAGTATTTGCTAAATTCAAGGAAGGAGCACCCATGCTTTTCAACTATCTGGATTTGAGAAGTTTCAACCATATGGCTTTTTGAGAAGGTGAACAAAGTCAACATCGCACCTGGCTATTTTTTTTTCCTTTTTTTTTTTTTTAAATCACAAGCTATTAGGAAAATACTTATTGGGGGGGGACGACGGACGACGACTTTACTTTTACTGCACTAGGGCCTGGTTTCAGACCAGTGGGGTGAGCTAGAGCAGAGGCTGCACGAGCTGGGCATATTGCACTGCACTGTCCCCCATCTACACACATGATCGCAGCACTAGAGGCAGAATGATTCCTCGAAAGCCAACAGCTTTCCACCTGCTGCTCAATTTGACATGGCTGCAAGCTCAGGAAATAGCCTATTTTCGAACCTTGGCTTCTCTGCACCTAGCGTTCAGCTTAGCCAGCCGAGTCAGAGGAGCCCTAATAGCAGTATTTATCCTTTTGGCAAGTAAGGAGAAATGGAGAAAGCAGGGAGGAAAAGACAGAAGACACCCTAGAAGAGGAGCAAGTAAAGCCACACAGACAAATAAAAGGGTGTAGAGTACATTTTGCAGAAGGCAGAAACTCCCACACTCATTAGGACTTGCGGTCTAAGCAACAAGAGTTCCTGGCAGGCACAACTGACTTCTCTGAAAAAATGTTTGTTTTAATAAAGGGCAGGGAGAGAAAAAAAAAAGGTCAAAAGGAAGAGAGACACATCAAAAGAACAGGAGCTATGCAAAGACAGGAGGTAAGGGCAGAGGCCGTTTGTCTTCCCCATCTATGGAAACCTGAAGGCACATGCCAAGGGAATAGCAATAGTGAAGGGCAGCTGAGGACATTTGCTCCTTACAGACCTCCAGGTGGGTTCCTCCAGGAGAAATGCCTGCCTTTCCCCAGGAGCCCATTGATGGCCCAGCAGGGAGACAAGACAGCCACTGAAGTACTCACAACCAGCTACCACTCTCCACAACATGCTGCACTTGCCAAACACATGCTTTGGTGGAAGCCACCTCATCCCAAATTTGTAACATAAACCATCTGGGGATTTCTCTTGAATCCAGGTGAAATAAAGACATAAAAAATAATAATGCACACACAGTCCAACAGATCATCCTAACATGATGCATGTCTCTCATTTTCTACATATTAAAGAACAAATCATAAAACCTGATATTTACCAGCTTGGACTTGTAACCAACTTCTGCTTCATATCCATCTGAAGACAAGGGGCAGGTCCCTCCAAAGTCTCACCTGAGCAGATTGACACTCACAAATGTCACTCTTGCTCAGAGCCCCAAACACGTCCCACAGGAACACTGATGTACCCCAGCAACAAGGCAAGATCAAGCCTGCAGTTATACGAACATGCAAAGGACAGAGGAGGCTGCCATTCCAGTGCCAGCAGTTTCTAGTTAACCCCACATTCTAAAATGTATTGCTGTTCTGAACCAAAAATATAAATAATGGCAGCAAAGGTAAAAGTGTTTTTTAATAAAACATGCCTCTCCACTGTTAATTAGTGGCCTATTCGTTCATTTTGGTAAATTGTGAGAAATAATGCCCTGCCCTCTGCAGTTAAGACTGCAGTTAGAAATGTGGGGAAAAGCTTTTTGTATCTGCTAATCAAGCAAAAGAAAACTTTTCAAGCTGCCCTTCTGACTCCAGTGTATCAACAGTTTGTCGCCCCTGCCCCATGACTACATCTGACACCACCGCCCTGGCTTGTATCACGAGTTGAAAAGTGCTAGTCAGACTCCAAGATAAACTTGTCAATAGCGAGGCACAGACATTCGCATTTTTCCCTACCTGCTTGTAAGTATCAGCTGTTTGTCTGGGAGCAGTCCCTTGAAAAGCTTTTACTGAGGGAGAAAAGGAAAGGGGGATGCAGAGAGCATTTCAAACAGAAAAAAATCAGGGAGGGGAACCCCACAAAGATTGCAAAGAGAAAATTAAAAAAAAAAAAACCAAAAAACAAACCTGTCCCCATCAGGTCCTCCCAACAACCTTCTTTATCAGAGGTTCATTGTCAATCAATTAGCCAAGGCAGCAGGGGTCTGTAGGAAGGGGGGTAGCTCGAGAGACAATGGTCTGCCCTGTTGTATTACTATTTAATCACTTTTCCTAAATAAATAAAGCAGCCCTGAGGTGCTGTCATGTCAAGGGAATTTATAACAAAAAACCCCTTCATTTTTCATTGGTCATTACTCTTCCTTCCCTCCCACCCCTGCAGGACTAGAGAGGGTTATTACTGTAGCCTTAAGTTCCATCTTTGTGTTGCTTGCCTTTGATTCCCACTCGGACCTTGCCACTTTCTGGCACTAATTTGTCAGGCCGAACAAAGGAGGGATTTGTACCTCCTGTAAGGTCTCAATTAGGAAAGGCTTCTGCTGTATTATGTGCCATTGGGACAGGACACAAAGACGGTAATTACAGGAATTTGCACTAAATGGCTGAAGAATTCACAGCAAAACTTTTCTTCCTCCCCCCTCCTCATCCTTTTCCAAGCTTACCCCTCCCAGCAGCCCTGGGGAAAACCTCTGAATGCCTGCAAGCTGTAATTACCAACAGCAGGCCCCTTAGGTTAAACAGCAGCCCATGCCGAGGAACACCGCAAACAGCCTGCATGGAGCAAGGTACAAGGAAAGAGTCTCAGCTTGCTGGTGTGCCTCCAGAGTCTCCTCAGCACAAACTTTTCTGAGCCAGATAAGTTTCCCCAGCTTCTCCCAGTTATAATTACAATTATTCATTTCTTTGCCCTGTGGTAACAGCTACAAGTGCCAGCCATGGAAAAGACTCCATGCAACCCTGACACAGTGAGAGCACCTTATTTCTGTGGGCAATACACGAGTGAGTGCAGATGAATCGTCCCATGTTTTGGAGAGGAAATCCACCCTTTCCCACAGAAAAGTCTGCTCCTGTACTGCATAATGCAAGACTAAAACCTATTTCACGTTGGAGACATGCATTTTGTTGCCATCCCAGGGCACGATCCTACTTTTGAGGAGGTCATTGGAAACGCTCACTTGAAACTCTCTTGGACCTCAGTCAGACGATGAAGCAAAATCACAAAATTTTCCTCTACTGAGCTTTGAATTAAAAGAAATGAGGACAAAGTAATAAAGTTCTAATGTCATCTGGGACATTATCTTAAAATGAGGCTGTTAATTCTGCTGTCTTCTTGAGTTTCACAAGGCTGCCTGCTGGCTAACATACTGGGCTGGATCCATCCTGGGGATACTTATTTGACCCATTCCCAAAGTCTCCCTGCAGTTTTCACTCTCACAACTACCCTTAAAGGTAAGACATGACCATTGTCAAATAGTGTTCAGGTAATCAGAGTTATCACAGGACCTAGGCACCTTCAGTTTCAGTAGTCTGGCACATAATTACTCCCAGAAAAAAAATCGACATGAAGTCACATAGTTTGTGGCCAAGAACAGAACTGAATTCAGGCAGAAGCCCAAATATTGTGACCAAATCATTAACTGCAGTGAGTCCAACCTTCACAATGCTCTGGCTGCCAGGTGGGTGCCTGTGGAGAAATGAGCAGGAACAGCACCCATGGGTGACTACCAGAGAGGGACAAACCCAGCTGCACCAGCAGCCAGTTCTGAGGGTAACCCAGTACTTGTGGGGCTCAGGTCTCCCCTGGAAGGGATTCAGGCCAGCCAGCAGGTCCTGGGCCCACACCGACCCATGTGTGGTTCCAGAGCAACAGGAGACCTCCACATCAGACCCCCACCCCAGAGCAGAGTGGGGAAGAGGCAGGACCCTCACAGATCCCATAACAAAAGAGGAAAACCCTCCAGAAAAGCTGTTTTTGATACAGCTGACAATTTCTAAGTGAGCATAACTAAAGCCAGCCAGAGAGTATAGTTTAGGCGCAAGGTACCCAAATTTGCTCCATAAAGGTGCCTGTGCTAAAGTAAAAGGACAATGAATTGCGTTCACATGGGTCCTCTCTATTTTCACTTCATTCCTGAACTGAATAAAATCACGATCTTGCCTAGGACTAGAGTCAGCAGTCGAATGAACTAAAATTTAAAATTAGATGCGGAGGCTTAAGGACATGTTTTCACCCGTGCCTCAAGGGAAGAACTGAGCAGATGAGCTCATGCCTAAACCTCAGTGCTAGAACGCACATCACCAAATGACGGCGTTTTGGGAAGCATATATGCTTTGAGGAGTCTCCCCAGAAGGCCCAGAGCCGAAACTGAGTTCCAAAAACGACTTGGAGGTGACACAGTAATAAAAGGAAACAAAAGTGCTCAAAGTTGGAAAGCTGCATCGTATCCAGAATTCAAATCCCTTTGATTCTTGACCACCTTTCCAGTGTCCTGAATCAAGAAAACAGCTCAGCCACCCTGTAAGGCAGGCCTGGCTCACATATATACAGGTTCTAATGTTTCAGTGCTGCTCATCAAATGCAGGTGAATCCCTGAATATCCCATAGGCTTCTCTCCACATTTTACAGAGAGCAAAGAAAGGCTAACACACTGAAGCGTCTACAGCCATAGTGAGAGGCAGGGAACGACTGTGTGTTGCTAAAACACACACATGCTCTTCCCAGTTATTTTCTCTTCCTGCAGAAGGGGCTGATGCTGCAGCCTGGTTGCTTACCTGCACACTTGAAGCTCTGAACTGTGAGCCCTCTCTCTAAAGACAGCGTGGTCAGGATGCTCAGGAAACTGGTGGTCACAGACTGGCGCTTGCTCTTTCTAACATCGTTTCCAAAGGGCCGATCTCCAGGTTTGCTCCTAAGCGTGACCTGTGGGTTCTGAGTTAAACTTCTAGTAGCACTGGCTGCTGCTCTCAGTGCCTCCATCCACTCTTGGGCCCTCTGACGGGTCTCTGCACGCAAGCGGAGGACATCTTGAGGAAAAATGACCTGAAAGCAAGAGTCACAGCCATCCTGAGTATCTGTCTGGACGGACAGGCACACATCAACATTGTAGCTCAGCAGAGGATCTTCATCAAGCCTACCCGGTTGGAATGCCATGAGATAAGACCTGTTCAAGACAAAAGTAAATGCCTTCCAGTTATTCTGGACAGTTAACCTGTAAAGAGTCCCTGATTTGAGAATATTTTGGTACTCTTTAGTGTTTTCAGTCAAATTCATGGATAGGAAGAGCTCCATAGGCTTCTCTAACAATCCATTGGTTTGAGAAAGGTCACTGTTATTTTCAGGCTTTGGCACATTCTCCAGTTTCTCCTGCTGTCTCGTGAAAGCAGGCACAGAAGCACGCACCACTTCCCAGAGTTTCTGTCCCCAGTCCAAAGCCTCCCATGAGGACTCTGCCTTCAGCTGTAGCTGCGAGTTGTCTGACAGGACAGCGTCCACCACCTTGGTTTCGATGCAACCAGTAACAGTGACCCTTTGAAAATGCATGAGTGGATACACAGTGGGAAGAGTCTGGTTGCCACTGCTGTCCAAGCAATACAGGTACAGTTTGTATGGGGAGAGCTCAGCATAACAGGTTTGCCAGTAGCTGTCATTGTCTCTTCTAATTTCTAAGTATCCCTTCTTCAGAATATTTGGGAACATTGACCTGTGTTCTGGAGGAAACAAAATGAGAACATTACCATTAATTCTTTTTAAATAATCGTTTCAAATTGCTACGTCATTCCAGCTTATACATCTCTCCTACCCATACATGATATATGCGGAGGATAGGGTCACAGAAATAGCCTTCACCCAATAGGTTATAATTATCAAACACAAGCACTGACTCTACCTTTGAGCCAACAACAATACTGCACTTTTTTACCCAGAGGTACCAAAACACTTTACAAAAAGGGGACAGGGAAACAGAGGGACAGGAAACAAAGCAATTTTCCTGAGATTATCCAGGAGAATAGTGACAGAGCAACAAAACACTTGCAAGTCTCCCAGAACCTTGTCCAGAAGAATACAGTATTATCAAGTAATCTATTGCCAACTAAAATAGATTTCAACAGTGTGCTGGTTTTAGCTGGGATTGAGTTAATTTTCTTCATAGTAGCTAGTATGGGGCTATGGTTGGGTTTGTGCTGGAAACAGTGTTGATAATGCCGAGATGTTTTCATTATTGCTGAGCAGTGCTTACACAGAGCCAAGGCTTCTCACCCCACCCCACCAGTGAGTAGGCTGGGGGTACACAAGAAGTTGGGAGGGGACACAGCTGGGACAACTGACCCCAACTGACCAAAGGGATATTGCATACCATATGATGTCACGCTCAGCATGTAGAGCTGGGGGAAGAAGGAAGAGGGGGACGTTCAGCGTGATGGCGTTTGTCTTCCCAAGAAATGTTACGTGTGATGGAGCCCTGCTTTCCTGGAGATGGCTGAACACCTGCCTGCTGATGGGAAGCAGTGAATGAATTCCTTGTTTTGCTTTGCTTGTGTGCACGGCTTTTGTTTCACCTATTAAACTGTCTTTATCTCAGCCCACGAGTTTTCTCACTTTTACCCTTCTGATTCTCTCCCCCATCCCACTGTGAGGGAGGTGAGCGAGTGGCTGCGTGGTGCTTAGTTGCAGGCTGGGGTTAAACCACAACAGGCAGTGAGAAGCACATGCAAATTAAAACACCTTCCCCTCCTACCCCCTCTTTCCCAGGCTCAACTTCATGCTTTCACACACAACCCCTCTACCTCCCCCGCGTCCCAAGCAGCACAGGGGGAAGGGGAATGGGAGGTCGTAGTCAGTTCCACTCTGCTGCTCCTTCCTCCTCACACTTTGCCCCTGCTGCAACGTGGGTCCTCTCCATGGGCTGCAGTCCTTCAGGATAAACCTGTTCCTGCATGAGCTCTCCATGGCCACAGTTCCTTCAGGAAACCTCCACCTTCTCCAGCATGGGGTGCCACATGTGGCTGCAGGGAGACACCTGCTCCAGCACAGTCTCCCCAGGGGCTGCAGGGGAATCCCTGCCCCAGCGCCTGCAGCACCTTCTCCTCCGACCCTGGGCTGCTCCTCACGCTTTTTTCCCCTCACTCCTCATGCCCTGGTGCAGCGCTTTGCCCTTTCTGAAAGGCACTCTGCCAGAGAGGCCCCACCTGTGGCTGATGGCCACACCTGTGCCCTGCGGTGGGGCCACCGGAACCGGCTGGAACCGGCCAGAACCGGCCGGAACAGCCCCACTGCCAGCACCCGGGCACCGCACCTGGCACCCGGACTTACCCAGGACACGGGGAATGGAGAACTGTGCCCAACGACAGCAGTTTCTTACCACATTTCAGCACGACCCGGGACCAGAACATTTTGCACAGCTCTGTTCACGAGAGAGGAGCTTTGCTCATTTATCAGAATCAGGCTCAGGACCAGCAGACATGACCAAAAATGAAAAGTAAAGGCTGCCCAGACCCAAAGATGTGTATCTAAGCGCCTCAGCATTTCAGGTGCTTCGGAACCAACCCTTTCACAAACCTCAGCCCAAGGCGAAGTCAAGGTAAATTTTCTTTGTCCCCAGAAAACCAGCCATACATGAGTCACTCCGGGCACCAAAGTGATACAAATGTAAAAGGAATTATCTAAAGCATTTCTGAGTTTATAAAAAGGGTTTCCATGCAAAATTTGTTCCAATCTGATTTGCACCACTTCAGCCACCACTAATACATGCAGATGTTGTATTTTCACCTTGGGCTGGATATGTGGCTCTATGCAATTTCTGTTGGTCCCTGTATAAATTCAGTGGCATTCACTGTTACGCTCTAACACCAACTTTAACACTTGGCACCCCCAAAACAACCCATCCCTGAGGAACAAATTCTTGCTCCCATTTGACTTCTGCCTCACCTTTCCAGTAAGGGTACCTGTGATGGGTCTTGACTTACAAACAGTGGCAGAATTAACAGACACCAGTGAAGAAGTTTCTGCCTCCAGTTGTCCATCTCCCTTGGAGACTGCTATTCCTGATGCAGGAGCAAGGTAGCCACCTGGGAACAGCTCCTCATCCACTGCCTGGCACAATTAGGTCAAAACATAATCAGCACCAGTTGACCTTAACATGCAGCGTTAACCGCAGCAACACAGGAGCTGTTTCACTCATGGTTTCTGCCCTTGGGCTGACAACCTTTGGAAGAGGGGTAGGGTAGATGGCTAGAGGCACAAAATACTTTCAGCGTCTCAGCTTAACCAGTTACCACTCATGTTAACAGGCCACATTCTAACAAGTTTTAGACGTGATCACCTCCAAGTATACCTAGGATGTCTTCAACACAGAGCTAAGAGAACAGAAGCGTCTGGGCTTGATGAAGCTTGGAAACAAAGAGCCAGAGATGAGCCTGTATAGAAGTTACTGCATCCCCATCTGTACTGGGCTTCCCAGCTAACATGGCCAGGATTGCTGGCCAAGCTGCCCTCACCACCACTGGCTAAGGGGTGAGTCTGTCTATCCTCCCAGGGGTACAAGGAGAGTCAGGGACTATGAGTATTTAAGGGACTTAGTTACTGTCCAAGGGGCTTCTGATACCAACTGGTGAGAAAGCAGAACTTGGGCTGTAATCTATAGTCTATAAGGAGATGCTCCTGTCCTGGCTGAAAGCATTGCTGCAGTTGGCTGTGAGAGGTTCACGTATGGGCAGGAGGAGGATTCAGGACAGCAACAGTGTAAAAGCTTTGGCTAGCCCTTTAGTGAAGGCCAGCTTTAAGGATTTGTAAGGATTAAGTGGGCAAGTTTCAGTTAAACTTAATGAACGTACATGAGAATTAATTGTTTGATATACTTCATGTGAGCATGCAAACCTCATGGGAGTTAAAAAATGGGGGAAGGATGCTACCTCCCATCCACAATAACAAAAAGGATGCACTTAGGTTTCACCTTGCCAGCTCAGCCTCAGCTTCCCCATGTCACTCACATACTCAGAATGGAGCCTGCATTTAACACCATGTTCAAAGCACTCTACCTACAAAGATTTCCTGCATATATTACTAAAATCATAACAACAATTAAAAAATTGCTGCTTTGGCACTAGGTCTGAAAAGGTGGAAAAGAAATCAATATAACTATACCTTGCAGACAAATCAGGTACTCAAGAGTATTTCACCTAAAATATGAAAACTGAAAGCCTAATCTGAAACTTAAAATGGTAGAAAAAGCACACTTTCATAGCCCAAATGGATCGGTACACGTGCATGCACACACACTAAAAGAGAACCAGTTTTGTTCACCGTACATCTCTGGCCCTGACATTCATTAGTATTTCTGCGCTAACTCAAAAGCCATTAATTTCTCTGAAACCCACACTAATCCCTTTGTAGTGCAGATAATGGGCAGCCATTCTAGACTCATCTTCCCTTTCTATTAATCCAATCAGGGAGTCAGCGCTTCTGCAGCTCCAACTGCAATCTCTCTCGCTTCCATCAAGTACAGATGACAGTTCAAGCTTCTCCATAATAAGACAACTCATAACCTTCCCCCAGCCACCCCTCCTTCATCTGCACACAGGTTTGCTTGTCCTTTGTTGAGTTAGAAAAAGGCTCTCTTTCCCTGCCTTTCACAGAGGCACCCCCCTCTCCCTCCTTGGCCCCACTCCTTCCCTTCAAGCTCCCATGAATCGGCTCTACTGCCTCTCGCTCTAACTGGGACAGAACCAGCAGCCAACTTGATTAAAATTCAAATGTCTCATATTGTTTAGGTCAGGGCAATAGATGCTGGCAGAGACAGGCTGAATCCATATGCTACGCATACATGCATACTCTGCTCCTTTATCTCCTCGACATGCAGTGAGCCAGATAATACCTTTCCACTCAGAGAGCAAATGCTACCATCTCTCTCTCTCCATCCACCTTCCAAACAGAAACTGCATCTCTTTTCCTCCCTACAGACACAGAGAGAGTAAATTGAGGAAGAGTAAAAAAAGGGAAATAATCACAGTAAATGGCCCACGCCTGAGCCATTTGGAGTTATAATTTCAAGGCAAGAGGAGGAAGAAGGCAGAGGGAAACAAAAAGAGACTCAGCAGCTGGGGACAGGGCAGTATCTTCCTCAGTGCCTCTTCTCTCCTTTGGGAACTGCCCACTTGTCCCAGCTAGGCACCCTGCACCAAGCACACACCTACCCCTCTCCACACTTGGGGGCAGTTGGTGCAACCAGCACCACAGGAGAGGGAGCCCAAATGTTGTCTCAGCATGTCCAGAAGATATATGCTCCTGAAAAACTGACTGTACTTGTGTCCCTGTTGGTATGGCAGGAAAACTTGCCCTGTTTTCCACCACTGAGGCATTTCTGATGACAGTAATACCAAGTAACTTGGGAAAGTGCAGAAGCAGAGATGCCTAGTTTCTGAGAGGTTTGTCTCTTGAGGTGGCTCTCCTCTCCGGATTCTCTAATGCTTAGTGAGAGATGAGCATAAGTTACAGAGTTTTTGTCAATAGTCCTCCTCTCTGATTTCCATAAAACTTAGCAGACACCTTTGGGACCTAAAATACTCTCAAATTGGGTCACCTGCTTGGTGGGGTTTGCCAGATCAGGGACAAACTGTGCCTCAGCCAGTGTGACTTAGATCCACAACGTCCACCCCCGTCCTACGTGAAAGTACAGTCTTTTCTTCCCACCTATTTTACCATCTGGGTCTGCAGGTGTATCTCTTTCAGGCAAGTCTATCTGATTCCACTTGGTCCTGAAATAATGGCACTAATATTTAGCTACAAATTTCCAGCAGATGGCTGTCCTGGAGCCAAATCTGGCTTCTTCTCCCAATGCTGCCTCTTTTGAAGGGACTGCTACAGCAATGGGACTTGTAACGAGGCAGCAGTTTGCATTAGTTCATATAAAGAAACAGCATCTCTCCCCAGAAGGGCATTCACTCTTTTTCATTTTCCTTAGGCTTATGGAAAGCAAAACCTGCTTTGAGAATGTTGAACTGGCAAACTCTTAATTTTAGATTTATGCGCTGCTAGTGAGGTTGGCTTAGTTGTTCACCAAAAATAAGCTCCTCACTGAATGAGCTGCCTAAACAGATGGATAAAGAACCTGAACAAATTATTCTTTATGTCCTTCCCTTCAGGTGTGGCATTGTATGAGAAACATACGAGAAATTCTGCTGAAGTCTATAGGATCCCAGCTGCCCAGCCACTCTATCCAATCCTTTTTGCTCCTCTGCAGCAAGTCAAACACTTGTATAGTGTTTGCTGAGCAGACCACCAGCACCCTGTGCATACTGACACAATGTCTGTGCCAAGGGGCAGTAGAGAAGGAGGTTGGATTCAAAGTGGAAGACCAACCCAGAACAGGACTCAACTCTGGCAAAGACAGAAGTATGAGTTGAAAGCCATGGTTACCTACTACCAGCTAAGAGATGCATAAAACAGCAGCACTTGCAAAAGAAGTGAGAATATCAAATGAAGATGGATTTGCTGGGGTTTTTTATAAATTCACTCAATTCAGCTTTAAAAATAAGGAAGAAAGGATATAAAGTGAGTGTCAAAGCTACAAAACAGGGTCAGTTCACATTAGGAGAGTTAGCTGACACCACTAAGGGAATGATAGCAACTAACCTGAAAATTCAGTTATGAAAGTCATCACAACATCACTGGAAGCAATCAGCACTGCCCCAGGAGATGAAAACTGTTCATTAGCTTTATGGAGTGTTGTAACTCCACAGCAAAAATCTCCATAAAGAATAACCCTCCCAACCAGAACAGCTTCATGACCAAACTCATCAGTGCTGTTTACTGAAATCTTCCTGCACTGTGAATTTATCCACTGTATGTGAGCCCCTCCCATTGCCTCCCACCACACTCCCCTCTCCATCAGTCTGCACCCTCCCACAGCTTCCCAGGCAAGGGAGTGGAGTAGGTCACATTTCCCTCCACTCAAGGCAGCTGCCCAGCCTAGCCCCCTCTGCTGCCGCTGCTTTCTGCCAGCCCCCCGTGGCCCTTCCAGCTTGGAGGGTGCCCAAGCCCAAGGAGCAATCAGGAGTGAGCCTGCAGGGAGCAAGTGCTGCACTCTCTGAATTATGCGGAGGGGTTAGTGGGGAAGTATCATCCAGCAAGTCAGGTGATCCAAATTATACTCCCATTTGATACCGGGCAAAGTGCCTCACCTCTCTGTCCCCACTCACCCTCCCTAGCCTTACTGTGTGGTGTATTTAAGCTGTAATCTCCTGGGAGAAGGGGCTATCTCCTGCTAGATGCACCACAGTCCCTGGCACTTATGGACCCTGCAGTGGATCCCATTCTATTTTAAACAGCATTTTTGCCTCCTCAAATCTTGAAAGGCCCTAAATCTCTGCAGTACAGCTACCTTTTTCTTGACTACCTTTTAATGCTGAAAATAAATTGGCCACAGGGGGGGCATCGGTCCTCCAACTGGCTTGATATCTCTGGGATTATTTCCAAGTGGTTTGAGGCTTCCTGCTCTCCAGAGGGGAAGGTGCAGAAGTGTTTCCGTACATCCGCCTCTCAGATGGCAGGACCATTATCTTCTGCAGAACACCACAGACCTATAATGTTCTGCCACCCCAGTGGCAATTAATGGCCTATTGCTCTGGCCTGGCTGCATAGCTTCTACATACCACAGACAAAAAGACAGTGCTACAGGGGTGTTTTGCAAAATCACAAATGGCAATTATGCTTCCGAAACCTCCCTGGATCAGAAGCTAGGCTTTACCTGGCCAACACCCGAGGGGAAGTGTGAAGGCTGCATGTCACACCTCTCAGGACCTCTGGCCATCTCCATCTCTGCAGCAGCTCCCATACCTGCCACACCTCCCCCTGCCAGCTAGCTGCCTTTGCAGCTCCTCCCTGAGCAGGACAGCAACAGCAGCAACTGATGGCACTGCTGCCTGCTGCTCTGTGATCCACCACCACAAACCTGCTGAGCACACTAAGTACCACTAAACGCTGCATGAGCCAACGTCAGAGAGCCAGCACCAGCCACCACTACTGCTGCCAAAGGTGAGGATACCTGGCAAACAAAGAAAACACCCCGACATAAAGTCGGTGTGGTCACCAGAATAAGAGAAAGCAGCACTGTAAAATGACTCCTCAGAACTCAAGGATCACCCCCCCGTCCCCAGTCTGTGAACCAGTGGTGTGCTGCTCATGAATACAGATTTAGATGTCTTACCTCTACAAAAACACACTAGAAAAGTATGTAATATGTACAAGAGCTATAGGAAGAGGGGCCCAAGCCTCTCTTGAAACATCCCCTGCACAAACTCTGAGTACAAAAATCATATCTTCAAAATGTCCCAAACGATGGCTAGGCTCCCAACCAGATAAAAAAAGCAATGTGAAGGGGCAGGGAAGGTATTTTTTTAAACCAGTCAGTCAAAAGAAGGACGGGAAATCCTGGCCTCAATCAGACACAGCAGATTTTAGGCTTGTTGGCCAGTTTTAAGGCAGTCACCTTTCTCTGAGACATCTATTTTGCCATGCCACAATGCTGCAAACACCCCACAGGCTCTGCTTCCTGACAAAATATACTGCCAAAATCAATGGGCTTGGCTAAATACCTCCATAGCTGCTTGTTGGAGAGGGGCACAAGGCACCAGCCTTCTGCAGTAAGGACAGTTTGTCAGTGTGCAGGTGCTCAGCACAATGACAGCTCTGGAGTTCCCCAAGCTCACAGGCATGGCAGGCAAGAAAACCAGCTACCCTGGAAAAGTACTATAGCACCCACACTCCCGGGAATGGCTGTGTTTGAATAAAAACATCCACATGACTATCAAAGATAACTGCTCACACATTGTGTTTTAATGATCTAAGCAAGCTTTCACTGGATACTACAGAAGCAGCATTCTCCCTTTGTTTGCCAGGCCACATGTCCAGAAATAAAAAAGCCTGCCTTGAATTTGCTTACAACTTCCGTCTTTGCTAGCTCCACTTACCTCTTGACACTGCTTTGTAGCACAAACAGAGTTCATTTCTAGCACACTAGCTGTTTTGCCAGCAGGCCTAAGGAGATACTGCCCCAAAAGGCACAGCTTCTTTTCAGATCCTTTTCTTTCACAGCACATGGAAAGGATCCAGTTTCATTTTATTTGTATTATAAAAAAGCAAGCAGCAGGAACAGATAAGCTCATAGTAATAAATATACTACGAAGATAAGGGAAAAAAAATGTGAAGAGTTAATCTACGCAGCAACTCGGCCAGCCTAGGAGGACTGGGAGACCTCTGCAGGCTCCAGAGGGAAGTCCTTTACCACAACGAGGACTGACAGGAGTGGCTGATGTTGCTCTCAGTATATCATATGCATTCCTTTAATCCGTATTAAAGCCCTGGAAAGGGATGTCTCCACAGGCTGCGGCCGCTATGACCCCTTCAACCACTGCAGCAGCTTTTAGCCAACCTTAAAATACATTTTTCAGTCCTTTGTGGAGAATAATTACCAGTCCCATATACACGTATCAGCAACACCTGCTTTCTTGCTTTTGCTTTTCTCTTTTCAGCTCAGCTCACAGTAGCACCAACCTGTATGGCAGGCTCTCTTGTAAACACAGAAGGAAGAAATACCATCGCTACCTTCTAAAACCTGCAGAGCAGCTGAACAGAACAGGTTAGAGAAACAGGTTAAAAGAGTGCATTTTTAGAGCACAGAAATTCTCTTCCCTTATAGAAGGTACCCCTGCTTTCAAACATCCCATGCAGAAAGGCTCTTGGAGGGCACACAGCACTGACAAATGCCTTGCATCTTTGCAAAAAGAAATAGAAAAAGTATGGGCTGAGCACCTTAGAGGTACTGACTGCTGCTATAGGGGGGCTATAGGTGAGTACTGGGAGAGGTTCTTCAGCCACTCTTACTAATCCATTTCCTTCCCTTGCTGAGTCTCTTCTGTAAAAACCCATTTTGAAGAGACCTATGCTTCTGGCAGCACTGAGCACAGCAATGGGACTTTTTCCTGGTACCATAGAGAAACTGTGGAACAGATGGGCTACAAGATACCAAGCACCATTGCAGAGAGTCTAAAAGCAAGAGTTTTCTTCATGGAAATCTGTCAATTTCTGTTTTTCTGAAGAGTGCCAATATTGCTATGCTTCACAAAACTACTTTACAGATGTGAGGTCTTCACAGTTATAATTCACAACTACAAACTGTTTAACATGAAATCATAACCATAAAGAGTACATCACACTAACATAGTTTGTTCACTTTTTCTGTATGGAGAAAAACTTCATTGGATTAACTGCATTTAAACAGTGTAAGTGCCTGCTGAGGGGCTGGGAAGAGTACAACTGCACTCCACTGCTACTACCAAAGCAGCACACCTTGGGTACACACTGTGGTGGAGTGACTGTATCCTGGACACAACCGAGCTTAAGGAATCCCACAGTTATATCCACCTGCACAAAGAGCGCGTTTCTTGTCTTTTCTCTTCCTGTCATGGTTATATCACAGAATGTTTTTTATCAAGCTGTTCTAGACACTGTTTTGAAGTCCTGCTATAGACTTGACTCTGGATATAGCAAGGCCCTTTTAGGGCTTCCAGAGGGTTGGTGCGTCTCCCTGGGGTCTGTCATCTCTAAGCAAAGTGGACTGGAACAGCTGAAGTGGGAGCCACAGACAAAGGAGGACAACACTGCAGACAGCCCAGCTTCTGAAAGCACAGAGACTCTCACCCAGGAGCAGGGGAGAGACTGCAGTAGGCGGTCCCTGACTTCAGAAGCAATGGCATCCCACCAGTGCAGTTCCTAATAAAATTTCTTTGTTTGCAAGAAGAGGAAAAACACCCTGTGTCGTCATTTCCATTTTTCATTTTGCTACCTTTTATGAACAGTGGCATCACACTGTCTTGCATCTGTGCATAAGGGAGAGGGGAATATAACTTGCTTCACCCCAGACAGAGATGCAATGCATTAGGGTGCACCCCAATGTACTTTGCAGTTGCCTGAGCCCTGGGCTGACAGAAGGGAGACCAGTTTGGCCTCAGACTCTGCTGCTCAGCTGGATTGGTGACTTGCTTCTTGCAAACCGGGGATCCAGTGGCAGTTTGAAATTATTCTCTCTGAGTAAGTACATGAACAGGTCTTTAAATACAGGATGGCTTAGGTATTTCTTATAAGGAACAGTATACATAACAGAACCCCTTCTTTTTCTGAGGGCTGCATGAGGAAATTGGGCCAAAAAGATTAAGCTTAAAACACTATCGGGAACAGGTATTGGCCTTTAATAGCTAGATTTTAATGGTGTTTCTGTGGGCGTAAAAAGGTGTTACATGTTAAATTAAACCCATGAGATGCCCAGGATACAGCTGACAGAAACTGAGAGCTCTGTCTCCAGGCTTCTGGGTGCATTCCTGTTCTGCATCCCTTCCACGGGAAGGACACAGAACAGAGACCCCACTCTATGGGAAGCAATGTATCTCCCTAAACAAAAGTAACAGCAGGTATACTTGCCTTTGTCAACCAAGAGCACCATTCTTTAGGATATAGCAACTATGTCACAATGTAACACAATAACCTACAGGTTTGTGTATGTATATATACATACATATATATACACCTACACATATATATTTATATATGCACACATCCACAAACACATTTAGGCATCTGCTTTTCATGCTCCAAAATAGCTAACTTATCTGGAAAACCTAATCCAAAAGCCTTGTTTTAACCCTAAACAAGCTACCTATTCATAACTGGAATCATTCCACCATACACAAACATGCAGGCTTTCACAACCCTTTGATTATTAGAGTCATACAATGGTTTGGGTTGGAAGGGACCTTAAAGATCATCTATTTCCATTTTTTAATTCCTTTGTTAATTCCTGCTTTTATTTAGACTATAAAATCTTTGTGGCACTAGCTGCTTTTCTTTTTCAAAAGTGCCCAGTCCACTTCTGGCATCTACAAAATAAATCATGGAGATGGAGACATTGGGTCAGTGTTTCTGAAGCCCTGAGCACAACCTGTTCCAGTGCAGTGCTTCAGAAAGGAAAAGGAAAAAGTATCACTTGCTGAAACATCGCTTCATACAGCTCACTGGAGACGCCTGCCTCAATCTGATAACAAGACTTCCTGTACCCCATCCAAGGCTAGCAGAGATGCCTTAATATTGACAAGCACAAATTGCATGCTTGAGTTTTTGTTAATTGTTTATGAATAGCCAGCATTTCTTAAAGAAACAGAGCAGAGATCTCAGTCTTCACAGTAAAGCTTTGTATGCCCTCTTTTTAACGGCCACTCTTTAACTTTTATGAAAACTAGCTTTGTTTGGATTTGCCATTCTCCCAATAGCTTTAGCATTCAAATTTTTTTTAGTTTGGGAAAATCAGGTAAGAAAATGAAATGACCAGAAATACAAAAAAAGTAAATTATTTTTTCCCGGAGTCAAACTGAACAAAATAGAAGCAAAACGTAAAACAAGCTTAGTTTTTCAAACCATGAAAGGAACAGAAGTTGAGATTGGTTTAAAAACTGATCCTTAGGCAGGCAAACAGACAGAGCTATATCAAGGACAACAGAGCCATGCTGACTTCTATCCTCTTAAGAGCTACCTCACAGTTGTTGGGGGGGGAGGGTTGTGTTTTTTAAACATGCAGCTCCTCTTTCAAGATAAATATTAAAAACAAATAGGAAAGTCCTCATATCAACAGAAACAATGAAGCACCAGCACAAACCTGTGTTTCCCTGGATGTCCTCTCCCTTGGTTAATGCCAGGTAAGAGAGCAGAGCACAGTTATTGTCCTGACCAGGTGCAGGTGGCTGCTGCAGGGAGGTGCCCGTGAAGACCACTCCCCAGTTTACTTGGCTGATATCAGAGCGTGACCTGTTGTGTCCTGGCTTGAATGTGGAGGCTTCCTCATTCTGCACCAGGATGTCATTCACCGAGCGAGGCCTGTCTCTCCTCCGCTGGCAGATACTGAATATGTTAAAAGCTGCGGTCTCGCCTTCCCCTGCCCAAGCGAGGTTGTCAGCAGCTGTTCCTCTCTGTACCATGCAGTGGTCTTTGGCAGGGAATGCTGTCTGAGCTTTGGTTTCCAAGAGGCCATTTTTGCAGTGATCCCAGATGAGGCTACTTTTGGCTAAGGAGGCAACGTTCCTCAGATTCCTGCTCTCTGTTATCTGATCAAATACCTCATGCCCAACCAATTCAGGGACCTCCTGTACACCATATACCTCAGAGGGCTGCACAATCTTTTCAAGCTTAGTATCAAAACTATTGAAAAAGTCTTCAGTTACTTCCAAGGCAGGGCTAATGTCATCAACTTCAAGAGCCTCCATATCCCGTGCTGCTGGTGGGCCCAAGGCGTTGCAATGTGTTAAGAAGATGCCACATCAATATCCAGAGAAAGAGCTGTTTCACATCTGTCCTTGGCACACCATTAATTTAGAGGCAGTAGGGCAAATACATTCACCAGCCACAATCCTTAGTGGTAGAAAGGAACCAAATCAACCCCTCTTCAGATGGGAGACTTAACATTCACTGATCAAGTGGGCTACAGTTCGTCTATGAAATAAGCTCACAGTGATGGAGAGTACCTGTAGAGAAAGCAAAGCAAAATATCACATCAGTAAGGGCCTTTTCCCAGATAAATATGTTTAATCCCATCACTCCTTTCACAGTCACAGTCCCCTTGATTTTACTTCTCCTTCATTTGGCACCAAGATTATTGTGTATGAAGAACCCCTTTGGGGTTTCTGTTCTTCCCTGTGTGTGAACTCTGTATATTATCACTTCTTGAACTGGAACCTGCAGAGAGCAGGATGGGGTGCCAGATAAAGAGGAAGCAAAGTGATGCCATTTATTAACCAAGCTTTGGAAAGCTGCACTGAGAGGCGGTACTGACTAACATCACAAATGCAGCCACCTGCGGAATGCTTAGTACAGGTTCCCATGGGGCTGTAAGAAAAAGTTGAGAAACAAAGGGTTAGTAAAATCAGCCAACCAGCCTCAAATAGTTTGCCTTTTCCTCCCAGACTGCTTGCGCTCCCAATTTTAGGAGACCAGCATGAGTTTTACAGCAGCTACTTTGCCTACTTGCTTGCATAAAAGGAACTGTGATATTTGCCTAATAAACCAATGCTATTAGGCTGCTGCAGAGTGCTGCAAAGAGTGTGTCTCTAGCATATCACTGGGAACCTAAGTGAAACCATGTGGCAACCTAAGGCCCAGAAAGACAATGCATCCTAGCAGCGAAACAAAATATATCATATCCTGCACTGTCACAAATCTGCAGATCTTTACTTCCAAGCTGTTGACTCATTGGGCAAAATGTAAGAATAGCGAAGGGCTTTAAAGCTAGAACTATTGAAGAGCTCCCTTGATCCACCTGAGCTCACACCTGTGACAAGGAAGGAAGGGGGGGTTCTATTCCCTGTGGTGCAGTAAAGGGGCATCTCATTGCTGACTTCTGTCGCACCAAACCTGCTGCCTTCTCACCTCTCCCTCTTGAAGCTCCATCCACAGTGCTGCCATGCTCGAGGGAAGTGCACAGTAGGTATGTTTAAATTGGGGAAAGCAGTCAAATGCATGCAAGTTCTTGGGACCTGGAGACTGAGCATTTGCGCTAGCTGGAGAACAGCTCTCACAGCTGCTAGGAGAAATCACAGTACCTAGAGCCCATATATGCAGAACAGCCCAAAGTCAAGAGATCTACATCCCAGTTTTGGCCACATCAGCCCAAGTCCTAGAAGCAGCAAAGCTGCATTAGCTCAGAGTTCTGCCTAGGTTAATACACTTAACAGAACTAATTAGCCTGGGCAGGGCTGATAATTAGCAGCTTGTTAGCTTGTGAATGCTGCTGAAGTGCTACCAGGACCCATGAAGATTTACACTTAGCAGGAAAAAACATCTATTAAACAGCATCAAACACAGATAATACTTCTATTTAAGGTTCTTTTTTTTAATACAGAACAGTCTATCTGCCTAACTTCTATTAGCAAAGTCATTTTAAATAGGCACCCCTTCCTATAGCAAGCCAGAGGGAGTAAGGAGGCCAGCAGCCCCCCCAAGATGGGGGCACAGAATCCTGTAGCACAAACCAACCCCCTCTGTAATCACCCCTGGCATCCTCCCATCCCCACTTCAGTTGTGGCCAGCCATGACACAGTTGGGTTTGAAAGCAGCAGCTCACCCTCCCTCCTAACAGGTCAGCAGTTCAGACCATGATCTCTGCAAACACACTCCAAGGAAATAACTTTCAAAAGCAATAAATAATCACATACATAACTCTGGAAACTTCAAGCCTTTACACTGGGATCTTTCTCTCCTTATCTCTTTGCAAGGATTCATTTCACTAGCCTCATAGTAAACCAGGACAAGGATCAGCTTCAACAAGTAAACGTAGAGTAAGACACTGAAGGTAGACCCAGAACTGCAACCAGAGGGCTGAACAGAACAGATCTGGAGTGGTTTCAAATCAGAACAGTATGGGAACAGACTCTTTGCAAAGCTGTGCAATAGTGCCAGTTGACGGCAGTGGGAAACAAAGTCATCCCGGGCACATCCGCATTATCAGGTTAATGCTGCATGGAGTTCGCTCTTGAAGCTCATTCCTGCCAGCGATCCCAGAACAGCGTTCTGCTGCCTGGTACCTTAGAGCCTGGGAGCTCCATGAACAGGCTAAGGGACATGATGTTGTGCAACCTGTCCACTTATTCTACATCCTCCTACGGCATGTCTTCAAAGCAAGAATGATATTTTGAAGTTGCAAAACTGCAACAGGCATTCACTTGAACAAAACCAGCACTAACACAATCATATGCCAACAGTGAAAGCTACAGGCTGGCCCATTCAAAGATACTGCTTCACAGGGGCTGGCAGAGAATACAGCCTTGCTCTCACTCAAGGGACTGAAGCAGCAATCACTCCAGAAGGGCTTGTGAGATGCCACTGAAGCATTTCAGTGGTAGCAGATGCAATGTTGCTCTGTTCTTTATTTCAAATCATTAGGAAAGGTGGAAAGCAAGGGGAAAAAAATGACACTTACATTTAACAGGTTCATTTTTAAATGCTAGAGGCTTCATGTGGCTGCATGTTTCTCTGGATCCTGTGAGACTGTAGCTATCCAGCGTCATGCACCCAAGTGTGGTGATGCCGCACTACAAACTGACCTCACATCCAGTAAGATGCTGAATCACAAGGTCATGAGAAGATGACAGGCCCCTGTATCACACAGTTCACAAATTGCAGTACTCATAGCTTCCAGACTAGTCTGTTTGCCCTGCTCAATAAAGATGCGAAAGGTGACCTCAATGGTGGCAGGCTCATCCCTTCCTACACCACCAAGAACCTCCTTAGATCAAAGAAAGAGCTGTGCCAGTAATTCCCACTAGTGCTGGGATTCTGCAATCACATATCCTCTGTAAACACAATTTGGCATTTTCTGACAGTGGCACGCAACATAAATTTAATTCAGACTTCTGCATGGATTTGGTGCCAAATGAAAGCAAACTTTGATATGGCAGTAAACAGCTCCATCAGAATCTTCTCCAAGAGGGAAAGCAGTGGAAATTGCTTCCTTCACATGAAGGGGAAAAAAAGGCAAACAATAGGATAGGATGAACTCCTTTTAAATTACTATAAAATGTATTGCGTTATGTATTGTTTCTTGGAAACACCTGAAATTTTCCAAAGACATTCAGCCTAAGGCAGCGAATAGGAGAGGAAGAGAGAAGCATCAGCCCAAACTACTAAAGACTGCCAAAGCTACAGTAAGCAGGGATTTGTTAAGCGAAGCAGAAAACTAACAGCTCATCTAGGCCCCGGAGAACTAGTCATATTGAAGAAAAGGCAAAGGAACATGGTACACTATAGTTAGCAAAAACTGCTGGACACAGGGATTGCAGCAGCTGAAAAACATGCTTTTCTGTACATCCGTCTAACGCAGATACAGCTTTCGTCCGTGAACGTGCAGCAGTCCGATAAGTAATGTGCACTTACAACATGAGTAAAGTCTTACTATCATGAGTTTATAGTGGCCACATTACTCATATGGCTGAGGTAAACAGCAAGGATTGCTGGTCATGCCATGTGAGACACTGACATTCAGTTTAGTCAAGATTACTTCCCGTAAAGAAGCCACAAGGACTTAACCTAGGTGACAGCACAGTCTGACAGCAGAGAAAAATCATGGACGACAAACGCCAAGGAACATACACTGGAAGAGATCATTTAACTTCCTAATGTGCTTTTCTGGATCCCCACAGGCCATGGAAAATACCTAGGCATCACATGGCAAAAATTAAAAGAATGGAAAAGGCAAGGGTAGAAAGCAATCTTGCAAGTGATATACACCACCACAACAGGCACTCGCTATATACCCCCAGTTTACACATTATGTTCAGGACTGTTCATTCTAGCTCAGGCAGGAGAGAAAGCTAGAGCCAGCATGTGTTTAGGAACCAGTGACTGAAGAGAACCATTTAGCTCACCAATCCATACAAAAAATATATATAAAAGAAGCACCTTTCAGTCTGGTTTCTTAAGGAAACAGGGTTTGTGCCACCATCCTGCCTATCTGCCAGTTATTCTCCCTCTCTCTCTCTCTTTTGAGCTGTAAAGGTAACTTCAACTAGATGTGACAAAGCAGTAGTGTGATGCAGTTTTTGTTGTTCAACACTGGACAGGAAACAGGCCCAAACTCACCCTCCTGATAATGGAGAAGCTGGCAAAACTCCATCCCTTATCCTTTCTAGGAGGCCAGTGCCACCACATGGGTCTCTCCAAATTAACGACAGCACAAGGGGTTAGTATGAGATGGATCTGAAAACACTGGGAAGCAGAGGGGGAAAGCAGGAAGGAGGAATAGGAGGCATCACACAACTTGATAAGCAGTCTTGCCGGTTTTGGTGCTCACAGGACCTCCTCTTCTGCACACAGGTAATTGAGATGTATAAAACAATAAGTGATACACACCAGATAAATAGGGACTTCCCCTTTTCTCTTGTATTTGGAGAGAGAATTAGAAAGGAACAATCAATGATGTTCAGAAGCAATGTGTTCAGGAGGAAATGCATAAACGAGAGAGGAGCTCTCAGCCAGCAAAAGAGCAAACAGCAGGTAATAATGTTAAGTGTCCCCCAAGTCTCATTGACTCCTAGGCTCAAATTCCTGGCAAAGATTTGGGTGCTTCTGAGATTTTTATCTCAAGAGCACAAGAGGAGTTTTACAAGTTACCTGTATGCAAATAGAGAGCAGGGGTGCCTCAGCCACTGGAGAGCTTGTCCTACCCCCTTCTCAGCACCCTGGAACCTGCTGTGGGAACCAGCTCTGCTTATCTTTGCACTGCACTGTAACTGTGGGCTGAAACTCCAATGCCAACAAGGAAAACAGAAAGAGACGTTCTTTCAATTGGGTAACAATTTGGTAGCAGAGCAAATTCAAGCAGCCTCAGGGACCTTTATTTCTATTATGTTGCAGGCCTGGACCACTAGAGCCCAGTTTATGGGCTGTGACAAGCCTGGTCTGAACAACAGGTCATCTGAAGAAAAGATGGATGGTACAGCCTCTTTGAATACAATCTACTGGGGCTGGAGCAGCTGGTACCTAATGAGTTTTCCTGCCTGTCAGTCTGAGCAATCTCAGCCTGTGATCTGAATGTCTTCCAGTGGCATATTGAACAATCACAGCCTACAGGTTTTGCTGCTACAAGGATTTCTGACTAGCTCTGTGGGTAACAACAGCCAGGCATTGCCCAGAATCTAAATGGGACACACTTAGGTCAATGACAGACCCTGAAACCCAGGCTCTGCTGTGCAAAATCCCTGAAAAAATCTATGAAGCTGAAGACTTAGGTGCTACCTCTCAGTTAAGAAGTTGAGCTGTATTTGTCAGGTGGGCACACCTGAATGGGTAGAAGACAGAATGAGGATGCACAGATGGCCGACTGTCACACACAAAGTCTTTACCATTGTCTATGCACTTCTATACATTGCTGGCACAGAATGCTTGCAGAAAAAGTTGAAGAAGTGACAGTGACCGCACATTGCAAGGTATTGCGGAGTGCCCTCTTTCCAGCATCCCCCTGCTGTAACTAGATGGCAGAGGATGCTTTATTTATTTACAATCTAGCAAGGCCGACCCAGCAAATGTTCTCCATCCTGTTGTGACCAGAAGCTCTTTCAAAGCATGATGGCATCTAAGTCTCTCCCCCAGCCAGAAGCCCTCTCTCCCTTAGCTGTACAGGAAGCATAGTATCACAGCTGCTGCTGTGGTTGAAGCCTCAGCGCACAACGTCCACAGTCAGATCCATTGTACTGTGTGCCATCCATATGAAACCAAAGAGCAGTCCTGGTTCAAAACACTTACACTGCTAGCAGTTACGAATCCCATGCATATAGTGGCCAGTTCTCTGAGCAGCAATTGAAAGCTGCACTCCTGCTTGCCTCTCATACTCAATTTGGAGCGGCGACTGATAACTAGGAATTTCATAATGGATGATTGCAGGGAGCGAGCATCAGCTGGGACACTGTCCCTGTGCAAGCTATCACATTTTCTTGTATCCTGGCTGTATTTTGTTCCCTCAGCACAAGGCAAGCCTTCTCCCCACGCGATTCCAAAACTCCAGGTGACCTACTGCTGTGTACACTGAGTGAGCAACAGAGCACACGAGCTTGTTAGATTCACCATTTAAGTGTCTGGATGAAATTTACAGTGCCTCACAAAGAAGATAAAACTACAAGAAACTTTTCATATGGAACAGGGATCACAGTTTCAAAGAGACTGCCATATCATAGTCAATAGTTGATTCAACATGGCCTGGATAACTGTCTTTAGATCACATTTTTAAAGCGCCCCTTCAAAATCCTCTTTCCCCAACACACAACTGATAAATTAATTGCTTAAAATTTTCAGATTATCCCAATTTTCAAGTGTCTCACACAAATACCTTCTGACTGATATTCCTGCACAAGACCACTGACAATATTGAGGAAAAGCTCAGGAAAACTGGAGAAAGAGGCTTTCTGGTCAGGAATGCTTGGCTATAGGATGAGGCGCTAGAGAGGATAACTAGGAATGTAACCATAACCATTTCCATGTTGCAAAACCACCTGTTTGCTACAGCCCTTAAGGATGAAATCAACTGCCAACATTTATCAGTGAAGAAGAGCTCCCACATCCTGTCTGCTACACCCAGGCAGAGGCAAAGAGCAGGAACAGCTGCAATTAAGTTGCTGCCTAATTGCAGATAAGCTGAAAGACAGCAGTGATCTCTTCCACACTACAGAAAACAAAACCAAAAAATCAAACTAGAAAAGCTGAAATTAAGAAAGAGGTGAAACCAGGCAGAAAGAAGAATGCCATATTCTGTGAGGGGAAGCAGACCTTTAGTGAGGATACATGAGTCTCGCTCTGTGAAGCATAGATTTTCCCCAGCTGCTGATCTGATCCAGTGCTTTTAACAAGGAAGCTCCCCAGGCATCCTCCCTGCTTGGGGAACTAACACATCACAGCTACAGAACAGCTCATCCAGTGATGAGCACACAGTAATGAATAATAAACATGCTTATAGTATACATTATCTTTAATTTTAACTGCACTCTGGAAACAGTAATTAAAACGCAAGAAACTCTAAGCTGAAAAGTGCACAACAGCCTGCTGCCCCGGAACAAAGTGGGTCCAGAGGGTGAGGAGGACCCAGCAGTGGAGGAAGATGGACCACAGAATGCTTTTCTTTCCCAGAGACTGACTGCTGTACCACTCTCCAGAGATCTTATCGCTGACTCCTTTGCCTTGCAGCCATCTGACACACATCCCTCCTGGCTGGGGAGCATCACCGAGTAATGAGCGGCTGTGTCACTTCCCGTGGATGAGTAACCATTTGAAATCTCAGTAGCTGGACTGGGACTCTGGAAAGGATGAAGGACCCTTAGCAAGTAAAGGAACAGAAAGCAAAGCAGACTGACCGGAGGGGAGTTAGCTGATGATGACATACAGCCCAGGCTGCAGGCCAGCCAAACCCATCAGCATGTGGGCACCTTCACAGGTTACATCAGACTAAAATCCAGACTATGCCCTTGTGCATGCTGCCTGTTGGCTGGCTGACCTCGCAGGGAAGGATGTCAGGAGTAGGGGAACAGAGGCTCTCCTGAATCCTAGCACCGCCCCGGAAGATCATCTGGATGCAAACACCTCAAACCCACACTTCAGGCACAAAATCCACGTGGACAAGCGGAATGAAGCAGTGCAGTGATTTGGTCTGAGGCACAGATGTGTGGTCTTAAACATACCTGTAGTCTCAAATAACAACCCAAGGGAGGGTCACTGATTTCTATTTTCATTTGCCTTGTGTGTACAGGGTTGTCTAAAGTTGTATAACTTGCATTTTACATATTTCCCTTGACTACAAGAACTCCTGCCTGTTCTGCCAGGCAGACTGACACCACAAAACAGCCTGTTACCTCCCGAGTTCAGCACAAAGAGTACAGAGACTGTCAGGGAACCAGGTATCCGAGAGGGACAATACAAACCTCCTCCAATACAAGAGGAAACATGATTGAACTGGACATTCAAGAAAGAGCAGAAAACATGACTCAGTCTAGTATTTCTGGTTGTATCTGCCATGATGTACCAGCTTGTCTCCTGCTAGGATGTGGGGGAACTTTGTATATGCCAGGTGAGATAAAACTTTTTTTTTTTTTAAATAAACATTTCTGGTTAATGCAAACTGAAATTTTACAAGTATCTCCCCACTCTCTAGAACTATACTGAAGGGAAAAGATAGCCAGCCCTTAAAAGCTTGACTTTTTTTTTTTTAAAGAGATCAGAAATTAAGACATTTTCAGTTTGTCCCTGTGAGTTCTCAACACAAATAAAAGGCACTTTTTGTTCTTGGGGTTGTTGCTCCTCCAGAACTTATTTACAGAGACTGCTGGAAATCAGGCTGCTGAACTTTCAGCTGTTGCAGCAATGTCCTGGTGCACCCCAAGGTGGCTGCATTTAAGCAATGAAGGACATACAGAAGAGGGACTGCCAGCTGAAGGCATTTATCTTCTTATTACTAGGACTCAGAAGGTACTTTGGGACCTTTCTAGATGAAGCACTAGCTGGTATAAATAGCAATATAATAACTGAATCCTTTACCATCCATGCCAGACTACACAATTAATTTTTACTTAGCTCTGCAGGGTAGTTTCTTTGAGGCATACCAAGCAGGAAGCAATTCAGGCTCCAGCACAGCCCACTATGACCCCACAGCTGGGAATAACAGCTGCCATTGCCCCAGTGGCCAGAAGGAGGGTAAGAAACACAGCATCTCCCACAAGAACATGGGAGACATTTCTTCCCTGAGATCATGGCACGGCCATAAGGAAATACACTTGACAGCCAAATCTGTCCAGCACACAGCTTTCTGAGCAGCCCTGACCTGTCACTGTAGCCAACTCCTCCCTCTAACCATAGTACCCAAAAAACTCAGCTGGGACAGTACAAGCCTTTCTACAGTGAGACCTGGATTTCCCATAACTATTAGTGGTTGAATGCTGACATTGATGGAAATACAGTGTTTAATAACAAACTCATTTTGAACCTCAAACTAAGCCCTCCTCTTGTCTTTCAAACAGCCAGGACCACAGTGGTTTGGCACATTAATTATAAGAGGAAAAGGGGCAGGGGAAGGAAAGGAAGCAATGATCCAAATAATGCTGAAGTTCAGCAAACTACCACAGCAACCCGAACACTCAGGTCCTGGCAGCCCTGCCACAACAGCTAACCCCACAGGTTGGCTGTAACCACATGTACCACTACGGAGTCGTGTGACTACTCAGCACAAACGCTTGCTGTTTTCCAAGCTGAACGATAACTTTATTACAGCAGATCTTAGTAGAAGCCCAGTAGAAACCTCAAAACATCTAATGAAATTGAAATGTTAACACATAACGTGATTTCACTCTGATAAGGTTCTGCAGGAATGAACGATGCATCTAGCTACCGTAGACTGATAAGATCCTTCATTCTACTATGTAGTGCCCTGTTTCACATTTTAGATTTCTGATTTTTTAAATCCTAAATTTAATTCACTAATTTTGGATAAATAAGCTTTGAAAGCGGCAAGATGAAAACTAATTTTGCTTAAAGTGTATGGGCATTGGTCCTACTGAGATTCAGATGCTTTCTTATTCTTACAAACTGTGACTATTTGTAGTCACTTAGTGGGATTACGCACTGCCTAGAATCAGATTTGCCTGTACATTTTTGCAGGATCGGGGCCATAAACGCATAGTTGCGGAACAGAAAACAGGTCAGGAGCAAGTCATGATTCCTTAGACAAACCTAATCTGCAGTTTCTTCCCTTCCCTTACCTTGCCATGCCAGTGATTCTAGCATTTCTGCTGATGCTCCTCCAGCTAGCGCACATTCCCACGTAACATATACTCTCCTGTCGGGCCTATTGGATTCCAGAAGGTATAATTCCACCGGCTGTGTTTGGGTGCTTGCTCCGTACCAGAAGCGATTTTACTGCAATGTAAGAAGACCACGGCATTATGTCATGCTCTGGACTATTAAAATAGAGCGCAATGCCTGCACGCCGTGCCTACACAGACTGGAGAGCTCGATTCTACCGACGGGGAGCAGCCCAAATTCCTGCCGAGATCGGGAGCGGCTACGGGTGGGGGAAAACTAAAGCACAGGGCCTTTCTATGCACACGGGAACGTGTCTTTCCAGATGGGCACATGACGACAGACGTCTTCGTGCTACAAACGCAAACACAGCCGCGCCCGGGTCCTCGCACACAGCCCGCATACGCGCTCGGCGGGCGGGCAGCCCGGCGAAGGCGGCGGGAAGCCCTGCCCGGCCCGGCTGCCCGGCCCGGCTGCCCGGCCCGGCTGCCCGGCCCGGAGGGGCTGGAGAACCTCGCAGACCCTGCAAGCCCCGCACCGGCCGCGGACCAAAGGGAGTATTTACCTGCCGCCCGGGGGCCGCGCTCTGCCTGTGCTCCGAGGAGGGGCTCCCCGCGCTCGCCCCGGCCCGGCCCGGCCCGGAGCCGCCGGCGCGCAGGCACAGCGCGGCGCGGCCCGGCACGGCCCCTCCTCGCCGCCGCGCTGCTGCCGGGCGGCGGGGCCGCGTCCTGCCGCAAAGCCGTCCCGGCCGCCGCGGGAAACGGCTCCGCGGCACCAAGGTTCCCGCCGCCGCCGCCGCCGCCCGCCCAGCCGGGAGCCCCGGCGCCCGGGGAGGCCCGGGCGGAGGTGGCCCGGGCGGAGGTGCCGGCAGCCGCGGGCAGCCCTCCGGCCTTGCGCCAGCGCTAGGAACGGCGGGAGGGCGGCTCGGCCGTCACCGCGTGTCCCAGTAACCCGCCAGCTTCTTATTTCCCCTTACAGAAAAACCCTGAGGTTTTCCTATATAGACGCAAGGGGTCAAATTGCACCTTTCCACGTTGAAAGCGGCTGAGATTCTCAGGGAGCTGACACTTGACTTCAGGACACGTGGAAAATGCAAAATCCTAAGTGGGTTTTTAACAATCCCCAGTGCAAGCACACTTACCGAGGCGTAAAGGCTGCAGGGAGCAGCACGGCGTGTGACTTCCTATTGCCACAGGGCACCAAAAAGATCTCTGGCACAACCTGTTACCCGAAGAAAACAAAAAGTTACAATTACACATCCCTTATTTCATTGCGATTCGTTTCATTGGGGTAGCATGGCACCCCACCCAACAATACCTGTCCTGTAAAAACAACCTCATGGCAAGAAATACCCACGTGCGGACTAGGGATGCACCTGAATTTTGACGTCCGGTGTACGCAGACCGCTCCTGAGTAGCACCGTGTACACATTTAAAATCACGGGCGCTGCGCTGTTTCGCTGACTGTGTCCCAGGGGAGTCAGCGGTGCTGGGCTGAGCACCAGAGACAAGGTCAGTGCTGAAATGTAACTGCACCAAAATGTGGTGCTGAACCGAGTCCGTAAAGAGGATTCACAATCCACAACAAAAGGCAGGTGTTAGGTTAGCTTCCGTCAGTAGTTCTTCTTCTCATCCTCACACACCAACCATTTATTATATACTGCAAAGTGTGACTGGCACAATTAACGAAGTTGTGTTTGCGTGGTTTATCTCATTTCAGTGACAGCAAGGATGAATGAGAGCCTTTGGCACAAAAAAAAATACCAGGTTATCTGACTGAAAATTAATTAATCTTGGCCTTTACAAATAATATATTACTAGAGCACCATACATTTCAAGCCCTGCTCCTAAAGATGAATGGCTTCTTCACTGGGTAGCAGTCAAAGATTGATCTTTTTATTCTAATTCAGCTATATGCACCACAATCCCTCAAAGGACAAGGCAGTATCATCACTTGCCATGTTATTTATCGCCATGCAGCCTTTTCTCAAACAGTACTGAGACATTTATCTCTTGGGCTCCTCAGAAGGAAAGAGGCTCTCCAGGACTCCTGGGTCTGATGATGCTTCAGAACTTTGCCTCTGTGCCAACTATGAACTCTGAGTTCCCCAGGGCACGCTGGTCCATCACCTGTGAGATCATGAATGTCAGGGGAGGAGAGCACGTAGGCAGTGTGTGCTGTGCTCAAAGAGAAGTGTAAAAATCTATCCCTCCCCTGGTTCTGATTTCACTACTGCGCTGAAGAGAAATTGCCTGTGTTGAACATTACGCTCATACTTAGGTAGTTTTCTGGGAAGTGGCCCATGTATCATTTTCCACCTGTAGTGGAAAAGTGATTTCAGGCTGCAGAAGGGCATAGATATCATTTCTTTCTAGGGGAGGACAGCAGAAAGGCCTTGTTCAAGAACAATCACCCTTCTGCTCAAAAACAGATTGCCAGAGACACTTGGCAGCCATAAATCCGGAAGGACAATAACCATGCGCCATGAACCCAAAACAATCCCAGTTGTCTTAGCAGCCAAGTCAAGTCCCAGGCATTCAGTGCAGTCAGGCACTTTTCCTGGCCCCCTCTCTTTCCTACAGCCCAGGCATGTCTCACGGGGCTCCTTGGGACCCCATTTGCCAAACACGTCCAGGCATTGCGATGGTTTGTGTTGTGCAATCCCCAGCACTTCACTGTGCGGGAGATGGGAAAGGCACCTCCTGTCAGATGCTTCCCTGGGGCTGGCCAGCACCAAGGCCCCCCCCCAAACTCACAGCATTGCCTTGTGCACTGTGGGGGTCTGTAGAAAACACCATGTTCCCCCCAGAAACAGGGGGAACACACAGTGAAAGAGGCTGATACTGGTCTCTTAGTTTTGTCCTTCTCAGCCCCCTAAGGAGTACTTTTCCTAGCTCTAGGTATTCCTAACTCTGTTCTTACCTGCTGGAAACCCTTTGCGCAAAGGTACTGGGATGGGAACACTTTCCACTTCCTAGGCCAAATGCAATTAACACGCACCTTTCTTACACTGGCTGCTAGGGAACAGTTTGGGTTCGAGTTTTTAATTTTCCATTCTGTCAGAGAAGCACTTTATAAACAATTGTCACCATTTTATTGACAGGAGGAAGAGATTCAATCCCTTTTCTAAATTACATTTTTATATCTGCAATCCATCACATATCCCTCTACCACAGCATAAAACAACTGAATCTGAAAACAGGTGACTGCGTTTTCTTCCTCTAGTCTAGTAGAGATTTCTCTTCTTGCAGTCTGTATACCAGTGGAAAAAAATAAATTACCAATGTTATCCTTCAAAGCTGCAAGATAACATGCTCTAATTCTGAAGAAATATGAACCCTGGAAAAATTTTTGTTGTTAATTACTCTGTAAAGAATGCAAGTTCCAGATTTTGCAATTTTCATTGTTTAAGCATATCACTGTCCTCCAACATGAAATCACAAGCTGTTTCAAGCAGGATATCCTGGTTAAAGACATGGTGGTGGCTATCCAACAGATCTTTCCACACAGCTTGACTTCCAGCTTTGTCCCCCTTGCTCGTCAACCATCAACATAAGGCCCAAAACTGAACAGAGGGCATAGAGCCATCTGGTGGTTAACCGTACAAGTAAACAAATTGTGCCCTGAATGTCCACATGATGAAGACATAAAGGAAGTCATCTTCCTTCTACTTGGAATGTCTCAAATGTCCACTTTTTCTTAGCTTTTAGATTATGGTTCCAGAAGTCTAGAGAGTTAACAGTGAAAGAGGGAGAAAATGGCTCTATCTCTTAACACTAGAAACTTGACTTTGCTGCTTTTCTTGTGGGAGAGTTTGCAGGTCCGAGCGCTCTTCTTTAGATCTGAACATCTCCCGTGAGTACAGCAGAACAATCTTCCAAAGACCAGATCATTGTACCATGTATTCCTGAGTTTGGCTCCTGCTGATAAGAAACCAGACATCTTTCTCAAACTGGGAAACTCTCAATAACCCTTTGGGCACATCCTTTGCTGGCATAATGTGGAAGGAGCAATACGTGTTTATTGCGGCCATTGACAGACTTGCCAGTTCCCACCAGCTGAGCGTTAGGCCCACTGTCTTTCCCGGTTGCCTCTGAAGAAGGGGCCTTTTTTCACACGTTTTAATTACTGACTCCCTACACAGAAGCTATTACCTCACAGAAAGGCCGTTAACTGGCACATTCAGCACAAGATGAAGCCTTTCTGATAATTGTTCCTTGAGTTCATGTTTGTGAAAATAAATATCATCAGATGATTAAATTAAACACGGCAGCCAGCCCAGCTATACACGATTTTCACTTATCCTGCAGAAGGGGAGATCAAAGCAAAAGGCTCAGGTAGAGTTATTCCAACTCCTCCAAGTTTGGTTGACAGCTACCTATGAACGCACTAATTAGCTTCCTGCTTGGGGCGTGCAGCAGAAAATTAACCCTCCCGAAATCGGGCGGTGTAGCCACTTTAATGGTCTGTAATCCGCTGGATGCAGAGGGATGACTGTCACCTCATGGCCTCTGTATGGCAAAGCAGGAGCACACGATTCTGGCTCCGCAGCCTCTTGGGCCCCCGTCCCCCTGGGTGTCTCGCGTGGGCGCGAGAGGAGACCCGTGCCTGGGGAACACGCGGGAAGGCTGGAGGCCCTCCTCTCCGTCAGTCCTGCGGGGCTTCTGCCTCCCAGCTCCTCCCCCCCGGGGAGCGGACGTGCCCGCCTCCGCGCTCCTGCCCTGAGGGGCACCGGGGCTGTCGCAAGCCCCCGGCTCGGGCGCTGCGTAAACGGGGAGATTTGCTTCCGCGGTGGAGCTTCGCCCAGCACTTCCCTGCTTTGCTCTGTCGGGCCGCGGAGGGCAAGAGAGGCGAGCGAGGCGGTGGGCAGCGCAGCCCCTTCCCGCGGCGAGCCCGCCGTCCTCCCCGCCAGCGCGCACACCCTCCCGAGCAGAGCGCTCCGCTATTCTTCTGCTAATGGGATTGGCACCGCTTAAAGCAGTCTGCGAGGGTATTGTCTGCAACCGCTGCAAGAGAAACATTATTCAAAGGCCATTCAGGCCCCAAAAGAAGCGGCAGAGCAGAGTAATTATCGGAGACTCTCCATTAACGAGGGCATCTTTGCTCTTTGTCTGTGCCGGTTTAATAAGGGCCACTAATGGGGCCGGGGGAGGGGCACGCTAATGCTTCTAAACAAACCTCCTTCCCTTCCCCACCCCCGCACTCTGAGGAGAGCTGCCTTTATGGGCACTGACAGCCGAGCTGGGAGTTACCATATTGCAGAGTGACCTTCGGGAAAACTTAGTGTGAACCCAGCCGCTTTCAGCCCCATCCCCACCGAGCCGCTGGGAGCATCGTTTGGATTGCTGTTCTCTTTTTAGCCTTTCCATATTTCCCGGTGCTTGCCAGGCCCCTTTATACACCCCCCACCCGACCTCTCTCATGTCATCTTGTGACCCTTCATGGCTGGACACGACGGCACTGAGTGGCAGTAATGAGGGACGACAGTGCAGATTAAGTTCTCGCAGCAAAACCTGGGGCTGCTGTCCGTTATCCAGCAGCTGCGACTGGGAGCTGCCGCTGGGAAGGCAGGACCCGAGCAGCCTCCCCTCCCCACACCGCTGGAGAAGGCAGGCTGGGATCTAGCACGGGCCAACGTCTCCTACCTTCTGGCTGTGGGCACTTTTCTGGTGATGGAGAGATGGACTGAGCCAAAGCCAGCATGAACCTCCATCCCAAGATCCTTCAGAGCCACTTTCAGGAGCATGCAGCTAACATTCTTCTGAGGGCTCCTAGACTGTCCCCATCTTCAAACACCAGTTGTAAGGGGCCAACTTCTGAGGCAGTTTGCAATGTTATAGGGTCAGATGCACGCTGGTCGCTTAAACAGTGAAATGTGGACAAGAGGCCTCCGGAGGTCTCTGCAAAAGACAGCATTCGAACAGTGAACTGTAACGATACACACGTATATGAATAATGAATGATGTGGCCTTTTTCAACTACAGTGTGCAAGGTGTTGTGGATATAAGGTTGAGCACTGCTAGACTCGTTTTTAGCCAATGAGGAATCTAAAGAACAATAAAAGGAAATTATTGCCCCCAAGCTTGCGCAGGTCTTTTACTGAAGCCAAGTCCTGGACGCTGTGCTATTCTACCTCACCTTCAAATGATGCACCCCTAATGGACAGTTGTACCGTACAACCAGCCCACGGACTGCAGAGACAAAGCAGTGCCTGTGTACCTGTACGTGTGCATGTCAGCAGTCTCGGGAACTGCACTGGTGAGCCACCCTATGTCAGGGCTGCCCTTTTGTTATGAGAGATGGTTTTATTCAGCTGAGGTATGGAATGACGAACTTCTCTGTACAGGCACCCAGACAGCCCTCTCCACTTAGGGAAATGTCCTGGTGCTAAAGGTTTATCACAAGCAGAGGAAGAAAGATATGCGGAAACTCCTCACTGCTTAAAACCACAAGATTCTCCTTTGAAGAAACAGACTCCACACAGGATTTCACCCTTGTTTCCTGCGAGATTGGTAGTTTTGAAATTTTCATGATTTTGGCCTTTTCCTTTCAACATTTCACCAGTAACTGCATCTCTTGTAACAAAAGAAACTTTTCATAGGTGCTCCTCTGACTCATCTCTATAAGATCAAAACATCTCAGAACAACCTTGCAAGTCAAAGAGAGAGCAATCACCCTTTACACATAGAGAGCTAAGTCACAGGGAAATTAAGTAACAATACCTGAGGTCATTCTTGCCATGGCAGAGCTAGGAAGTGGATACAGTTCTTTCTCCAGAGTCTTACTGCAGTATCCTGAGATCAGTGGTATTCCTTCTCTCTCTTCTGAAATATTTGGAGGATCACACTCCTGAAATGGAAAATCAGTCCTATTTTCAGCATTTCATTCTTCATGTTAATCACAGTGTCTATTCATATTCTCTTTTTAGAACAATAATCATTAAACATTTACAGAGGAACTGCCTTTGCCTATGGATTTTGCAATCTAAATGGGGGAGTTAATACACTGATACATAAAGCAATGCGTTACTAGGAGCACACGACCTGGCCTCTGACTGGTGCGGGTTTTGCTTTATAAGTGTCTTTAAATGTCATCCTTCTTTGCCACTAGCAGATAATACAGTCAGCTTTGTAGCAAACGAAGACGATATTTGAACAAAAACAAAATAGTGACTCAGAAGGGAGAACTGAGATCTCGTTGATATCCAAAGCAAGGGGAAATTAATGGAGGGGTGGGGGAAAAGTTGGTTTATGGCTTAGAAAATATGGGTACTACAGAAAAAGCAATTCCAGCATGGGAAAGGAGGGATGGCCAAGGCAGACAAAGAGATATGTCATGAGAAAAGAGAGTTTTGAGATCCCACATGAAGGAAAACTCAGTGAGCAACTTGTGCATGGCAGGCTGAAACGAGATGGTCCTGTGGTAGAAGGGAGGAGAGCTCACAGCAGTGATGGAGATAGAATGGGCAATGAGAGGCTGGTGGGTCTGTTTCTTGGAGCTTCAGCCAGAATAGTACAGTTGAAGGTGAGACATCTAGTATGAAAGAGGCGGGAACACAGCGAGTAAGGTCTTGGAACAAAAGCTTCAGTCTGAGACTCATCACCTCGTTGGCAAGTCTTTGTCCAATTTATTCTCCTTCAGGTATAGCTCTTGCAGGCAGCTGGGAATGACTACATTGGACCTCTCAAGCCAGTTCTATTTAGATTTGCTCTTTAACACCTATAGTTTATTACAGGGATATTTTCTCCCCAGTTTTCCCATTTTTTTGTATTAACTTTGCTAGCAGTTGAGGCTAACAGACAATGAGCGTAAGTGGATTTCTTCCAGGCTGCTCTGCTTCACTCTACTGCTGTTACCCTGTCACACTTTAATTAAACTATCTAACTGAGATCTGATCTGAATCCCACTAAGCCAATGCACAGGTCTGCATTGGCTGCCCAGTTTTGGATTGCGCCTGAATGGTGTTTGAGCTCATTAATGTAGATTTGAGCCATTTTTTCAATTGCACCTGTGCCTTGAAACCCAGGGGGAAATGAACAGGAGTAAGGAGAATTAAAAGATGCCTTTCCAGAAAATCATTTGTGTATGTTTGCAAACTACTGCAAGCAGAAGACATATTGAAATATGGGACAGGAAGCAGCTATTAATCTCTGCAAGCACATCCAGGTTTAGCTCAATGTAACTTCCCTGCTTTGTCTTTGCATCCTTTCAGCTCTTCTTTCTCTACAAAACAGAGACCTTTGCCAGCTTAGCAAAAACCTTTCCCTCCAATGTCCTCAGCTGGCACCTGCTGCACCTGCCCTCTGCTCTTCATTCCTGCTGGCCATTCTCCTGGCCAACAAGAGTGGTACAGGGGAGAAGTACTCTCCCACTTAGCAGCCAGGCAAACCAAGGCCCCACAAGAACAAGGGGGACAGCAGCATCTGTGTGACATTTTTGCCTGTCCGTGCAGCCCCATTTGGAAAGCTTTAAAGGCAGGAAGGCCAGACTAAGGTGGTGACTTTCTGCCTTTAGTCCTTGGGCATGCCATGGGCTTCCTGTGTGAATTGAGGTAAGCTGCTTCTGTCTCCGCATCTCCATCTCCCTGTTCAGAAAGGGGAATGCTGCTGTGAGGATACATTTGAGAACACTTAAACTCTACACTGATAGGGACTGAGAAATTAAGTTGTTCATGAATTCATCTAGTGACCAGTCTGATGTGGTTTCTGTATTCAAACAATCCAAGGACTGGGATCACCAGGGCACTGTGTTCAGCCTCTCCATGTTATGGGGGTATAGGCAGCCTTAAGGATGCAGCTGAATGTTCAGTACTGTCATTTCCTGACATGTCTTTGCTCTGCTTTCCCTGCCTGCCTTTGCTCCAGGCCTATCTTTCTCCTTTTTCTGGTCCCACCCTGGTTTCTTGGCCTTTCATGACCTCTTTTGGTGCAGTCTATGGTTTCTCCACCTTCCCAGTCACAGGCATTGCCCTGATTCTGGTCTCAGGACACTGCTCACTCTCCCTGTGAAGCCTTTAATACAGCAGACAAGAGGAATATCTGCACTATGAGAGGCAGCTCAGTGCAGAGATCCCCTAGCCAGCACCAATCCTGCCAGCTTTGGGACTGGGAGTAATACTGACACCTCGGCACTGTGCAGCACTTAACTCACCTCCCTGTGGCACCGTGCTAACAGCCATCCTGCACCCACAGCCTAGGCCAGTCCCTCTGCATAGCAGCACAACTGTGTGGAGCCTCCAACCAATTCAGGGATCTCTCACAAGACACTCCTTGCATGCAATACAGATACAGCCTATGTGAGCTCCTTGCTGGGCACCAAATACTGTAAGAAGAAAATACTGAAGCTGGAGTGAGATCAGGGAACAGATGTTATATGGCAATGACTTCCAGTCCCAACTTTCCTGGAAAGGTTTGGATAGAGAGACCTGAAACTGATCCCATCTAGAAGAAGTCTGAGATGCCAGAGCTTTCACAAATGTATTCTGCTGACCCTACTTTAAAAAATGTCTCCAAGAACTGGCTATTGCTATTTGTTGCTGCTAAAAAACTTGCTCTTGTTTTCTCCTCAGAACAGAAGTTACAGCCAGACACCTTCAGCGTCTGCCTCTGCACTCCTCTACAGTCGCTCTTCATCTTAATGCTAATTTAATTAGCAAGTAGCAGAGGGGGGGAAAGAAGCAAGATTCCATTGCTGCTGCATTCCTGAGATCTCTGGCTAATGTTGTAGCAATTCAGGTGCAGCTGCAGTTAGATACAAATTAGAGCAGCCTCAAGGCTCTTTTTCTCTGCAGTATGGAAGCAAGGACATAAACATGACCTGCAGGTACACTTTCCCCATAGCTTGCAACTCCTATACAAATACTGTCCTTAGAGCTAAAATCCCCTTTAGTCCATGTATCCATCATTGTACTTATGTTCAGAGTACATCCAAGAACATGATCAACCATTTTGTAAATCCTGAATAGTATGTGCTATAATAGTCTCAGCCATTTTCTTTTCAACTTCTATTGTTAGGGCACAAATAAAAAGAAGAAGAAAAAAAGCTGACAGAATTTACAGGGAATCCAGCTAAATAAAAATGATGCCATTGGCGTTCATGGAGATGAACTGCTTACGTGATAAAGGAACATGACTGCCTTGGCCAGAGGATTCTCTAGAGTGTCACCTATAAGAGAGCAAGTAACAGCATCTCTTGGTACTTACCGCATCCTTTAAGAGTAAAGCCCAAGCAATCTAGCTTTATGCCATTGTGTTACAAGACACTGGAGAAAAACGTCAGCTCTCTGCACCCAGGTATATCCTAGCATCTTCTATTCCACAAACTAGACTGAACTATTAATCATAGCAATCAGCACTTAATGTTGGGAAAACTGTAGTACTTAAGCTCAGGTATCTATGAAGTCAATGTGCTGTAATGCCTTCTCATCTTCAGCCCTTTGCAAGAGCCCCCTTGTATGGCTTCCTGAACAACATCTATTCCAGCAGGAGAGCATGTTTCTGGCTGTAATATTCCACTGAAATCCCTCTACTGTGGCTTGCATTTGAGTGATTATTCTGTGTCGTGTCTAATATCCACCTGTCTGTATGGTTCTTCCTATCTGAAATACTGTACTTTCCCCACCATGGCTATTACAGTGAAGAGCAGGCTAAAGGCTCCCAGTTATGCTGATGCTGGCCTGACAGCACCCAAAAGCCCCTCAGAAGGACACTGCTCCCTCCTTGCTGATGTGGAAGTAAAGAGAAAAATCACAGCACTGAACAATTCTCAGCCCTGAACTGGAAAGGGTCAAAGAAGCCTCACACTTCCATCCAGTGGTATTGCACTTGTTTATCTGTCATTAAACACTTCACATTTAGAATAAACTAAGTTAGAAGAAGAACAGTTCAGCTGTATGTGCAGGAGATGGCTATTAAAAGTATGTGTTTACGCAAGCCACCAGCACCCCTTGCCGGAGTGTGCGTCTGTGCATCACTGCCCTCTCCCGGGCAGATCTGCCCCTGCACAAACACGGAGCCCTGATTGCCAAAACTCAGCAGAGCAGTTAATTTTGCTTTTTCTCAGGCATTGAAAGAATATGATTGTCCACTTACTGTTGCCCTGACACTTTCAGTAACCTCCACTGAGCGTCACAGTGACAGCTGAGCTACTTCTAAAGGAATAAGGAGTTGTTGAAATATAATTAAACAGGATACAGGTAGTGCTCACTAGGATTAGAAGTCCACATGTCAAGAACTCTGAGTGATTAAATGGCTGTAATGTAAATTAAATTTGCTCTGGTTATGCAAAGTTATCTTAACTAAGATATTTAAGCCAGCCCATTTCACGTATGGCTGTGTTTCAGCCTCCAAAGACCCCAGCCTCTGGGGGCTAATCTGCTCTCAGCTGCCCTTTTAGTGACAGATCCCTAGTGCAGAAAAACAGGGAGGTGGCAAAAGAGTCAGCCAACATGTTTCAGGATGTTACCATGTGCTTTCAAGTCTCCTCCTGGGTGCTTTGGAAAATTCCCCCTGAAATACTTCTTTGTGCATATATATATATATATATATATAGTGTGTTTGCATACACCTGTTTGCATGTGCATGCACTCTCTTCTCTGATCATCCAGCCCCTGCACACAGCAATACTGTCATGCTGCTTATCCTCTTTCTACACTTCCTTCCCATAGTAGGGCTCTTCCAGGGTACAAATCCTGCCAGCTTCCTTTCCCAATCTTCTCTTCTGGCCAATGCTCTCTGTGGACAACCGGTGAGCTGTTCCTCACCTCTGGCCAGTGAGAAACAGCCTTCTTTACAGCCTACTGCTGGCTGTTCATCTTTTGAGGTGCTTCTGGCACGCCTTAGGTCCACCAGGCTGGCCCAGCCTTCATTGTCTCAGAGAAGACCTTAACAAGTCCAAGATGTATTTGCCTTTCACTGCCTCAAACCCACTGAACAGTTATTTGCTGAATGCTATCTCATGGGAACGCGCATGAGATGCCTGCTGTCAGCTTCTCCCTACCCTGAGACAGTGGGCACTCACAGCTCAGCCCCTCAGTGGCCTCTCTGCAGCTCCATGACTGCTGCTAGCTGAGCCAGAGCTGGGGGGAGGACACAACACAGAGAGGCTTAAGCAGCATGTCTCAGCTTTGTCCACCCAGCAGCCTCTCCCAACCGAAGTCTTGCTACCGTGGGTGAGAAGGTATTGTGGCAGGTCTGCATTTGTGCCTCAAGGAACTGGCTGAGCCCAGAAATGCAGCACATTTGGACTTCTCAAGAGCGCTTATGTGCTGCTTTCCTGCTATGTACAAGACTGACTCCTGACTGAATTTGCCATGGCAGGTATAGCCTGAAAGCTGCACTACCATGAGTGCTCCCTGTGTTACAGTCCCCCATGTATTAATAGGGATATGAGAGGGCTTATTTCCTCAGAGGAAGCTGTGAAGATAAATCCAGCCATGACAGAGAGGTGCTCAGATATAGAATAAATTGCAGCTACAGCATTTCATTATTTGAGTGTCTCTGAAAGCCTAAGCAGATAAATTCAGCCCTTCTAGTTTTGCCAGTGATGGAAAAAGGTGCATTATAGTCATCAATGCCACTTTACTTCCCATCTGTGTTTCCTCAAGAATTGTCCAAGATACTATGTTTCACTCTGCTCAAGCCATGAGCTCCCTCTAGTAGCAAAAAGGATTAATGCAGTTGGTACCTTTGCCATCCTAAAGGAACAGAGAGCAAATGTTGTAAGAAAATATCAGTAAGATGAGGGAATTATGCCCCTTTTCTTCATTTAGAAAAAAATAAAAATCCTTGAAGTTAGTTGTGTGCACATAATTAAGAAATGGCACCTTAAGAATTATGAGGCAAGCACGGCCACAGGAGACGAAAAGGTAGGATCCTATCTTACATCCTTATTCATGAAACATAGGTACAAATTACAGAAGTCCACCCTGGTCATCAGCTTTCAGAGGAGAACAGTGTAAGCTGTAAGAGTCCAGACAGGAATTGCAGGTTTCAATTGTTTGCAACACTTCCCAATGACTCCTCTGCACTACTGTCTGCTGTCCTGTCTCTGCTATCAAAGCCTTGTCCTTGACATACATCACATGTCCATCAGTGAAAGACGATTCCTTCATGCTACCGATACTCCAGAAAGACCAAGCACCTATTAAACTCACCACAAAGTTTCAGTTTTGAAGAGGCTGTTAGTGCAAGAATAGTCTGTCCCTATTAAACCCAAACTGGTCCAATCTTGCTGGGAGGGCCACAGACTTCATTCCATGCTGCAAGTTGCAGTATAAGTAGCACTGAAAGTACTGGAACCTCTGCTTCTCCCTTTGTATAGTCTGAGATGCTTTATCTTCATGCACTCATGTTTTGGTCGGAGAGTCCCAATGACCCACATACCAGGCAAATCTGTTGTGCATGTTCTTAGGAAAAGAACAGAATGGTGCTGAGCAGGGAGAGTGAAAGAGGAGCAAGTGCCCTCCTGCCTCCCCTCCCTGCTGCCAGGGCAGGGGGACAAGACACAAAGGGTGAAGTGCAGGAAAACCAGCTCATGTGGAAAACCAGGTCAGGCCAGGCCAAGATAAGCACAGGTCTAGCAGTACAGGTGCTCCAGAAGAAATGATACCTAATAATGTTGGTATTGCTTAGTGCTCATCTTTGGCACTGCCTCTCCTTCATTCAGTGCCATTTTTTCTGATGTCTTACATCCACCACCTCATGTTTTGTCTATGACTGCACGGGCCACCCCATTGCAATCCCTCTCTCTCTTCATCTGCTTGCAGAACAAAGCAATGCTTGCATATCAGCTCAAAACATCTTTCTGATGTTGGCTGGAGAAAGCAGCAGAGTCACTAATGATTCACAAACTATTCAGAACCTTTCCTAGGGTCTGACTTCCGTACATTCACTGAAGTAAGACTGTTATTGACCACAGCTGTTACTGATTTTATTAACATTTCTTAAATTTACATATTTAATTAGAACAAATCCTCTAATTCTTCTATAATGCATGTCAGATTGAAAATACCTTGGATTCTATACTCTCTACTCAACAGTAAAAAAAAATCAAATTGGTGAGTATGTGACTAATTTTTAATGTAGATTTCAATGACTGACTGCTCAGCACAGAAGCAGCAACACAAGGTAACAGCCATGCTAAACATTTAAAGGTCTTTCAACACACAAGCAAGTTAGCTAACAGTTCAGGAAACATGTATTTTAAAATGACTGTCTTTGTAAAACAGCTGTACATACTATAAACAGTTTCTAAGGTTCTTCTCTCATCAAGCTGTCACATGAAAACAAGCTATTTGCTTTTTATAGGATGACTGAAAATGGCTTTGTGCCAACAGTTGTTTATAGCAAGTTTTTATCAACAAATGACTGAGTCTGATAAAAAAACTACATACATAATTACATGTGTATGTGTATCTGTGTTGTGTGAGGCTATACATACACACACAAATTTCAGGTTTTTTGCAGCCTCCAGAAGTACACCTACTTCCTAAATTTGCTATCTCTTGATGTGTACAGAGCAACCTGCTGCACAAAGAACTGGCAACATTTAGAAGAACTGCCACTCCTGTTGTCTGAGCAGAGAACACTTGTCCAACACCCACCTCCTTTCATAACCTGTTGGCCTAAGTGGCCATTGCCCTGCTAAAGCCAAGAACTAGAGAATGGGCAGTCTGGGATAAAACATATTCCTTCCAAACAGCCTGAACAAGGATTGGGAAAGTACCTTCTCACTCCAAATGCTACAGAAATAGCTGAATGACTTAAAGGAGTTCAACCAGCTGCCATCACCAAGCTCCTATCTCTGCTTTCTCTTGCACCACTGCTTACTAATTCTCCTACAAGTCTTTTGATCTAATATGGGCACAACCAGAAGAAAAACAGGGCTCATGTCCATCTTCTATTTTATTTCTTGATCTCTCATCTGCTGGATATAGGGATGAGGGTTGCATCCCCTGCCAACACTCAATAGCTCTGTAGCTATTGTTTTCCAAATAGCAGCACCTTCAGCCTGTCTCTTTTGCTTGACCCTGTAGATGACAAAAAATTTTCAGCAGGGCACAGACCTTCCAAGGGAAGAGTGAAGTCTTAAAGACCCTATAATTATTAAGTCAGTTATCTACTGCCACTCAAACCAAACAAAAATCTAAAAAAGCCAGCAGAAATGGTTTTGGTTGTTTCACTCTGTGCTAATTCTCTAATCCTGTCTGACACTGTTTGTCCTTGTGTAAGTGCTAATGTCATAAATGCAGATTAGAACTTCAAGATGTGAATTAGCAATAAGAACCCACCATTCAAAAATTTTAAAATTGCTGCTTTCCTCATACAATATATTAAAACACCAAGTCAAGTAAATATAGATAAAGATAGAAAATTAAAAATTAAAAAAAAAAATTAAACCCCCCCCCAAAAGAATGGTACTATCATAATAGCTTAAGTCAATGTTAACACTCCTTTCTGGCACAAATCAATCAGACTGCTGGCCCATTTAGTCAAATAACCTGTCACTGAAAGTTGCCAGTACCAGATTATTTCAGGACAAAGTGCAAGGGACGTTACCCTCCCCAGATCCCCAAAGAATATCCTGTTATTCTTTATTCCCATCAGTTCATGGTTAGCTTGTACTCTCTATGTTAAAGGTTTAGATCGTAAAAACAGTAATGTAACTATGGATATTCTAAATTATCATTCTGAGTAATGTTTGACCTCAATACTACTTTGTGGACATGTCCTTTGCAGATTAACAGTGTATTTGGAAAGAATGACTTCTTTTTCTCCATTTTAAATGATTGTTTTAATTTTTTTATTGGAAGTCCCTTTTTCAATGGGAACAGAGGAACTGTCAATTTATCTTCTTTGTAGTACACACAATGATGTGTGAACCTTTATCATCCTGAGAACAAATGCAGCAAGAAAAACTTCCTCACATTTCCTATTAGCATGCTTTAAAGCAATTCAGGAAGTTGTCTTTAGAAGTGAAACTTTCAAGAAGGATATATCAGTTAGTGCTAGTTTTTGTTCTCAGGCATTATTACTTCTGGGCACCGACCTAAAACTAGATTCTGTCATAACAGGGGTAAATAAATTGCTAGATCGTTACCGGTTTGGCTTAGATTTGAAGCAATAACCTGGCCTATATCTAGACATCGTAGGCATCTACTGAGAACTTAATAAATAGAATATTATTTTTCTGTTAAAGAACAAGTATTGTAGAATGAAAATTATCAAATTTACCTATTACAGCAGAAGCTAAATTCACAACAGAAGGAAACAGGTCAGATCAGTTTGGTGCTTTTGCTGCTTTAAGCACCTACATTACAAATGCCTAGCATTTGCGAATAATTAGGCTCCCGATTTCTTGAAGAATTTCATGTCAGTTCATAGATTCCTGACACTTAAAGTTCATCACCTCATTTTTCTTTCAAGGTACTAAGTAAGAGACTTCAGCATCTCTCTGCATACATTTAAATAGACATCTCTCAGGGTAAGTTTTTTCTCCTCAGACAGCAGCATGTTCGAAGTGTGTTAATTGCTCAAGCACAAAATTGGGTCAAATAAAATGGAAAACCCTAAAGCCTACATCAAGATAACTTGCACAATACAGCACACTCCTTGCAATTTATACTCTGCAATAAATGACTTGTACATTAATGGGAGGATAAAGATGTGGAATAATCAGAAGCTACAGTGACTCTGTCCATCTTGCTAGTGCACTCTATACACATACAGATCGTTTTCTATCATCTTTTGACAACACAGATTGACTGAACAGAGTCATTTACACTGGAGTGGGTCTCCACAGGTCACGTGGCCCAATCTCAGCTAAGGTCATGGACAGATTCCCATCTAAGCATGGGAAAATTCCAGCCCTGTATTCCTCACGCGTTAAGACTTCTCCATAAGTAGCTTACACATATACATAGTCCAGAAAAATCTCCACTAATCATCTCTTCCAAGCTATCTTCCAAGATCATAGGATCACTTTTTACAGCATCATTATGCTTCTGGAATATCACTAAGGTACCAGAGAGACATTTCTCTAGCATAAACCTGTTGCAAGTGTAAGTAGGTCTCAAAATCTCTCAAGAGATTTAATGTAATGGAAGAGCAGGTCTTTATGATTTGATTACTTACCTTTAAGTTCAATGCTACAAAAATAACCCTTGAGACTAATCAAGACCTTGCCAGAAATGTCTACTCCATATTTCATGTTTCAGAGAAAACTTTAATCAGCTTACCCTGGCAATGTTAAGAACACAGTGCTATGGTTCTGATTACCATATTTCAATAGTATCAACCTCCCAAATACCTGGAAGCATAAATTTTACAAAGATTACAGCATTTATTACAGCTGTAATCAATCAACATACTTTAAATAACATAGCTATTACATCACATAACTTATCACCTGAACTGAAAGGGGGACAAGAGTTTCATCTAGTTTTACTCCTAGTTGTATTCAATGGCTATACAAACATGAAAGCATCTTGGAATCTTAAAAAGACTCTCAATATTTCACCTGAAAGGTGTATTCCACAGAAGAAAACACAGGTGAAAATGGTTGAGGACACAGACACATTTCCTTATCATAATGAAAAGTAAATTACCACTGGAAAAAAAACAGTATGTAGGCTTAAGTTCACAGCGGCAGTCCTGGAGGGATGACAGATGTAAGAAAGTAGCAATAGTCAAGCAAATATTATTTCCCCTCTGTCTCCCTTCTAATGCAAAACAGGGGGAACTACAAATTTGAACACAGATTGATTTTTTCAACTTCTACTTTTAAAAATGGAGTTTCAATTTTTGACTGCATTAGTGCTTTTAAACTGCTTTCTCAAGCAACCCTTTTAAATGGATGTGGTAAAATAACACTATACATTAACTCGGTATGTGTCTTAACTAGAGACTCCTTTCCTTGCTTGGTGTTAATAGGAACAAACTTGCCTGGGTGCTGCTGAGAGGGTTTTGGAGATTTGCAATAGAGTATGCTCAGGTCCACAACGACAGCTTGATTCATGCTCCAGGATTTAAGAACATGTTCTACGGGCTTTTCAAAAGCAGGAGTTACTTTTGGTGCACATTTTCTTTGTGGTACAGACTTCATTAGGTCTTTCTTCAATATTCTCCACTGCTTCTTTTTTAGAAATTTCTGATACAGCTTGTTATCACCGAGAAGACAGCCAAAACATTTGGTTGGGAGATTTCCCTTCTCATGTAGCCAAAGGTTAACCATTCATTCTAAAACAGCAAGAAGGAATCCAAGCAAGTGCTGGTCAAGTAGCTAATAATGCTAGTTCACTTTTTACTCTGTGGGCAAACATGATAAATGCTTGCTGACCTGTGCAAAAGAAGTTCTGCTTCAGCTATCAGCCCTTGGTGAATGCTACGATTCAACAAGGACATAAAAAAATTGTTCCCCTCCGATTCCTCAACATGTCAGTACTCACCGTCTTAAGCCAGTGTTGCCTTCTCAGCAGCCTTAAATAACTCCATCTCTGGAAAACTAGTTTTTATCTAGACAGTAATCTGTACTAACCTTTCTGTAAATCATCTAAGTAATGGCAAACAAATCTTTTCTGACTAAATTAGTAAACAAGGCTACAATACTTCATATCCCAGAGACAGCATGACCACTGGAATGTATGGACAAAACTCCCCTGAAGAAATTATGCAAACCAGAAATCTGAAAAAGTGCCCAAACAGCAGTATTAACAATCTGTAACATTATTAGCACTACCTGATCCTGGATCCTAGAAAATCCTCCAAATAAAATTACCTTTTGTCACCAGACAATGCTATAGAGAAAAAAACCCCAAATATCTCATGATAGTTACCCATGGAACAAATTAAAATATGCCAGCTGTTGCCTCTGTTTCTGGGTTTAAACAAAATATTTGTTGTGGATCCTCTTCTTTGTATCATCCTGTCAGTGGCAAGACACTAAATAATGAACACGAAGTATTTTAGGCATTTCATAACAAAGCAGGAAGCATTGCTGCCTCACAGCATACTATATTTGTGTATGATGCCATCCAAACCTTTCCGGAATCCTTGTTGATCTTCATAAAATTATGACCAAAAGGTAATGTTTTTGTGAGTGCAGAGGTGGCTCCAGTGCCTCCTCTCTTCAGAAATTCTGGCCACTCAAAATTAAATATGGTTCCAGTTTCACTACCTGAAGCTATTTCTGCTGCAGTCAGGAACCTATAGCTCATTTGAAAACAGTTGCTTCATTGCTAATAACTGCTCTCAAAGAAATGGGAATTCATCAATTCCAAAAGCAAAACACAGACAGAAGAGTGAATATAGAACATGCAAAGTTTCTCTCAAATGTCTTCTGATAATTACCAATACTATTCAAACACTTTAACTATTTCTGTTAGAAAATATATGACATATCATATATCTTGCCATGAAGAACTTGTGTATTATGCTCTATGTGTTAACTATTAATTTATTTTAACTTATTCTACATAAGAGATTGGATAACACAGATCCTACACAGGGTACGCAAAGGAGCTGAACACTAAGTAAAAGCATGACAAAGCCAAGAGAAACCAAACCCACCACAGACTGGTACTTTACAAAGTGCTTTATTTCCCAGTTCTTTCTGCAATGGCTTACAATCACTATTTTTGTTTGCAGCATCAGAATAAGTGTCAGCATACCACCAAAAGTATTAGCCTGTAGTTAATGTCTGAAAGATCTTACCTTACTAATGATAATTATGCTGGCTGACTTTATGGTATCTTTTGTTACCACCTGTCCACAGTGAAACTTTTCCATTTTGCAGTTATTAGCTAATCTCACTAGTGATCTCTCAGATAATTTTGCAAAGTTCACAAGTCTGAAATAAAAGGAATGGAAACACTTTTTTCATAGATTGAACTGGCTGAATAAAACCACATTTCACTATGAAAACATTGATCTTTTTACTATTGCAACCAATAAACCCTAGGCCACAGCTCCTGAAGACGCTAAATTTGGTTCCAGGGTAGTTTGCCTTTTTTTTTTTTTTTTTTTTTTAATGCCAAATTCACTTTGCCTGATTCAAGTTCACAAATTTATGGAATATATCAGTGCAAAAGATTTTTTGGTAGCTAGGGAACATGGATAATCATGTATTCTTCCAGAGCAGCTGGTGGCTAAGCAAGCATGGCTGTCCCCAAGAGTTGCAAAATGGGGAATTCCTTTCCCTTTCACAGAACTTCAAGAGAAAAGAGAATTGTTACATGCATTTTTTCCTATGGCCTTGACATAGCCAGGAAAGCTTATCAAATAGATTATACAATAAGCAAACAGCAAGACAATAATCAAAAGTGAGTGATATAATTGGAAGAAATTACTTGATGAAGTTATGACAGTGCAATTGTTTCTGAAGCTCATCTAATTTATTATCAAAGAAGTCTTCTTTATCTACCACAAATAGCTTTGTGTCCTCCATACAGACAACTAACTATTCACCATGTTCCTTTTAACAGAGAATCTTCCTCTCATAGAGAGATGCAAAGAGAGGGGAAGAAATTAAAGATTAATTTAGCTAATGCTAGGAAAATATCCATCAATTTTGTATTCCAAACAGTGCCCCTATTAGAAACCATTAAGTGTGTCATGTCACCTAGTAGACACCCTTGGTGGTCTAGACACCCTTGGTGGCCAGTGCCAGATATTTTTGGTAGGTGGTATAAGAACCCACATATAAAACTTACCTTCTAAAGAAAGTTCCCTTCTCATTCAGAAAAATAATCTCTGAAAAGCATAGGGGTATAAATCTCATACCCAAACTCTGCTTATTTCTTTTCCCGAGATTAACACTGCTTTCACCAAAGATGCCACTCACCCCAAACTTTGCCCCCTTCTGAAGCACAGCTAGATATAATGCCGTGAAGATGCTGCATCCTTAACATCTCTAAGAACACCACTACCAAGGTAGATAACATAGTATCTACTGCTAGAGCATCTTTTCCTCCAAATGATTCTCCCATGCTCAAACCTGTAAAAATATCGCTGGTATCCTTCTCCAGCAGAAATGTAATGGATTAGACCTGTTCTTGAGTAGACTCTGCAGCTGAGATTTACTCTAGTGAAAAGGTGAATAAGCAGAACTTGAAAGGCCTAACCAGACCACATCCAAAAATGCAACTCCTGATTCAAACAAGGTGCACTCCTTTCTACACACAGAATGACTTCTTAAAAATTAAAATTTGATCCATTTTGTGCCCTACTTAAAAAATTAAAGGCAATAATGGCTTGCAGTGATCAAAGAGAAATCAGCAAGTACTTTCCACTGTGACTTGAGTCCAGATATAAATTTCAAGTACTTGATTTGATGTGAGGAAAATTACTTTAATTTATTGCCAATTAAAATACTGAGAAACAAATACAAATTAAAACAGCACCTTCCCCTCATGCTCCCCTCATTCCCCAGGCTCAACTTCACACTTTCAGCCCCCAAATCCTCTACCTCCCTCCCACTCGAAGCAGCGCAGGGCAAAGGGGAATGGGGGGTTGTAGTCAGTCTGTAACAGCTCCTTTCTATCACTCCACCCTCCTCACACTTTTCCCCTGCTCCACCATGGGTGCTCTCCACAGGCTGCAGTCTTTCAGCATTAGCCTGCTCCTGCATGGGCTCTCCACAGCCTGTAGTCCTTCAGCATAAGCCTGTTCCTGCATGGCTCCTCTCTGTGGACTGCAGTTCCTTCAGGAAATCTCCACCTGCTCCGGCATGAAGTCCTCCGTGGGCTGCAGGGAAATACCTGCTGCAGCACCTGAAGCAATTCCTCCCTCTCCTTCTTCTCCAACCTTGATGTTCAGAAGACTGTTTCTCTCACTTTCTTCTTCACTCCTCTCTGCTGGGCAGCATTTTGCCCTTTCTTAAATACACTTTCACAGAGGTGCCACCAGCTTCACTGATGACCTCAGCTGTGTCCTGCAGTGGGGCCACTGCAGGGCACATCTTTAAATTAACTTTAAATTTACCATTTAAAGTGAACCACTTCAGCCAGAAGAAACTGCAATCTTGAGCTGTAGCTTTGAGAGTTTTCTATCTCCTGCAAGCAGCTTTTTACAAACTTCACTTCCTCTTCTGTTCTCCATTCTGGTCTCTTGCTGATTATCTGGAGTACTCTCAGAGGTAAGTAATCCTGAGAAAACATCCAACACAGTGAACTAAGAGCTAAAAGTAGAAGTCAAGGAGGAAACACCTGCACACTTCAGCAAACTGAGGAGTGTCATCTGTAAGAAACATAAATAATTAATTTCCACTTCTCTCTCCCATTTCATTGTAGCTTTAAAAGAAACATCTGTGAGAAAAACTTAAATTTATGTCTATAAGAACAGTGACCTGACAAAGCACAACTGAATTTTTAGCATGGTCCTTCAGGAATTAAACACTGTACGCTTAGATCTAGGATAGAAGACATTTTTTAGGCCGAATTTGTGGCTAAATTAGCAAAACCCCTGTTAAACTGTAAGCTGGGGGGGGTGGAAATTGAGATTTGTTTTCTTCCCACTGCTGACCAGTGTTTCTCTCAAGATGTTTAAGAAAAGGTACTGTGTGAGGAGGATACTATGTGAAGAGCAAGAATGCCTACTTTTACTATTATATTCTTCAGTTGCTTATTCCTTCTACCAGCTTCCATTCCTAACACAGCTTAAATTACAGCATGCTTGAGGGTGACTGTTCTAGGTGCACCCAGTTCACTCAGACTATGTACACTGACCATCAAGTTTTCATACAGGAAGACCTTTGTCTTCCCTTAAGATGGAGAGCAGAATTCCATGAGATAAATATGAGCAGCTCTGCGTCAGGTAGAAACAAAAACGCAGCTCTTCTTGGGAGCTGGAAGAAACTGAAGGTTTTTCTTCTGTTCAACAAGTGCTGCAGAACAGATGGGCACAGCCTCAGAATTTCTTCCTAGGTCAGTTAGAGCTCAGATTAAGACCAAATTCACAGCTGAAGGCTCTGTCAGTTCTTGAGACTTGACCATTTGACACCATTGGTTTCACTAAACCAATGCAAATTCCAAGCACAAAGAAAATTTGTCATATCTAGATTTGATGTGACACAGATGTTCATAAACAAACTATGGTTTACAGATATTGTTATTGACATGCCATCAAGTGACCAGGTCAGATTACGCAAATAAAAAGGAAGTGCCCTCATGTGATGGGAGAGGTGGTAAGTAAGGATTCTGGCGTCATCCCTGTTTCCCACCCCACTCCTTCCCCTGTGCAAGTTTGGTTCTGTAAGTGCTGTTCTTTTTTTGTGGAAGACCCTGAACACAGTGATTTGCAGCACAGATGGAAGATCACCTACAGAGGAACAAAACTGCCAAACCTTTGAGGCTCTGAACATGGTGATTTTGAAGGACAATTTGGAATGCTTCCTGTTCTGGATAAAAAGAAAAAAAAAAATTGGAAAAAGGCTTTGGATATTTTAGGTTATCACAGGGTTAGAAGATACACTAGTATTTCCTCATAAGAAATTTCTGCAGAAATACAACATTATCTACTTTAAGTTAAAGCTTACTCTGTAAAAAGCATATATCTGAAAGGACTTCAAACAAAAGCTCTCCACTGTTTTCTTTATAAAACAAGCTTTCATTTGCTTTAAGAAAATGTACCTAGACAATACAAAGATCAGGAGGCACCACTGGCCTACAGTTTCAGTATGACATGCAAACATGGCAATGCATTGATAAGTATCCATTAACATTTTGGTATATACTCATAAAAACATTGAGATCTGTCTAAACACTAGGCACCTTGTCAAGCAGATTAGAGAGACACAGTAATTCTAATACTTTGGAAAAGGAAGATTTACTTTTATTCTCTATTGAAAAATCCTCTTACTTCCACCAAAGAATGTGGGATTTATAGAAGTCATGTCATCAACCTTTAATCTCCTCCATTCTGTTCCTGCAGGTCCTCCCATAAGATCTTACACACTTTCTTCGTGATCTCCTTCTCCCTTGCAGGCTTGTACAACCTCTTGAGTGGGCAAGCAGAAAGAACAGCTATGTCAGAACACAAAGACAAATCACCACTGTTTCCCAAGGGGTGCATTCAGGACTAGCACAGAGAACGTTAGTCTGGAATGACGACACTGGTACTGAACTTCTCCCTCTTCTACTGATCTGCCAACACACACATCTCTGTTTTTGGCTGTCCTGCTGCCATTTGACTGCCATACCTAATTACATTTTAAACAGTATCTAGAGACAAAGACCATTCCACAAGGAACAGAAGCAAGTCTCTCATCTTTCCTGGAGCCACTGAACTATCAACATTTAACCAAAGGATAGAGCTAAAATTTTAACAGTATTTTAGTTGTAGCTTATGCTGTATTAACACTGTCCCACTGTAGAAATCCAAGTACATTAGAAAAATGACCGAACAGCAGATCCAACAGTATGCAAGTTTCCGCTCTCTAGTTCCTTCATACCAAGGACCCAGAAATTAACTCTTATGAAATCATTGTACTACAAACAGATATTCATCCTCCTATGAGCCTTATCAATCTCTATTAGAAAAAAGATCAGGAAGAGCAAGAAATTTAATTTGCTTAAAACAGCATGCTCTTGTTTAAACAGGCAGACTGTCATTAGCAGAAGCCCAGCACATGCCAAATGACCAACTGAGCTGCACTGCAGAGAGCTAAGGATGGTAATAAAAACATGCATTCCAATTATGCACATTAAAAGATCTGATTATATGTGCCCTAAAATATCTGCATTATTTAACCACAGTTAATTGTAATTAAAACTGTATTAAAGAACTACATGCAAACAACTATATTCATGTCTCCATTTTCTTTTTTCCTTTTTTTTTTCCGCAAGATACATATAATCCCTTATGCATATATCACTTAAAACTATTAAGCATCCAAAGTTAACTTTGTCCATAGAGGTTATCATATGCAAGCCTTTTGTGAGTTTTCTTCTATCTAGTGCAGGCTAACAGATTACTGTTGACACAATTACTCTCACAGCATCCAATGCTCCTAACTTTCTGTCCAGGGAAGACCCCTTAGGACAAGGGCACTCAGTATTTGTCCTCAGAAATCATTCCATGCTTTTAAAATCACCTCTGTACTAGAACAGGATGGGGCCCTAGATGACAAACACTACTAATACTTTCTATGATACAGCAGTACTGTTTATGATCACTCCTTTGAACACTCTCCAGAAAACATATCAAATCACTTCAGAAAATAAACATGTCATTTGTCATGTGCATTAGGAACGGAATGAGATACTAAGATGTAACAGCTTACATTGGAAGAAAACCCCAAACCAACCCACATTAACGTCTTCCATGTGACTAGATTTTTGCCTTCCCCTTCTTCTCCCCCCAAATCATACCTTAGTTGATGCTTGTTGGACAGACCTGCTGGATAGCTTCTGATCTAAAAAAAATCAACACAGCCTGTTTTACACAATGTTTTTTCATTCATTAATAAGGTGCACTGCTACTGGGAGAAGATAGTCACTACTGATGGGATAGGTGCTAAAGTTTATTCCTATGAAAGTTTTGTTCAGAAGGGAAGGGCAGATCAAGGAGAATTTTCTCATCAGAGATCCACAAAGATCAGTAACTTTTCACAGCACCACCCTCCGCTATATCACACTTTCTATCCCTAATGGAACAGATTCTTCCTGCCTAACCTTCTAAAAACGTATCTGTTTAAATAGGCATAAGGGAGCAAATTGTAAGTTTGCCAACAGACAGACAAGTCAACAGCCAGCTACTATCCACTGCCAGAACCAGGAACTCAAGCAGTATGAAAGGCAATAGGCCAGTTTCTCAATATAAAGTCCTAACAGCTGGCAGAAATTATCTTCTTCTCCTTGTTTTCTCACATCTTTTTGGTTGCTGTGAATATAACAAATGTCTTGTGAAATGTGGCTGCCTGATATTCATCCAGGTGAGGATAAGCCCCAAAGCAAGCAAGGAAAAAACTGAATGAAATTAAAAGCAACATAGGGACTTAGGATCCTGGGGAGACAGGAAGAAAAACTGACAGGAACAAATCTCACCAGTGTTTACTTGTGCAGTGAACTCCAGCCGCTTCAACAGTGTAACAGTGAAACATTGAGAACTGGTGGGCCTGAGGGCATGGGACTTGGGTGGAACTCCTAATGAGTGTGAAAGAAGAGAGACTTGGGTGGATACTGAGGGAGCTCGAGGTAGGCAGAGCTGCACCCAGAGGGATGAGGAGAGCAGCAAGTTAATCCAGTTGGGAAGAAAAGGTGTATTTTCCTTGGTAACACGTAAAGGAAAAGAGTCTATGCTCCTGGGTTGAAGGTCCAAGAGGAGTTGCTTCTTCATATTAAAAAATAAGAATAGGTGTCTCAGACTACAGGAGGTCATTTAGCTGCCTCTGGTACTCACCAAAACTCAAGCAGCTCTGTTGGGTTTGAGTGCAGGGCAGGTTTCCCTCTTCTTCCATAACTTTAAATTCCTACCATGAACTCAGCCTATCCACTACTGGCATAGATTCAGGAGCTGCACTGAGCCTTTGCAATGGGCTCGTAATCCTTTTCCAAGCCCTGGAACCCCTCCAGCACAGCCCCCTCCAGCCCTCCCTGCAGGTCCCTTGCTTTTCACACATCTTCAGGACCTTCTTCCACCTGGTCTCCCTGGACCTGTGCTACTTGTTCTCCTTCATCCCCAGAAACCACTGCCCTCATGTAGCTCTTCTAATTCTCCCCATGAGCCCCCATAACCACAACATAGACCATTACTTTAAAAGTAGTTTACATTTGAATAGGAATATTATACATTAAGTTACTATATAAATATATATATACACATAGATATACAGACATTTGCCTCTAAATTTTGTACAAACTGCAACAATCTTCATATCACACAACCAAGTCTTGATTTTTGAACAGCGCGAAAAGGACTCATTAACACTACTGGTTTCCATCCAAGAGACTGCCAGCCTTGAACAAGCGCTATGGAGGTGTGCTCTTTTATGTCTTCTCTACATTTTAGCAAAAAATTATTTTTACATGCACATACATAAGCACAGCCCTTCTTGTCAAGCCAACCAATGACTGTTATGGGTAACCAACAATAAGGTTAAATTGGAGAATAATTTGTTCATTTACAGTACTGTGGAATCTCAGGATTTCTAGGTTTGCAAAATAAATGCTTGAACACAACAACCACAAGAAAACAAAGTAAACATCAGAAAAACATCTACAATTCCAACACAAAGTAATAACCAACTACTTTGTACCAAGCTATATAGCCTTCTCCGAAAAATCATCCTTGAGTATTCTATGCAAACAAATTTAAGTGCATTGAAAGTGGTATTGTTTACTTGTGATTTTTTCATATACATAATAGAGTCTTTTCTGTGGACATTAGTGAACTGAGGTGTTAAGCTGAATATAGAGAGTGGATATGGGTGATGAGTTTGTGTTCCTCCATTAGCAACATGCACAAAACAAATGTAAACATACTCTTTAAAGAGGAAAGGTTACACTAAATTAAAAACAACACAGTAGTAAACTGGAATATGTATTTGGAAGACAAAATAACTGAAATTCTGTGAAAATGAAGGAAATTGAAAACAAAAATGCAAGTATTGGCTGAAGAAGCATTTCAAATAAAATTTTTTGATTAACAGAATTGCAACTCTCATCCCCAGCTTTTAAAAACAACTAATTCTTTACTGTTTCTTTAAATATCTCCCAACTTTTTCTTCTATTGTTTTCAGGGTAGATTACAAAATTCATTTCACAGCCTGCAATTCAAGATGGACTGAAAGAGTATTTCCTCCAGCTGTGAGCACTAAACTAAAAATAGAAGTACGGTCAGAAATACTCTTCAGCACAGGATGAGACTGTAGCTCACGGTGGGAAGAACAGTAACAGTTAAAGAACAGATCTGTTAATGAGGGAGCTAAGCAAGAACCGATGGAAATGTAACTTCTCTTTCCTTAAGCTTTTACTGCAACCACAAATGTATCATCTGCTTTGAAGAGAACTAAAACTGAAATAACCTCTTGCTGCTAATCTTTAGCTGTAATGTATGCTTTTGAGAATAAGCATTTTCAAAAATGAGGAACAATTCTCAAAAAATAAGTAATTTGAGAAAGGCAATATACTTTGGAATGCATTAGTTTAAGAAAAACCAAAGGTGATGGAATCACTGAATACAGCAGCGTGGAAGGAGGTATCCATTCTGGTGTATAGTTACTGAGTTGGAAAAAAAAAAGGTGACTGCTGCCTGTGCGCTCTGGAACTACAACTGCAGCAGAGAACATCCATTTTGGACATATTTTCACAATTAACAACAACAACAAAAAACGCAAAAGGGTGAACCTTGTGGGATTTTACCTCCCCAGAAATGAGTAAGGCATACCACAGAACCAGTCAGTGTAGAAACTAAGTATGAGAGACTCCAAAGAACTGGAGATTCTCCATGCACTTGCATGATAAAATACTGACTCTTATTTAATAAGAGCATGATCCTGTTGGAAAATTCTAATTTAAGCTAACCCATAAACATTAGCTTTAAATGGACAGCATTAACAGTGCTAGTTAACCTCACAGAAGTTAATATATTTTAAGGTAAGACTAAGATATAGCACTTACCTAACAGATGCTGCACATAAAGGTATTAGGAACCCAAGTTCAACGTGAGACTTTTGAAAGTTTTAGTTTTAAACACTCAAAAGAAAATTTAAAATTAATTTTAAATGGCCACTATTTAGATTATGTTTGTGAATGCCTTGAAACCATGTTAACAAATTTAACAATTTAAAAATGTTAATCTTTATGTTCATGTAGTATTCCTAACACTTTCTCCTCTGCATAAATGAGCCAATCTTTTTCCTGTTTTTGTTTTTTTAAGTCTGAAAAAGAGAAAGTCCTCAGATTGCATTCTTGTACAGCATGCAGAAAAAAATACCTAATTTTATGATGAAGTTCTCAACCACTTAGTAGGAACTAGTAACAGAACTACTGATATTGCTGTATACAAAATACTCTGAATGTTGCTCTAAGAATTCAACATCTGAAGCAAACAATGTTATTGTTTAACTTGATATCTATGTTGGCATCAATTGCATTTAATTCACTGCTTTAAACGGATTCCAAGTTATCTGTAGATGTATCTTTTTTTCCTTAAAGAAACAAGTCTGTCAGATTATGCAGCTCAGTGCTTGTCACTTATTATGGCTTTGGCTTAAATATTGCTAAAAGATATTTATCATATTCTGTTTTTTAAAGATTCCTGGTAATTATTTTAAGTAATACAGACCACTTTGGTCCTAGAAGCTGCCGCCATTGAAAAAGATGAGTTTGTTTTCTGAATATTATAGAGACAGCACACTTGCACATACCGCTTGGATTTGTATTATTTGCTTTGTTTTCTTGGGCCTCTCTTTGTTAGTGATGCATCCGTAAGGCCTACATCATGAGCAGCAGCAGGTTATATAATATTTATCTGAGCTGATAGTGTAAGTGCATGAAGCAAAAGGTAGAAAACCTGAAAAGGCAGCATCAATCATTTTCCGTGAGACAAGCCTCCTGCATTTAGTTGTTATGACCAACTGCTAATACAGTACCACTGCAAAGGGTGTATGCAGCAATGAACCTCATTATAAAGCCAGAACATAAGTTTAAAGATGTCAAAGTTGAAAACATTCACCATTACAATTCATACACTTTTCCTCATCATACAATCTTACGTTCACCTGCCAACCTCACCTTTCTCCTCTCCTTGATCTTCGCACCATTAACATTATGATCAGGTCAAAGTTGCATTTTCTTAAGCATCCACATCCTTCATCACTTTGAAATTTAGCATCTTGGACCTTCATTTTGTCACAAAACCATTGCTGTATTGATACACTTTGCTGTTGGATTCTGTGGTCTTGGAGCTGGCAGATTCTATGGTCTCTGTAGTGCCGTAACAGTCAAGGGTTTCAAGGAGAAAACCAAACCCAGCATGTGATCCACATTTTAAAGCTAAGGAATTAAACTGTGGAAGACCTTCAGAAATGTTGACCAAAATGGGCCATTTGGATAGCATCCAAATTACTCAAAACTTGAAACAGAAGAGAAAGGTGGTGTTCCACAGGGCAACTGAATGACCTGGAATTGGCAGCGAGCCACATCAGTCATAAATCAAAACAGCTGGCCATGAGAACTAGTGTAAAATATGCCTAACCTGAATGTCACAATACGACTTAAAAAGAATGGCATTACTTTGAGAGCACCCGCCTTCCCTTCCAAGACGTTTATAGAGTTCTCCGATTTGAAAAATCCTTCTAGGCTTCACAGATTTAAATAGGTGAGGAACTATGGCAGTCTCTGATATTATCTGGCTCCATAGACAATGCTTTTTCTCTTGGCTCTTGTTTAACTTGGCTCACACAGGTAACACCCTCTGTATTTTCTTCAGCTTAAAAAGAAAACAAAAATAAAACATTGAAGTTCACACTACACTGATAACGCTTCAGCCCCAATAACTGTATGCATTTAAAAGAAAAAATATTTCAGGAACTCAAGCTAATAGGTAAAGCATTTGTGAAGTTAACTGCTGTTTATTTTGACAGCCAGTTATGTCATCTACTGTGCTATAAGGCATTGCAAGTTGATATGAATTCACAGCAGTAAGGGCCCCCTCAAGTAAGAGTACTTAAAACATCTTCTAAAAAAAAATATGTTTGGAGATACAAAATTACTCTCACAGAAGATGTCTTTCCTCTTTCCCATGGAAAAATAAAGCTACCATCTTACTTTTTTTTTTTCTTTTCCAGGGAAAAGGAGGAACGGAGGTGCTGCTGCTGCAAAAATTAAAGCATGTTGATTTAGAGAATGACTTACACTTCAGGCACTTATACTTCTCAATGACTGCACATATATTTTCAGCAGGAAATAGCTTATTCTTAAGTTAGCACTTGGATGAGAGAAAATCCAGAATGTACGGGATAATTTTAACCAAGCGCATATGTGCGTAAGTGTATGCACACACAGAGGAGAAAAAAACATCTTGAAATACACACTGACTGAACTGCTACTTTCAAGTATATGGTGCTTCCTCCAAATAAGCTCTGTAACATTATTCCCTCTTCAGTCTAGACTGGTTTTTGTCCTCCTCCAGACAAAGAACTTGCCTCTGAAAAAAAAAAAAGTATCTGTGCATTTTATAGGCAACTCCTCCACATAACTTAGGAATGGCACCAATATTCTCACAATTTCCAAATTCAGGCTGATGATGATAGACTGAGACCTTGACCAGAAAAAAAACAAAAAGGAAATCCCAAAGGAATAGTGAGTTTAGTCCTTGCAGTTATAGAATTTTATATTTGACTACATTTCTTTTTGTGTAAACTAATGGTACTTCTTTAAAAATTCACTTACAACACTCATCACTTACAAAAATTTTTGAGACGCATCAACATCTAGATTGAACAAATAGGTTAAACAACTGAATGGATGAGGTAAATTTGATAACTTCTCTGAAATTCTTTTACCCTGAATGAAAACAGAATTTCTCAGAAAATTAGTCAAATTCAACTATAAAAGGGAAAACAACCAGTTACACAAACATTTGAGTATAGCAGGCAGAAAATCTCTTAAATTTGATCATACTGCCACAGTAAAATATCCCAATATTACTTTAACACTTATTAATTTCAGTATATTTCCTCATGTACCCTTTATTTCCTTTTTACTTCTTCATCTAGTCTTATATTTCCATTTTCAGAATATTACAGAATTTAGTACAAATTAAGTTTTGCTGACCTGCGAAAGTCATCAGGACATATGGAGATAATTATTGCTATGGCATTACAAAGGTGTAGGCTATGATCTAGCACATCTTTACCTACATGTTCCTGCAAAACTACTCAAGAGTCATCTTTTTAGAAGTCATAGATGACAAGAAAAGATAATACAGAAATAATAAAGCATTGCACGGCTAACATTTTAGACTCCCTGAAAAGTCAAAAGATTATGTTGCAATGATCTATATATGCTCCGTATCTAATAAGTGTTCTTCACCAAGAATTAGAAATCATTCTTTGAGAATGCAAGCTTTCATTCTCAGTCAGGTTCCATGGCTGAGAATTCAAAGACTGTATCTATATTTGATAACAATGGTTTTAAGGAGCCTTCTATTTTGAAAGTTATTTATTTATAGTGTTTACTGTGTATTTTTTTAAAAGTATTTTGAAATAGAAGTTTGAAATTCCAAGCGATTATGTACAACTCCAACTGATCACTGCTAAAGCATATTGATGACTACAGGATCCTAGTAAAAGTTTATTAAAAAATTCAAAAATCTGCTGGGATGGTGCAAAGAAAGAAGTCACCAAAACCCCCACATTTCTTTCCAAAGAGCTCTAACTAGATTCAGTATTGGCTATTTTCTATTCTTATTTTTCCTTTAAAAAAATTATTTTGAAGATCATAATTTTAGCTAAATATTAGGATTTTTGACAAAAATATTGTGTTAATCAAATAAGTTGGTAATTGGTCAAAGAAAGTGATAAGCAGTTTAACTAAGAAGTCATCTTTTTACAGCAAAAACTAAAGGGTTTTTTTTGTTTTTTGTTTTTTTTTTACACTCAGCATGTTTTCACAGTAAAAACTAATTAGAATCAGCTGAAAGAAGTCTACACTGGAGTTCCCCATTATCAACACATTTCTCTCCTTTCTTCAAGACACACAAAACCCAAAATCCACCATATTTTCTTTATTTACATATTATTGGGAAGACTGCAACTTACTAAGTGCTGGATGGCTGTCCACAATCTGTACTGGAATAGTGTGTACATCTCCCAGGAGAATCTGATGAACTCCTCCTTCTAGGCTTCTGGAGTCATCTACCCCTCCAACTGCTACCAACTGGCCCATGGTGACCAAACTCTGATCACAGCCAGGCGGAGCCCCAAAAGCAGAGGCAGCAGTGCTATGCTGTGTTAGGCCAGCACCTGCTTGCAGACTGTGTCCTTGACTGAGTACTAGAGAATGGCTGGTTATTGCACTCCCTATGGAATCCAGGAGACTTGCAGGGCTGGGAGGGGAATGGTTATTTACAGCTATCAGGGCTGTTGATCCATTTGTGGAGGTAAAAGTTGACTGCAGCTGTAATCCCTGTGAAAGAGAAGGCAGAAGAACTAACATACTAGTATTTACAGCAGGAGGAATTTGCATTTAATGGCACTTATTTTGGAATGCTGGAACTGGATAGCTTCTGACTTCCAATACATCATCTCTTTTGAACAGTCAATCCCCGCAACCCTAGGTTAAAGTTGTATTAGAAAACAATTAGGACAATGGTATCCAGCAGCATCTAGAAGACTGCTTATGACCATAAAGCTCTAATTTTGGATTGATATTCGGTTTCAAATCATTCCCTGATACTGGCCATTTCCACAAGAGGTGGGCACTAAAAGCTAAGCATACTGCTTTGAAAAAAAAAAGGGAGTGAGGTGGAGCCAGGCTGTCTTGAGAAAGAGAGGGAAACAGCAAGTAAAACAGCACCTTACTGCAGACTATATTTCTAGGGAAGAGATCATGCATTTCATTGGGGTTCAAGAAGCATGAAGGTAGCTTTTCAAATAAGTAGTTAGGGAAGAAGGCTATAAGAACCAGCTTTGAAGGAAGGTGAACTTTAGAAGAAGCTCTTTTAGCATGACATTCTTATCCCCACTCTTCAGCCTTTCAACCTGGAAATTTACAGATCTGAGCTGGAAGCAGTTTTAGGATTTTAACATATTTTCTTCAGAGGCTGGAGGAGGTTTTAAAGGAATAAATAAGACTGAATTATCCCCCCTCAGTTTTCCAGCATCTTCATTATGAAGACTGGACCATGTGGAAAATGAATTGACGCTTGGTTTGAGGCAGAAACCCACTACCTTCATCCTCTTAGTTTTGCCTTCACAAAAGACCCTAACTTCAAGTGTCAGAAGATGGTAGTGGGATCTCCTGCACCACAGCTATATGCTCTGTGACATGCAAGAGAGGCCAACATAAGAGCTGACAGCTATTTCAAAGTCCACGTTACCTAGCCAGTGTTTGGGTCATTAGCTGTGAGGGAACTTGCAGTTCTCAGCTCGCCTTCAGCATTCCCAGCACACAACGTTTGACGTTCTGTAAACAACTTGACTGTACCTGAAGTTGTGCAAATATCTTGGGCTGAATTGAAGAGAGTGAAGACAACAGCTGAGCTGTTTCTGGCAGTAAGGACTCCCCGCTCTGGTTGGATTCTGCTTTGGTGACAACTGACTCCCCTGCTGAGCTCCCTACAGTGCCACAGAGAGGAAGCAGTTATGACAAATTTCTTCTTCCTGTTTAAAAGCTTCCCCTGCAAACTGAACAAACCCCTTCAATCTCCATATAGACATACAAAAGACATGTATATATATACATATATGCTGTTCTCTTTGCAGAAGAACTTGGATGGTAAAGAAAAAAGGCTGGGTATGAGAAAAAGACAACGCTGTAGGAAGATTGTATGTGCCTGTTCAGAGTGAAAAAAGAAGTACCAATAAATCCATTGTGGAGAGCAAAGTAATTGCACCCCACACTGTACTTTGAATTTCTAGTTATAACATAAAAGCTGAAACATTTCTATCAAAGCAGCAATCAAATAATTTGACAATACATACACCTCAGTAAGGGCTCAGAAACAGACAGGCATCAAAAGAAAGGGCTGTCTTCCAAAACAAAAATCTACGCAGGAAATCCTCTAAGCCTCACCACTCCCTTCCAAACATCTTCATGGAATTAGGATAACTTCTATGCAATATCTCACCAAAAGTCCATTTATCTGGAGGCCTTTCAGCCTACAGATTACATCATATCCTCAAAATTCTTATTAATGCAAGAATGATGGACTTCATTTCCTGAAGATTTGTAAAAATTAGTATTCACTTGTAGCAATTTCTGCAAGAAAAATTCCCATGGGATCATTCCATTTCCTGTTTGAGCCACCCAGAACATTTTGGTTAAGATTTATCCAGACACAAGCAGACATTGCTTAGCCTCTTGTTTTGCAGTTTCACTGCTATAACTGTAAAAGACGACCTTGCCCTGTGCACGTAGATTAGCCTGGTGAATGGAAAAAAATTGAGAATGGCCAATTGCAAACAGTTTTCTAACAGGAAATCATACAAAAGTTTCCAGCAATCTAAGTGAGTAGAGATACATTTTGCAACACATATACCTATATGCAAACTCTAACTCTTTATTGTAACTGACCATAAAATACATTCTATAAATCTTCTTGAACACAACTACTTCAAATATTTAGGCTCTTTTTAACACTATACAGAGATTCCATATGCATATGTGAATATTCACATGTAGGAAGAGATGGTAGTTCTTTCCTTAGTGTATTCTACACCAACATGCCTAGGAATAAAGCTAATAGTTCAACTCCTAATCTAACCACTCCTTAGACTGCATGGGCATTCAGTATGAATGCCAGAAGTTAAAAAGCCCCAAATATATATACACACACAGGTACTTTACCTCACTTGTCATTATACTTCATAAAAGATGTAAAAGGGAGCACACTTAAGTTTGATAGTTACAGTGATTCTTACACCGAGGAGAGAACAGAGAAAGCTGTATCATATAGTGATATGGAGTTCTGCGCAACAAGAAAACAAACAGCTGGGTTTAGTTCTGTTATTGTTTGGTTTCTTAAATGTAAATTTGTCCCCATTCAGCACAAGTTAAAATGAAAAAAACCCATATACACACAAAAGTTTGAAAAGACAGTGTTTTCCCTTGCTACCACTTCACATAAATTAATGAGAGCCGATTTTTTCAGTCAGGCTTCTTTTTTTGCTTAGACTTGTATTACAATTATAAACATGTGTTTGCAATGTGTACAAACACATACCCACATATATAAGGGAAGACAAGATATACTGGAATTAGAGTAACTGCTTATGTTCACCGAATTGGTGCACATATGCAGAAAACTGAACAAATCCAATTCTCTAGCTTCCTTTAAAATTCAGTATGTCACTGGATAGATGTTTACACATTCGATAGGCTACACTGCCTTAGAAAATTATCTGTGAAAGACAAAGAAAGCAAGAATTGGTCTTCCTGAACCTTCGCCAGCATTCAGACAGTTCATACCAAAAGTCATCCCTGCTGAGCTCTATCACAGCTGTTGAAGGCACAACTATTCTGTGTCTCTCCATAAAAGCACAGTAATAGAAATATTAACGTAGACATGCAAGTTTAAGCACGGTAAGTCTGCTCATATTGCAAATTCCTTTTTTTCCTAAAAAACATGACTTCCTTAAAAAAGAGGGACACTAATTCAAACTGAGCCTAAAAATTTACCTGTTGTCCTCTGACAGTTGTCAAGACTGAAATTCTTGCCCTAAGAGCACCAAGCATACATGATGCTTTTCTGTTCAAATTGATCCATTGCAGCAACAGCTAAAATAAGAGTTTAAAAAATCCCAAACAAAACAAAGCCCAATATTGGCCTTTTTAACTGTAAGTGCACTGGTGTGCATGGAACAGCTCCATGTAAATTAGGTTCACCAAGTCATTTAGGAGAAATCACACAGTGAGCCAAACCTCTGGGGGTTTATATTTCCTGCTACAACAAAGATAAGAAATAGGTCATGAAGTGACAGGGGCCAAAGGGGAAAGAAACCCAAACACATCAGGACTTCTTCAGGCAAGAACCACAGTGGAGGATAACTGTTGACATGAGTAAGTCTTTAAACATGACAACTGTGGCAGTGTCCCTTTGGTCCCTCTAGACTTCTCTATCAGCTGTCTGGAACAAAAAGTACCCACCACCATGTTCCAGTTAAATGGGAAAACAAGCTGGCAGCACCACTGAGATTAAAAACATATAAGAAGCCTGCAGCATTATCTTAATGTATGCAAACAGTTAGGCTCTTCCACCTTGCTTCAATCATATCCCTGCTAAAAGCCAACAACTTTTCTGATGAGTTTCATAACAAACCTATTAAACAAGGGATGGGGAAAGGATCCACAAACATGCAGAAAAGTTTTTTTGGTGTCACAGTAGACAAAATATCCTTGAAACCTGGGGAAAAGGGCACAATCATCTCTCATTTTAAATTTATTATCAGTTACCATGTTCCAGCAGAGCATCTCAGCCTATGTGTAATCCTAACTATGTGGGTAGCAAGTAGACCTAGTTACAAACACCCGTATTTTGGTTTAGTACATGTTTTGAAGTTGAAGTAATAGTAGTAGGAACCCACTTTCAACAAAGGAAAAGTAGTGTAACCAGTGTCTTCAAAAAAACCAAACCTTTGACCATGAACACATAAAATCAAGTTTCTGTAGAAATCTACACTATCTACACTCTGGTTTTGCAGCAGAGTAGGAGGAAGTTTAACACTTTGTTAGGTGGCTCAGCAGTTGCTGGGAAGAGATGCTACTTTAGCTTCACATATTAATAAAGAGGTTACACCACATAAAGAACTGAAAAAACATATCTCACAGCTCTGCTGCCACTAAACACCTGTGTTTCTATATCTGTTCTAAGCGTTAAGGAAAAATGGAAAACAGTGCTCTCAATTCTGGCAACAGAAATACAGCATTCCTTTTTCAGGGCCTGAACCTAGCAGTGGAACTCATCAAGCCAATGACTTTGTGAGAAGCAGGAAACCCAATATGCATTCAAGTCCTTTTTAGCAAGATGTTTAAGCATGTGTGAAGCACAAACCATCAAGGAACTTAAGTACCCAGTTGGCTCCTGCGTGTTGTGTGCCCTGACAGATATAGCTGTTCAGTAGGAATTTAATTCTCTCTACACAGGTGTTATTATGCACCTTCATCTAAGACAAGATGTTCTTTCCACATAACCATCCCATTAAAATCTTCAGTCACTTGAGGATGCTAAATAAAAGCCAAATTTATAATTTTCATACTTCTACCAAACCCATCATGACTACACGTATTTTTCCACACATGCAGTCAAATAGTTAAAAATAAGTATGTCAAATTAGACACACCAAAATAATCCTTCTTAAGTTCAGCTGAGTGACAGAACATGACAGCAACCTCTCTGAAAGGAAACTGAACTTCTGTGACATAGCTAATAAAACAAATCACATTTGGAGACAGCTAAGTTATTAATGCAGTCCTACCATCTGAAGGTGGTGAGGCAAATGTAACAGTCACTGTCTCTGTGAGAACATTCCCACTGTCTGTGGTCCACTGCAGCTGAAAGGAAAAAGACCTCAGTTCTCAGAAAGGGTGCAAGTTTATCTATTACAGGAACATAGGCTCAATACAGGACCCATAGGAAAACAGTGTCTAAACCAACACTTTCTTACAACCATGCATTTTGGGAGCTCTTGGTTTACAAAAAAAAAAAAAAAATTACTGTAAAAGATTTTTTAACATGCATTATATCAGGAAGGCTAAAGTCTGCTCATGACAATTCAAAGACTTTAAAATATAAAATAGTCAAACCATTTGGCTAACTAACAAGTATCACTCACTCACCTGGGCCAAGAGCAGTGTAGGGAGAGGGAAAAGACTCATGACAGCATGATTTAACAGTACAGTTTGTCAAAGCTGATTTTAAATCAGCAATTCTTCAGCAGTCAGCCTTGTAACTGGGAAAACTAGGGTCACTGTGTATCCCTTATTACTCAATAGGTGGAAGAAAATTAAGGAACAACACGTCAGAGTTACCGAGCATTCTGAAGTACCTACTTCATGCTTACTTCACTTGCTATAAAGTGCATTTATTAATATTTACACATTCAAAATGTTGTGCAAGGCCTAATTTAGACTGCCTGAGACATACTTCATCCCCATTTTTCAGATACAGGAAAGTAGTAGTAACCTCTCCAAAACACAGACAATGACAAAGCCATGAATAAAATTTTCTGATGCATGCCAGTTTTTCTACACCACATGGCTTTCAGTTAATGCAGTCATCATGAAGTGCTAGTATTGTAGTTTTTCAATCAACTAATAGCAATCGAATGCTGATGAGATAAATACCAAATAAGGTCAGAAGGTTTTAGTCACATTTAATCCAATCTTGCTCAGCCAGAGATTCCACTGAAAATATTGCTGCTGGAAATATAAAGTCATAGAGCATTTTGGATGAAATACAGCTAAGTGGTAAAAATTTAAAATAAGATTTCCAGTATTTAACTCCAAAAATCAAAAAGAAACACAAAGGCCAACGTACCATTGCTGGGATACTTTCTGAATTATACACCATCTCACCATTCCTCAGGGATTTCTGCACTTCATGAATGTGGTTCTTGATGTCATTCACAGTGGGGAAGAAGGACAGGTTATGTCTTTCTGGCACTTCATCAGGCTTGAATAATTCTCTTTCCACATACTTTCTGTCACATGTTAAAGGACATTAAAATGTGTGTATTTAAAATATATTGTGCTATCTCTCTCTGTTATAGACACTGCTACCTTCTCCCTCCCCTTGTTGCAATGACAAGAGCAAGCTAGATGATCTTCTGACCCAGTTCTTTGTGCATCTGCTACAGAGTTTTGAATTAAAAATCCCCATTTATTCAACTAACGTTAGGAGGACAGCAGCTCTTAGTGGCTACCTATAATAAAATGGAAAGAGGAGACAAAAGCTGGGAAAAACAGATTCTCATGACATATAGGAAATATTCTCAGTAATGCATCAGCACTGCCATTCAGTTGCAAACCAAATTAATCAAATGCAAAAGTAGATACAGCACTACAGACTAAGAGCATGTCAGACAGTTGTGTACCTTAGTTGCTTCCTCACTGCATAGACCTGCTCTATTCCCTGAGACACCAGTTCTCGGATCTTGTCTGCCACTTGAGGATGAAGTCGGGAAGGCAGAGTACAGTTCTCATCTCTAACAACTTCCTCCTCCTCCTCAGGAGAAGACACAGACAAATGGGACGGTGAAGAAGGGAGGCAGGAAGTTTCCATTTCATGATACTGGTGGGCTTGCTGAGTGGGTAACTGTACATACCACCTGGCAAGAAGGAAAGAGTTTCTACACACGATTCTCAAGCAAAGGCAAAAAATGGGGGAACAGACTGACAATCACAAACAACCTAGTTAGACTGACTTAAGTTTTTACAGCCCCTGAGCTGGAAGATACTGCCTTTCAGAGCTCAGGGCCCTCTCACACCTTTCAATGCAAAATAAACCAGCTCAAACCCCCAAATAAAACTATTTCTATCTATTTCCTGCATGAAAACATCTGCTGAAGTTCCACAGCTTGGTGCTTAACACATTTACCATATTAATACTCCAAAGCCACATAAGTCTTACTGACATTGTGGGATTTTTTACTATTGATATTAAGCAAGAGCCTTAATAAAGTGACTAAGTAAAAAATAAATCAAACCAAGAAAATTATTGCTCTTTTTTGCTTCATTTGTCAAGATAAAGAAAAAAATGGAAGTTTCACCTGAGGACACCGCCAGCATCTATCAAGTTCTTCTTCAGCATGTTGAATGCTTTCTCCTGCTCCATTCTTATGATTTTCTTGTCAATTTTAGGGTCAGTAGGAACCCTGTATTCTGGAAACTTTTGAACCTTTTTAATATAGATCCTGCCAAGAGGGCGGGGGGGGGGGGGGGGGGGATAAAAAAAAATTATCCTTCAGTATACTTTGCCCTCAAGGAGCAAAGGTAAAACCCCCACCTACTTCATATCAGATATTAGTATAGAAAAAGTTCAAGCAGAGTGCTGCAGGGGGTGAAAAGCCTCTAAGAGAACTGTAGAATTGTTAAGGACACATCAACAGAGATGGATGCAGACAGACACACTTCTGTTCCAATCTGGAAGCCACTCAGCCAGAGTCATTTTGCACCTCAGCAAAAACCCTCTGTCCCTCAGTATAGTAACACAACACCATTCTGAACAGGTTGTAGTTCACCCAGCTTGAAGCCAGAAGTGAGCACATACATACCTAGCTGCAACTGTCCAGGTAAACACACTCTTAGCTCAATAAAAACTGAACAAGCACCCAGGAGAATGCTCAAGGACAAGTTAAAAAACCCATTAGCGTTGGACAAGGAGAAAGTCCCCAGTGAACAGGAAAAACTGTAACTCCTTCAGCAAATAGAACATCTACTAAATTAGGATGATTGGCTGATATGAGTGCAATTAAAAGCCTGAAGGAAAAACAACAAATAAGATGACAAATAAGTTTTAGGACCAAAAATGGTCACTACAGGACACCACAATAAGTAACTAATGCTTAGGTAGAGAATGATTCCCACTTGTACTCCACATCCTGATGTACTGCTACTTTGCAACCAGGCAACCTATCAAATCTCAGCCTTACTCAGTTTAACAGGACAGCATTTCCTCCTCCTCTCTAAATGAGTATCAACCTCAGGTTAACAAGGAGATGAAGCTAAGAGCTACAGTGCATATCAGCTACCACCCCCAAAGAGTGCTCCGTCAAGACTCACAGAAAGAAGGCTTTCTTAGGATGCTGAGTAGCTCTTCCAGCTTTATAGACAATTCTTACCTTGCTGGACAAGTGGCTTTGTACAGATGGCCAGAGACGCTTTCCTGCTCACCAGCTTTTTTGGGCTGGAACCCTTTCCTCCTTGGTCCATATTGGCACTCCATTACAATGGCTCTGCTTCCTGGGAACGGAAAGTAATGCACTCTATTTATTCAAGCAACCACTGAAGGTATTACAGTAAAACAGTAACTACAGAAAAGATGAGAGTTCCAAAAGAGTTATTTCTGTTTACCATCAAACTCTTCAGAAGGCAGAACACATAAGTGTAGCAAGCACTCAAATACAGTGCAAATGCTTCTCTCACAGCATGTAAGGAATACAGAGCATTTCCAAAGCACTTCCCAAACGTATTATACCTCACAACACACCTGCAACATATATGAAGGAAAAATACTGGATTCTGCCCTGGTGAACACCAATGCTTTACAAGATAAGCAGCCTTGCAAGTGACCAAAGGAGCACAATGCTGGTAAGAAACATAAGAGAAGCAGAATCCCCCAAATAACTGAGAAAATCCACATCTGAAATCAAAGGTCAGCAGCTATTTCCAGCCTCCTCTCTCAAATGAATACTTCAGACCATGCTGTCCCATAAATTCTTACTTGCAAGTCTGGCCTCTCTTACCTGCTAAATAACACTGTTTCAGTGTGGCATACCCACACAAAACTAGACACGCTTAAAGAAATACTGCTTAGCTCTTAACTTGAAGTAAGTGACAACTTCTAGTCAGACCTCTAACAAAAGGGGTAACAGGCATAGCACTAAAGTGGTCAAGAAATTCTTCCCAATTTATTCCACGTCACGTTTAGTTATTTTTTATTTATAATTCATATACTCCAGTATGCAGGCAAGGAGCTGCCTATACAACAAGTGATATAACCAAAACCTTTTTAAGAACCACAACAGCAACATAATGTGTTTCCATAAGATACCCAATGTTTTATTGCCTTAGAGTGTGACATTAAAAAAAAAACACAAAAAAACCAAACTTAAAAAAATCAATGCAAATAAAGAAATAGGAAATTTAAAAGAGAACTATGTATAACAAACAGATATCTTGTCTCTTTTTCAAGAACAAAATACAAGTTCTAGGATTGAAAAGACTTCAACAGCTTTAAACTAGTCCTTGCTAATATGAATCTCAAAAGCAATTTGATGGGGCCCTTGTTTTATGAAAGTATCAACTATCCAAAATTCTTACTAAAAATAACAAACAAGATTTTGATGATTAGTGCATGTTTTACACTACAGGAAGCTAGCCACCTTCCCACAGCTGAAGCACAGCAGGGAAGGTATTACAGATTGGTTACACTTATGCAGAAGGGATAAGTTCCTCAAAAATACCACTTTTGTCCTGCACTGTTCAGAATTCAGTTATCTGGGATTTAAACTGCAGTTCAGTAAATCATATTTACAGCCTCTGCTCTACAGGTGTAAAGGATTTTAATGAATGCTCTTCATAGAGGAGTTATAAACTAAACCTAAATGTATTGGAAAGGCAACATGTTAAAAATATACCCAATGCCTGTTTGGAGGTCTGAGCAAAGCGAAAAAATATTACAATTTAATAATGTGAGTCTCTATTAGTCTACAACATTTTAAAGAAAAAAAAAATCTATGTGTGTTTTTGGTCTAAATATCATACTGTGGGGCAACTAATTTATCAGGCAAATCTTAGAGGGAACTAAAGATGTCTCATATACATTTTGAGGAAAAAATAAAAGCGTAAATTGTTTTGGCTTTGTTCTTAGTTTTCTTATACCTCACAGTTTATGGCTGAAGCTTTAAAACTGGTGCTAACATTTCACTTTTTCAGTTACTTTCAGGAAAAAAAAAAAAAAAAGAAAAAAACAAGCACATAACCTACATTCCAGTCATTCATGATCCCTATGTAACAATTAAAACCTGTTCATTTCATATCTGAATGAACTCTTTAGTAATCTCACATATGCATTGCATGAGCTAAATTACCAACCTGTGAAGTCTGCACACTCATTTTAAAAACCAAAAATCTGCCTGTTGACATATGTTGCAGTTTATTTTGTCTTTTAAATTTAATTAGTTTTTTTAAAGGGTGCCACTTAAATAGTTTATTGACTCCTGCGGAACAAACTCTTCAAAGGATCTCCAAGTTAGGCAAGAATACTCAAACAAGCTCTTACCCTTACGAGAACTTTCACATCCTGATGGAGCAGATGGGATCTCCACCTAAAGATCTCATCACAAAAAACCCCATCAAATGGTACTTAGTAATTTATTTCTAAAGAACAAAAGGAAATAATCACAACAAAACATAAGCCCGTGGTTTCAGGGAAACAAGCTCCTTCAGACTGTGTCATGGAGGTGCCCAAGCTGCTCTTTTTTTATGTTTGTGCCTTGACTTTACCAACACTAAGGAACACCATAAAGATCCTTCTTTATGGCCAGTTAGCAACTGATGTTGAAATTTTGAAAGTAGTTATTAAAATAAAAGTTAGTTACCTGCATTGACAAAGGGGATCCCATCATATGGGACATACTGAGATTTCCACATCAACCGTGTGGCAGGTTTGGCTGGGCTTGGAGACTGGCGCGTCCCCCACACACTTTGTGTTTGCTGCTTGTGTAGCGTTAGAACGCTCTCTAATTCTGTCTCGCTCACACAATAGCCGCGGTACGAGTCCCCAATTTTCTGCATGGAAAGGAGGTGAAATAATAGGATTATTCACCCAGCTGACTGCTGAACATTACACAAGAAAACAAAAGCAGTCAGGGACTCTGGCAGGTGAGGACACAGGCCCAGATTTTTGGTGTTTGATGGTTTTTTTCCCCATACTAGTATCCTCACAAATAGATTTACCATAAGATCTAACACCAGAACAGTCCCCACTGAGGTCAGGAGTTTGTCAGCCCTCCAAGACCCTAAGTAAACCAAGAACCCCTGAAAAGATTACAGTTACTGCCAACTCTGATTTCCACAGGACAACTTCACTCCTGTTGTTTCTGCCACCACACCAGTTGCAGTCACCTCCTACACAAATTTGTCTTAGGCAAACATTTTCACTTGACTCCCACAGAGAATCTCTGAGGCATTAAAAACTGTCTATGCATCTACTTCAACACACACGTGCTGCACTGAGTCTGTGGTTAGCAAGACCTAAAGTCAACAAAGAACAAATGAACACCTTGTGAATGAACTGGGCCAGCACAGTGCTGCTGCTAGCGCAAGCCTAAAAGCAGAGGGTTATGTATGCACCGGCTGCATGAGTCGTTCTGAGACACCAGCTGCTTACACTTCAGCAGCTCACTGCACTGCAAGCCCACTGCTCCAGCAGTTAAGAAAATCTGCATAGGCTGCGCTCAAACAGCTGTGGTGGGGAAGAGAAGCTGGCAATTGTTTAGCCAGAAATTATAAATAACATTTCTGTCCAAAACTTGATCTGAAAAATCCAGGAGAAGTAAGGCAGCCTGAGAAGTACCACAAGTACCTTCTTTACAGAAACCTGGGATGCCCCCTTTCGCAAGAGGGATTACAGTACCACTCCACACAGTGAATATTGCGTGACCAGCATTTTTCTTTCCATATCTTATACCTGTCACTATAAATAGGTCATTGGCCTTACTCTAGGGAGATGAGAAGACTGATAAAACTGTTGTGCCAGAAAAGTAGCAGTAACAGTTACGGCACTGTCTCCTATTCTGGCTTTACTTCTGCGCAAGAGCAATCATTTTCCCAAAATTGGTGGGAGGGGAGGAGGAGAAGAAAGTCATACAGCACATAGAATCCCTGCTCTCTAGGAGCTTCCCAAGTAGGAACAAATGGACAAGTGAAACCATCTGCTCCACACAAACAAATGAACTTAGCTTTGTAGAGTTGATTAATTAATGCAGTTTTTAATTACACTGTATTTCAGTATGCTGATACATGCTGGAAATGCATCCTGATCAGACCACTGAAAACTAAGTAGGTTGTAGAAAATAACCATTTATTTTTCAAATCCACTTTTTATTAACAATTTAATTACCTCAAAGTAATCGAATACTCTCCAACTCTTTAACTCCAGCCAAGCTACAAGCCAAAAAAAGGGGCATTCCTTTTCTCCCTGCTGGCCTTACCTCAGCAAGGGTACATAAAAGCTTACACTGAAGTACACATATCAAGACTGCAGTTTTCCTTGAGTGAACTAACAGCAGCAGGATACCAGAGGCATTACACTGTCTATGCACAGCAAGTGTAAGCTGAACATTTCAAGGCAGTCAGGGAATCAACACCAAACACAGAGCTTAGTGCTAATTTTGGAAAGCTGCAGCTTATATTGCTCTGCGTTTGTCTGCAGTACTAATTGCCAAAGGAGTCATTGCCCTTCAGAGTTCAGTCCTGGCCAGCTCCCTAGGATACACAATTGGTAGCATGTACCTGGGCCACACCATGGCTTCATCTGCTTGCATCTTCTGTGAAATTCACAGACTTCAACACTGTTTACATTTGTTTCTATTCTGGCAAGTAACTGAAAGAGTGGAACTGTGAGTTGATATAATCATCTGCACCTCTACTAGATCTCCAAATTCCAGTTGGACCTTTCAATCCTGTTACTAGTAACAAAACATTCTGCAAGACAGTCACACCTGAAAGATAAATGACACCTCAAAATCCCATTGTCTCGAGTCTGTGCCCATGAAAAGGCACATGCATCCTAGCAGTCTCCAATGGACTTACACTGTGTAACTGACAAACTCAGCAAAGCAACTCTGCTGATAACACACAAGGAGGAAGAGGATTTGAGTTATTCCTCCCTGGATGGGCTGACTTTGCAGGCAGAACAGCAACAAAATAACTTTTTTTTTTTTTAAAGGAACAGGGAGGATTAATGCATAGGGGCACTAGTTCTGCTGAACAGCAGAGGCAGATGTTCTACATCCTCAGAACACATTCAAACAGACAACATTTTGATTTCCTTTTCTTTAAAAACAAGAACTCTTCTATAAATGCTGCTGCTGTGAATTTTAAACACAGCAGGTGAAATTGCTCATAATAGACTCAGATAGATGAAGCAGATCATAATACAAGTCCTCCTATAAAATGAAACCAAAAATAAATGATTCAGGTAAGCTACCTGGATGTTAGGACAGGAAAATATGTGCCACAGTGCTAAAAACACAGTAATAAGGGTTATAGATCTTATTGGACTTTAACAACTCACTGGCCAACTGAATTAAGTGACTCATTCTGTGAAAATGGTATCTCCACCATGGAAGAATTAATGTTATTGATTTTTGACCTCTTAACATTTAAGTGGATATAATAATGGACAGTACTGTTTGTATGAAATAACAGGCATATAAAAAGAGGAATAGATTAATATATTAAGTTAATTTAAAAGTTATTTCTAAGTGGATACAGAAAGAAATTCAATTTCTAAGTCCCTGCAACTGCAATTTCCAGTTATCAGTGGCCAAGAAAATAGGAAAAACCTCAAATGGTAGGGATATCTGAAGAGGTGAACCAGCTAGAGAGGGTATGAGTTTTCCTTTAAAAAAGTATTAAGGGAAAGCAAAATAAACATCTATCAGAAGAGTCTGGTAGCAGGAGGAAGGGATAGGTGATCTCTCAAGAATCTTCCCATCTCCCCTCCCTTCCTTTTAAGTGATTTATGATGCATTCTAGCTGTTGATATCCCCCCAGTCATCAGGACAGCTCTGCAGACATCTAACAATATGCAAATAAAGAGAGTTCTGTTTAGGTCAAAAGCCATCACAGGGAATAAAGTCAGAGCACTTTTTAACAAAAGAGACGACAAGCACAGGTAACGATGCTGGTACAAAAAAAAAAAAAAAAAATTCTGTGAGAGTATCTAAAATAGAAATCCTTAGTAAAACATTGAGATTAAGGTACTCTAAGTCCCAGACTTGACGCTGGCAAGTTATAGGGATTTTGAGTTCTATGTGACAATATGAACAGCTGCAGACTTAGACCATACAAAAGCAATTTTCTTCTTTAATTAATGGATCACTAAGGGCAACAAAAACCAGTTTGCTCAGCAGAAGACAACAGAGCTTGCACTGTAGTTCAAGAGTGAACTGTAACATGGCGCACAATGGCTTTCCCAGCGCTGTATGGCACTGAGATTTCAGAAGCACATTTTTTGCTTCAGGAGTTCTTGATGGTCAGTTATGCTAGCATTCCCAAAAAAGGAAGGGATACCATAGCATTTTATGTGTTTAAATGTGCTAGTAGTACCAGTTTGTACCAGTACTATTTCATAATATCAGGAAGCTTGAACACAACTTCTACAACTATGAATTATTCCTTTCATGGAATAGGATCAATATCTTAGACCTAGATGATAAAACATCAAGTCAGAATTCTTTGCAGCCCACCTCACAGTTCCTGAGACGGCGTGCCCATGCAGGCGTATTTGGTGGCAATGGCTGGAGAGGGACAGGAAAGGGATCTTCCACTATCCTGAAAAATAAAAAAAATATAGCAGAAGTCTATACAGACATCCAAGAAAGCAACAATTTAGTCTAAACTACAGGTAACATATCAGATCAGTGCATTATGTATAACCCTACAGCATATGATCAAACTACAGATATTGTATCAACTTGCTTTAAAAATCTGGGGTTCATTTTCCCAATATTCTATTTCATTGTTGAAATAATTCACAGTAAATATAAGTATTTGAAAAAACCACTGTTTTCTACATTCAAGAAGTCCTCTGAGCATTCAGTATTCTCAGTATTATTACTTGACAGCAATAGACAAGACATGGTGAAATAGACAGGTTGATTATCTTGATAATTTTCTTATGCAGACTGATGGTAGAATGCTGAAGATTAAAACCAATATCAAACACTTGTTACATGCTGCACATTTTAGTATATTTTAAATTACTGAAAACCAGCTCCAATAGCTATTTTATGTACATATCTAGTTTCTCCATACCCTAAACCCTGGGGCAGAAACAGTGCTTACTCAATGTTTATTATTCCAAAACTCAAGTGCATCACCTCCTGTCCATACAAACATGTCTCCTTTCCAGGATTATTTTTCTAACAGGTACAGACTGTGTCCACAAAATCCATTCACAAACTGTTTCTCTTCTTTTAAATGTTTCTTGAATATATATAATTTGTGCTGTAGTGAGATTAATCTCTTCCACATCTTGATTTCAAAAGAGCATAAACCAATGCAAAGCCAGCCTGCAGTCCACAGAGCAAACGTCGTCTTTAGATTTTTTGGGGAGTTTTTTTGTTGTTGTTTTGTTTGATTGGTTTAGTGGGCATGGTTGATTGTTGGACTTGATGATCTTAAAGGTCTATTCCAACCTAAATGATTCTATGATTTGGTTTCGGGGGTTTTTTAAGCAAAAAAGAATTTCAGAGTATTCAGGAATTAAAATAGTACGCATCACTTAGCATGGGGACAGAATCAAGTGGACATCAAGAGAAGAAAAACATAACAACTATTTTAACTTTAGAAATTTTGATAACCAATCTGCCTGTCTAGATGTTCCACCGAAACACACTGTTAGCAGCTACTTTCTCATATTTATCAAAGGAAGCTGAAGAAGTTATCCAGAGAACAAAGATTAGGCTCTTCCTGTTAATGCTGACTATTGAAATCTCTCTCTCTACAATTAACTCTTCTTGCGGGAGGATAGTTTATATAGGTTTTAATATACTCATACAAGAAATTCTGCTCACTCAAACGTCAACTTTCCCTGCAGTTCCTTCACTGGATCACTTTCAACTCTTGGATGGCAGTATTAGTGTCTAGTTGGAGTGATTTCAGTAATTTGCACTGTGTTACTTTAAAGGCCCACCTATTGTTCTGGACAGAATATATCCAACTATTTCTGGAATATAGGTACTTCAATTGCTTTTTCCACTGCTCTAGCACGTACAAAAGCCGCCTGCAAACACAGTTAGCTAGACATCATTCAGTAATACTAAGGGTTCATAACCTCCATTCTATACTAATTTTGTGATAACCATTGCAAAAACAAACGGCAGGAAAAAAAGGCAGTACTAACAGTGGATCAAAGTGATTGTTCATCCTTTTAACTCCTGACCTACCTGGTGGTTGTTTTTTTTGATACGGTGAGAGATGCCTGTGGATGTAGAATGTAACTGCTTGCACTGTCTGCTATAGCAGCCACCGCCACAGTCTGCAAGTTCCCATCACCACACTTCTCTTCCGAAACATCTTTGCAAAAATACAACAGTCTTCTGGTTAATAACTGAACTCAGAATGGGGAAATGACAAGCTACGATTAAACTTTGTGTGTTGGAAAAGCAAGCATTTTGACATATGAAATAGGATTTCTAGATGATAAAGTAGTTTAATAGTTGTGAATCAATACTCAAACTCTAGGCATACATATGAAGATACACTTGATAAGGTTGGTTGTACTCAAGGACTTTGGTAATCACGCTACGGCTAAAGAATCCTTCCACAACAAAGCAAATAATAAGAAGAACTTGTAAATTACTCTGCTTTACATTTTCACAAATCCATATAGGATTGCACACTATTTTGTTCAGCTGCAAATAACACACTGGTTGCTTCTCAACTAAGAAAAAAGGAGATTATGATATTGCTTTGTACTTAGAAAAGAACACCTAAACAAGAAAAAAAAAGGCCTCTTGTAATTGAATCTGACATGCTGTTAGAACAAATGTTTTAGCCTTTCTTGATAACAGGGAGCAATCCATAAGCCAAAACAATACTGTTAGATTGAAGCCTGTGTGTGTAGTTAAAAAAAACATAACGGAAAACTGTGAAAGCAGATATTTGATACTTTGGTCTCAACATAAAGAAAAGGGAGCTCTCTTTAGATGCCTCTTTCCCCCATCCTGAGAAAGTGATAAGCTATTGACTCAGTACAGAAATCACTCCGCTAGAAAACTTGTTCCAGAAGATTCAAAAGTATGCATTTCAGAGTACCACCACTCTGGCTCAAAGCTCAAAGCACTGGTTCCTTCTACACAGATGTGCCCTTAAGACACTACGGCCTACTCTGAAGCCTGTGCCATTTCATGCATTACCACCATGTGCAGGCAAGTGAAACTCAAGGTTTGACAGTCCATTCTCCTTCCCCTTTAATCTCCATAGTAAATCACCAACAAGTCTTCCTAACTGTCTTTTAAAAATCAGATAAGTACAGAGTCTTTTATACAGTAAGTCTCTAGGAAAAAAACAAACAAACAAAAACCCCTGTAGCACTGTTGTAGAACATGTATTCAAACACTGTGAAACTGAGCTATTTCCAAACAGGGAGCCCCACTTAGGATGAAAAATGGGAATACAAAAATACTATTCAGCATTGCAACTTATTGCCTACAAAAAGTAGCAGCAATTCTTTAGTAACTAAAGGCTTACAGTCAGCTTAAAGTCACTTGTGAATACACTGTAACCAGAGAGTGGTTTTACACCCACAAGAGCAGGTGGAGAGGGAGAGAAGGATGAGCATTAGTGTAGAAGCAAGCCTTTCAATGCAAGGTCATGAAACCATATTCCAACTCTAAGTGAAAAGATCATGACTTGAATCCCAACTCTTTTCTATCCACCCAGCATCAGGATTCTAGTCTTACGTTTGAGCTCTCATTCCATAAGAGCACTTATCTAGTGCTGAGATTTTGAGAATTTGCTCAGATTTTGAGAATTTTATACAGAAAATGCAAAATTTTAAAAAACCTTGGAGAGTTTAACAAAATGTGACAACCTAGTTCTCAGTCTTATTCTGTGAATGCAAACTAGTACACAGCATTTTGCCACCCAGCAAGGCTTGCAGATAAATAATCAATGCCTTCAGATTTCACTATGTCCCTTTTCTAGCAAAAAGCTTAAAATTTGCGCTTCTAGTTGTGCATCTCACCAGATACTTAAAATGTGACAATTAACACAGTGAGGGAAAAAATTCAGCAATGAAGTGAAAGTTACATCTCATTTTCTTCACTGGGAACTAAATTTCTACCTAGGTACTTCATTTCTGGCTTCACAAAAGATGCATCATCAACACTGATCTCTGGAACAGACCAGAACATTAATTCTTCTATCTGCGTTACATGAATTAACTACTTCACTCAAAATGAAGTAAACAGACAGTGAAAATTTGAAGCTGCTAATATAGCTGTCTGACTTGGCACAAATATCCTTATGAATGGTAAATAAGGCAAAAAGCAGCTTTGTGCTCGATATCTCAATCTATCCATTGCATATCTAAAATTAACATAATAGCTCTTATTTCACAAGGCTTTTGCCCAACAGAAAACGTGGTGTATGGGGTGCCAGATTCAGAATCAGAAAGCAGATTCAGTAAGCACGTACTTTTGTCTTGTAACTGACTAAGGAAAGGAAACACATACAAACAAGGTGTTACGGAAGAGATCATGAAGCCACAAGAACACACACCCTCAAGTCCCACAGATTAAACTCACCCTGTGTGCTGGTCACATCCAGAAGTTGACCTTGAGGAATGATCACTTGGGCCATTCCTGGCTGGGCAGAAGGAATGACATGCAGCACCTGTCCATTTTCTGACTGGCTGGCAACAATCATCTGTAAGGCAATTACACCAAAGCTTGAATGGCACTAGTTCACAAATGGGTTTGCTTATTGCCAGAACAGGAAATATTTTGGTTGGAATTAGGGCCTGTAAATTAACTTGATTTCACATAATAAGGAAACTGCCTATTTACTGTCAATTTCTTAAAATTACTTTCCGTCTTTTAAAATAGCCCTTTAATTGATAAAAGGAAATAATAATAAAAAAACTTAGAGGATTCTACAATGAATTACACATTTATTTGAAACTTACAACACTATTATTAAAGCTATCAAAAGCCTGAAAGCTATTCATAGCTGGATTCAGTGTAACTCCATTCATGGACTAGCAGAATTAATCACAACATATAAAATTATTGACCTTTACTCCTAAGACACTGACCTCTATGGACAGCATTTTATACAAAAGGAGGTAGAAGAAAAGCTCCAGGACTTAAAAAAAAAAAAAATTAAATCTCCTAGAATTCTGGAAAACTTAAACAACTCCTTATGGTATATTTTCCCATAACTACCAAGGACTTGTTCCCAACAATGTTACAAAACCTAGTGTAACATAAAATATCATCTTGTTTCTGATTTATTACACTTTAAATGGGTGAAGTGTCTTTAGTGACAGTACAACACATGCCAACCAAACCCTCTGGGTGAGAGAGTTACCTTTTTACAAAATGAGTGTTAAGAATTACAAAGCGCTGTTTTAAGCAAATTAATTGGGGCGGGGAGGGGAGGAGAGACATAGTGGGTTAGCTTATTGCCAATGTTCCAATCTGCCCCCCCCCCAAAAAAAAAACACAGAGACACTTATCCAGGGAATATAGAGAAAGCAGCAGTGGTAGAACTATGAGATCTCATCACACAATAACATCCAGGCTTGATAATGACAAAAGTTGTTTAATAAAATTAGTAATGGCTGCAGACGGGATTTGCCTACCTGAGGAAGGGCAGCTGGAGCATGAACTGAACCACTGAAAAGTTTCACCTTGTTGCTAAAGATAAAGTCTGAATCAGCCGTTGTTACAACAAACAAGCACCATATAAAAGAGTTCTTCAAAGAGCTCCCTCCTCTGTGAATACACCATCTCCCCTGCTTTCAGACACACTCACCATCGATGCACTGGGCCCTCCTAGGGGCTGCAGCTCATAGAGAGGCTGCCCGGGTTGGTCTACCAGGTGGAACTCCTCTGCAGAGCGAGGCTGCGGCTGGGGGGGCCGCACGGGCACAGACAACGATTGAGAACTGCCCGAGAGGCGTACTGTGATGGGCAAGGCTGCGGGAGAGTCACTCTGTCCAAACAATGGATCCCTGGAATCCATGCAGGTTAGATGCTTTCACAGAGGAAGAACAGTAAAATGTACTTTAATCTTGAGTAGCAATATCTATTAAGAAAAAAAAGAAAAGAACATTTAAAACCAGTGTGCTGTATTGTATATGTGGAGGGAGCTCCTGTCCTTCTGATCAAGAGGCTATTATTAGCAGTTCTGTTTTCCATTTCCATACTGAAAATGTATTCATGTTTCTGCTTCCTAGAATAAACTCTCTCTACTTCGGGGAAAGAAAATCCCTTGTGCCCAAAATCTGTTTCCCAAAACCACTCCATCACTTCAAAATATCTCAAGTCTACCCAGAAACTGAGAGAACTTATACCAAAACCTCCCAAATGTACAACATCCACCAACTTGATTTGACTTCAAAAGAAAACCTAGATACTATTCTACTTGGCCTTTAGATACATGCATTTAGCTACAAAGACAAAAATCTCTATATGCTTTCTTAATTCTTTATCACAGAAGAAACACAAGCAACACAAAACCACCAATTCAAGTCCAAGAATTATACAGTCCAAGACCAAGAATCAGATTTTGCAAGTCAAAAAAATAAGTACTCAGAGCTTATTCTCATCAAGCTTGCAGTATCAAGTTCTTACAGCACATCCCATTTTCATTAAATGTAAGCGTTTAAGCACAAATATCTGTCACGTTGAAACTCTGACAACACAAATATTAAACATGTAAAAATAATGGGAAATAGCCAGCCCTTGTGCAAAATATCATGTCAGGCTGTCATTTGGCCAATGCAAGGAGTGTCATTTGTCGTATCTCTTGCAGCAATCATGCAAGCAACTCTGACGTTTCTGCTACAAAAAGTTGTAAACTACAAATCCAAAGAGTTGGCAAAAATATTTCTAAATTTAACATTAAGTCAGACCTGGGCCAAGTAACCTTCTCAAAAGTTCTGCAGGTATAAATCTTCTGTGATAAAACTGTCTACTGTAAACTACACCAGAAAAGCAGCGACAAATAAATGGCACTAGTTGTGTTAAAGACATTGTGTAGAGACCATAAGCACACTAATAAATCACTACCTGAATTATATTTTATGCTAGCTGAAGTAATCTGCAGAAGAACATTTATGCACAGAAATCCCTCTGGCTAGGGCTATCTGGCAATATTTGATAATAAATGCATTAAAGACTCCCCTTCCCCAATACCTACACAGATGTCTTGTGTCCCTGGATTCTTACTTGCCACATTTGGTCACTAAGCAATTTGACCTGATTTTCCAGTGTTCTGAACCCCTCCTACTCCAAAGCATGTCATCAAATATTCTTTTATTAAAGGATTTCGTTAACACAATAAAACATATGTTTCTTCAGCACTCTAATAGGTTCTATTAATATAATTACTAAAAGTTGTCATTACATGTAACATCCGGATATTTATCGGTTCAAAACTGAATGGCACAAGAATCCAAGGGAAGGAAATGCTGTACTTTTTAAAAAGACATGATGTATTATTATAAAGGCAAGAAAAAACACATTGATGGACTATCATACTATAAATTCATCAGAAAGGATGTAAAGAAAGCAGCTACAAAGACAGGCTACTCATACCTCACCTGAAAAACCTGATCATTTGTTTCTGACTCTCCTGGACTATCACAGTTCCCTACGAACAAATCATTAGATCCTTCCATAGGAATGTCATGGTCAGCTCCATTTTTTTCCATTACAAGATGACCTGAAAAAGTCACAAAAGTTTATTTCAGCCTTCTGTACTTTAGCCTCAACCAAGACATTTTTTTTGGTCTTACAAATTTAGTCTTCTAAGTTCTAACGCCATTGCAAGCTAACATCAAAGCCCTCAAGAAATTCTTGCCTCTTTATCACTTCATTACCCACTGCAGAAAAATTTCAGTGTGTTGGTCCGGTATAGTTCAGCCTCTTGTGTAAGACAATTTGCTTGACTTGTCATTGTACACACAGATACAAAACACACTTACACACTCTCATGATTTTCATCTAAATATGTCCACAAGCACTCAGCTAACAACCATAACACATCTAGAAAACACTTGATATTTAAAGATATGCCAGCACTGTTTTACAAAAATATTAGTCACCTACTTCCATAATCAACAGACAGGATTTGTGTTACCCAACTCTGTCATGCAGCCATCTTGAAGTAAATTATATTTGTTTTAAAGGGTTATAAAACAACATATAAATGAAATAAAATTACTGTTGTTAGTCTACAGCAGTAAGCTTTGGCAGGAAAAACGCCAGATATCTGAAACTAAATTTGGCATGAATCACGTGATAAAAGGCAAAAAGACAGAGTTCCCGGCACTTCGGAGATTCACCTCCTATCCCAAAGAAAAGTAATTCAAGGAGCTCAGCTGCCCATTACAAACCTTCAAGCAAACAGATAATATTGGACAGTGAATTGCCACATCCACAGGATAAGGCTTTCACCCAGACAGTACGCCCTTTAAAGCAGTGACCAATCCCAAATATTCATAAGCAATGAGACAAAATGACAAATGAACTTGGCGTCTATGTTACTAGAGTACATACATACTAGACTACACACCTAAGATGCCAAACTGAACAGAAGAAAACTTAATTCCTGCAGTTTGGGGTGAGGGAGGCGGAAGGGTGTTCAGGATTTTTTCCTTCATTATTTGTTTTAAAGACAGGCAGTGTTATATTAGTACACGACTTCTACCAGCTTTATCTTCTTCACCACACCACATATTAAATTCCTTGAGATGGACCTTCTTGGCTGTGGTATTTCAACTGTTTACAGCTTTAGTAAGGAGAGCGTAAAAGGCTAAAGAGTCACTTGAAAAGAACTGTACAACCCTGAAAGCACAAATTTATTTTGCTTTGCAAAGATATAAAGGACCACAGGCAAAGTAAATCCACATCTCCTTGGCTTTTGAAGCTGAATAAAGCATCCTGCTGATACAAACATTGTGAAGTTAAGCTGCTCATATGCTCAATATACTAAATACTTTCATCTGAAGCAAATTTATTTTTCCATTCAGTTTTCAAGTGATGACACTCCAAACCAAGTTCCAAATGAAGTTACCTCATGTTTACCAAATATTTCATAGCTTTGGATCTGAGAACAATTATGAGATGTTTCAGTTAAAATGTCTGAAGCATGTTAGCAGCAAATGAAAAAAAGACAGAAAACTAGATTTCATCATCACTCCACCATTTCCCCTCAGTTAAAAGATGTAAAGAAGATATGTCAGTTTTGCCAAAGCAACACATTTAATTCTTTGAGATAAACTGAAGTTTTGTCCAGGGATACCGATGGTGCGTACCCTGAGTGTGGTGGAACTCGAGTACAGAACACAAGGATGGCTATATCAGGATGGACCAATGGCCTGAGTAGCCCAATATCCTGTATCTAACACTGGTTAATAATAAAGCTCAGGGGGAAAAGCGACAGCAGTAGGGTAAATATACAGCGATATTTATCCAGCTTCCTCTTACAAGCAGCCCAGAAGCATCTGAAGTTTTATCTTTGTGTTTAAAAAACGCCCTTGGTACATTTTTGCCCTGTGACTTTGTCTAATCACTGTTCTAACCCACGCAAACCATTGGCACGCAGATCAGCCCGGACAATGAACTTCATGGTTTAACCATCCAGGTTTCATTAACCTAAGCAACCCCAAACAAAAAAGTTTTTTTTCTCTTAAAGAAATATACTTTTAATAAATTTTAAATATAAAATGATATATACTAATATATAATATGTAGAAAATATAAATATAAAAGTTAATAAATTTTATAATTGTATAAATATTGCTAACAAATTCCCCAAACAAGAGTTAAATCCTGTATACATATACATATGTATGGAAATTCTGTCATGAATGAGTAAATAAAATACAAGTATCTCTTCTTTTCATAAACACTTTACATGAATGGCACAAAAATTTCCAGTGTAACACCATTGTATCTCACTGTCCTGGTTTCAGCTGGGATAGAGTTAATTTTCTTCTTAGTAGCTGGTACAGTATGTTTTGGATTTAGCGTGAGAATAATGTTGATAACACACTGATGTTTTAGTTGTGGCTAAGTAGCGCTTATCCTAAGTTAAGGATTTTTCAGTTCCTCATGCTCTGCCAGCAAGCAGGTGTACAAGAAGCTGGGAGGGAGCATGGCCAGGACAGCTGACCCCAACTAGCCAAAGGGATATTCCATACCATAGAACATCATGCTCAGTATAGAAACTGGGGGGAGTCGGCCAGGAGGGGCGGATTGCTGCTCAGGCATCGGTCAGCAGGTGGTGAGCAATTGCATTGTGCATCACTTGTATTCTCTTGGGGTTCTCTTTTTTGTTTTGGTTTGTTTTTTGGGGGGGGGGATTTTTTTGTTATATTCCTTTTAATTACAATCATTATATTTTATTATGATTATTGTTAGTATACATGTTGTTTTACTTTAGTTGTTAAATCATTCTTATCTCAACCCAGGAATTTTACTTTTTTTTTCTGATTCTCCTCCCCATCCCACTGGGAAGGGGGAGGAGCGAGCAAGTGGCTGTATGGTGCCTAGTTGCTGGCTGGGGTTAAACCACGACACCCACATTTAACAACGAGATAAAGGAGAAATGTGGGAGTTTAATATTTGTGTAAAGTGGGATCAACAGCTGTATCCTCAGTGCACACATCAAACAGGCAGCAGTCCATGCCTCAGCTTTAGCCTTTTATGCAGCTTCAGCCAAAGCACTCTACAGGCTGCTCTCCATGAAGTCCACCACTTCAAGGCCATTTCCAACTCAAGGGTTAGCGCATTTTAACACCATAGGACTGCTTCCTTCACCCTGCCTCCATGTGGGAAGCACTTTGCTCAAAATAAAGGGAAATATACACCATTGCTGTCCCTGGTTCAACTCTACAAAGAGAGCAAGCAGCCACAGAAACTGCTAGCGCAGGCAAACACAATAACCATCGTGAGCATTTTACGCAGGATCTTACGGACGGGATCTTCAAGAGAGCCAACACTATGCACTGCAATCTAGCCTACACATTACCATCAGTGGTTCAATTCCAAAGACAAACGCACTGATAGTTCAAGATCATTTAGCAAAACACAAAAGGCAGTCAGATCTCAATTTATTTAGCCATCAAGAACTCCCATGATAATACAGCTATCGAAGCCAAGGGCACCTCTTGCATACGCTAGGTTCTCACTCACTGTCATCCACAGACACAACTTGTATAACATCAGGAACAGGATTTGAATGCCCACTCTGAGGTGAACCTTTCTCCTAACAGTTGCAATCTCCTCTCTAATCCAGAACACCACATACTATTTCTTAATATATAAACTTTTAAAGACACTAACAGAAGTCTCAAGCTAGCTTTACTTTAAAATCCTATTAGTGGCCAGTCACACCTCTGCCCTGCCTTAAGGCAGAGTATTAGATTTCTCCATTTTCTTGTCTCCGATTCTTTATTCTATGGTAATACCTATACCTACCAACTACAAGCAGTGGTCCCTAAAAATACACCAGTTCTAGACTGACATAACTTTAAGGCTTCATATGAGTACTTGCTTCTGCCTTGCCTCAGTTACAAGGCCTCCTTGTGAAGGCAACATGCAGCCAGATTCCAAAGGGAAACACTGCCTTTCAAACTGCCAGGACTAGTTATTTTAAACAGAGTCAAGAGTGCAAGATTTTAGTCCTAAGAAGAAACCTAAACTGTAAAAAACAGGTAAGTCCATTGTGATAACAAGCACATTCTACCTAGGAGTACTCCGTCGAGGCAGAAGGAAGGGAACTCTCTTACATTTTTCAAGCTTCAAGTTTTCAATGCATACCCATTAAAAAAAAACAATAACAAAAAAAGGAGATCAAAGCTTGACTGTGCAAGTTCATGTTTTTAGCATTTCTGACAACAATATTCCCCATTCTGATTTTAATTTTTACTTCATGACAGGAAACACATACAGTCGAATGCCTCGCTAACAATCTTTTTTGGGTCTTCTGTGAAATGTTTCAGAGGTTTTATAAAAAGATTTAAGATAATTGCACAGCTTTCAACAATTAAACACTCTCTCTGAAAAAGCTACCTCTGACGACATTTCTTTACCACCATTATGAAGGGCACAAATTACAGTAAAACATAACAGGGAGGAAATTAGAGCATAGTGATAGCCTCACACAAATGAGTTACAATTAGATTTATATGAACTTGTACCAGGTTTGAGATTTAGCTTATCTCTGTCACGGAAGAGCAGGCAGATACTGTTAAGAATAGACAGAAGATCTGGGGACTCGTACTTAAAAGGTTTCTCAAGGAAGTCACTTTTGTGTAGCTAGCACAAGTATCTGGAAAATGCACCTGTGTCAATTACACTGACAAACAATGCTAGATCTTTTAAGTACACTTAAGAAAGAGATGAGATTTCAGAGTCTTACAAAACATCAAGACTCAACACCTGCCCACTCCAACAAGTTGCCTCAACCCGAGTCAGGACACAGGACAAGCTCAGCTGTTCCGAGAGGCCACAAGTAACTGGCAAAAAGGCGGGAAAGTATATACATAAACCAAGCACACAGCAGGTATGCACACAAGCAGCTTTCTCCCAAAAAAGCGAATTCACTGAGAGCTTCTTTTAGGGTCCACTGCATGTTGGGTTTATTACTTTTAGTAGGAAGTTTATTGTCGCTGTGTCACTTTACGTGCGAAGAATCGCAACCCAAGTTACGCCAAGACCACCCCATCAGCAGCCAACTGTCCCGCTCGCCGGCTCGCCCGCTCCGGCAACGCCGCAGCCGCACACGGGGAACTACTCGCCGCCGCGGGGGCAAAGCCGGTACCGCGGGCTGCCGCGGGCTGCCCCGCACCGCCCCGGCCCGGCCGGGGGTGCGGCACGGCGGCCCCCAGGGGAGGGGGAGGCACGGGACACCCCTCCAGCGGCCCAAGGGCCTGCGACTGCCCCACGGAAAGCGCTCCCCACGCCCCGGCCCTGAGGGGAACGGGGGACACCTCACCGCCTGCCCCTCACCCTGCGACCCCCGGCCCGCCCCCCCGTCACGCCCCTCCGCACCACAGCGCCGGGGCGGGACACACGAGCGCGGGCCCCGCCCGCCGCGCCGAGGGAAGGGCGCGGCCCGGCCCACGGCGGCCCGGCCGCCGCAGCTCCCGCGGGGGGCGGCGGAGGATGGTCCCGAAGGAGTCTACTCAACCTCGCCTCCGCTCCCGCAGGCGCCGCCATGCAGACCGCCCCTCGGCGCACGCGCGCCGCCGCGCCCGCCCTCCAGCCGGGCGGCGGGGCAAGGAAGGAGGGAGGGAAGGAGGGAAGGAGGGAAGGAGGGGGCGCGCGCGCGGAGGGCGCCGGGAAGGCGGCGGCGCGGAGCCCCTCGGGAGCCGCAGCTCGCGGGCCGGGGCGCGCGCGGCATGCCGGGCGTTGTGGTCTCCGCGGCGACCGGCCGCCAGGCGCGGGGGGCTCGGCGGCGGGAGCGGGCGGCGCGGGCCGGGCCGGGCCGGGCCGGGGACAGGCGGCTGCGGCGGGGGTCGGAGCGCGGCCGGCCGGCCCGACGGTCGACGGTCGACGGGCGGGCGGGGAGGCGGCGCCCCGCGGGCGGGCGCGGCTAATCGCGGCACGTGGTCAGCGGCGGCAGCATGGCGCAGCTCACGGCGCGGTTCCGCACCGACAACCGCAGGTGAGGGTGCGCCCGCCCGGGGCGGGCGGTGGGTTTGATCGAGGTGGGGGGCAACGCGGAGGCGGTAACGGCGCCGTGTGCTCGCAGGTACGCCGTGGAGGATGTGCCCTTCTCGGTGCCCGCGGCCTCCGAGACCACCGACCTCAGCCACCTCATCAACAAGCTGCTGGCGGCCGGCCACGGTAGGTGCCGCGGCGGGGGCGGGCGGCCGCCGGTCCCGAGCGGGAGCTCGGCGCAGCCCCGGGCGGGCGCCGGCCTCGCCTTTCCCCCGGAGGCGCTCCGCCCGGGGGCGACGAGCTCCCTCCGCTCCATCCCCGCGTTCCCGAGCGCAGGCCCCGGCGAGGGCGGAGGCCGGGGCTCCGCCGCAAGCCGCCCCGCTGCCGTGCGCGCCGGGCCCGTCCTTCGGGGGAACGGGGCCCCTCGCAGCGCGCCGGGCCGCAAGCGGGAGGGCTGGGGGCCGGCCCGGCCGAAGAAACGCGCCGTCGGAGTCAGCAGCAGCACCCTGGTCCCCGCGGCGAGGTCCGGCTTCAGCCTGAGCCGGTCCTGCCCTCTGCTTTGGTCTGGCTCGCTCTTGGGACCTGATCTGAAACTCGGCGGGCGTCGGTGCTGGGGAGTGGTCCCGGGAGAAGCGCTCCGAAGGCCGGATTAGCGTGTGCCCTGCGGCACGGACCCAGCTGCCCGGAATGGAAGCGTTCCCCAAAACCTGGCAAAAGAACTAATGAAACCAAAGGTTTGGGGTGTATGAAAGCCTTTGAGAAGAGCTCAACCATTCTGTCAGTGCTGGCCGAAATGGGCCTGACTGACTTGAAAGATTTTCAGGGGAAAGACGCCTGTGCAACGTTGTTGAAAAATCCCCTTTTCTGTAAGAAACTAGACTTAATTGTATCTTAACCTGCCGAGACTTCTGCAAGTTGCTTTAACCCGTAAAATTGCAAACAAACTTGAATAGAAAACCAGTGCACAATGCAACGCTCATGTCAAAACGCAGGGCCTTCGTCAGCTATGCCATTACAGAAGGAGAAATAGGAACTAAAAAGTCTTAGGATTTTCGTGTTGCTGCCTCAAATACAGGGCTGTAGCTAGTGATGGCAAAGATGTGGGCTAGCAGCGGCAAGCTCCATGCAGAACAGTGATGAAGCACCACTGGGGCTTGATTAGATGTAGCTACAAAGAAAAGGGTTTAGAAAATAATGTGGTAACAATAAGAGGCAAACTTAACTCTTTGAACGCCAACAGCAAATTTTCCTTTCTCTTAACTCGCATAATCCTGTGGAATTCATGGGCTCCCCACTTACAACTGGGAGAAGAAACCAGCTGTTTTGTTGGAGGTTTTGTTGTTTGGTTTTTTGAACCTCTTGTTGGCTTCATTCTCCTGAACCACAGAATGATGCTGTTCTTGATGGTATCAAACAAATAGTGACACCTGAACATGGATTCTTCCCAATTTGTTTCAGCAGATCACAAGTATGTGGAATTTGACTTCCTTATCAATGGCCAGTTCTTGCGTATGCCACTGGTCACGCACATGGAAATGGAAAATATCTCCACAGTAAGTCATACTCAATTTCTCCCCATCTTGGACAGTAGAACAGACTTAGCCAGTTTACTTCAATCTGATTTAGGTATTACACTGTCGTCCTGACTAGGTAGTTTTCCTTGCTCAGTTTTATTTCTTTTCTAACTTTCCCAGGAGGATTCCCTGTATGTTTAAATCTGAACATTCTGAACTGTGTGAAGTGATTAGAGAGCATGGGATTGAGCAGTGCAAGGAACATCATTATTCCGTCTGTTGTCTGTGTAGAGATCAGAGGGGAAATTCTTGTCTTACTCAGTTAATCATTAATATATTTTTGTCTCCTACTCTATTAGTTACATTGGGGGATAATGGAGGAGGTTAGTATTACCTCTAGAAAATGCTGTGAAATATTTTAGACACCAGTGTTGTATGGGTAAATACAGAAGAACCTGAGAAGAGTGGAATTGCTTGCTTTTGCTTCCAGCTTGCTATTAATAGTCATTTGATAAAAATATGGAAAGCAGTGTAATTCAGACACTTTTTTCTAAAGGCTTTAATTTCATTCATGTGGCAAAGGACTTGGGTACCAAGATCTTTGCCCAATAAACTTGTATATTTGCACCCCACTACAGTTAAATATTACTGTTATTGATTTAAAAAATTTAAAAAATCACACTAAATAAGTATTTTGTCTGTGAGCTCAGGAAGAAGTGGTGGAAATAGAGTATGTGGAGAAATATATGGCCCCTCAGCCAGAGGAATGCATCTTCCATGATGACTGGATCAGTTCTGTTCAAGCCACTGAAGAATGGTACCACACTAAGCCGATTCTCAGTTTTCTCTTGGTTATTGCTCTTGTGTGCAGAGGACTCCATGGTGTCAGATGGAGTGGTATTCTGTCTCTTTAATAATCTGTTGGGTTCCCCCCACACACACCTTTGCTCTGATTTTGGTGGTGGTTTGTTTGGTCTTTTAAGCTGCCAAGTCAGTCAGCTACTTGCTTTTGTAAGCAGTTCAGTTTTAACACCTCTGTTCTATGCTGACAGTGACTTTAACACAAGTAGAAAACAGCTAGAGTTACTGAGCATGAGATACTGTTAATAAAAATGGATAATACAAATGCTGTTTACTATCCTTTCTCTTAAAAGACAGCAAGATTTCCTTACCTCTCTTTAGCTTAAACCCTTGACTTCAAGCGTGACATTCATTAGCAACAAATATAATACTGTACCTTTATGCAGAGCTTTTCTTTAAAAAAACCGAGCCAACCATAATTGTCCTTTTTTGCTGTATTTTTACATACACTTTCCAATCAACTAGGCAATGTTCCTTTAGCAACGTACCATGAACAACAAATTATCTTTTCTTTTAAATGACATAAGGAATCTTAAGTCTCACATACCAGAATATGCAGTACTCCCATTGCTTTTCTTTTTGGCCTGTACTAGCATTGCAGTTGTAGGTTTTAATGGAACTTTGCTCTGTAACAAAAAGATTTTTTTACTTTTGCAACCTTCTTTTTTTTTTTTAACTACATGAAGTAGCTATATTTTGAATAATTTCAGCTAACCAGTTACTATGCTAATATTTTTCCAAGTTTCTGGCTGAGGCTTTTTTTCATAAAAACATTGTTGGTTTTAAAGACAGTAATGTTTCAAATTCTGTACCCTCTAGGATATTAACTGGCTGCTATGATCAGACTGCTCGAATCTGGTCTTTGGAGGGGAAATCCATCATGACAATAGCTGGGCATACAGAAGTAGTGAAGGATGTGGCATGGGTGAAGCAAGGTTAGTATATATATTAGGGCAGTAGTAACAGTTGGATGTATAGGGGGAAAAATGGCAGTACTCCTCTATCTATTATTTAAACAATACAATTATTTTGATGTCTTGTCAGTGGTGTTAGAAATGAAGTCATGAGTGCGAGTAAAATAGTCCTTTAACAGTAATGAGTATAGTTAAAACATGTACGTTGTCTATCCACCTTGCAGGCTTCGTTAGCAAATATTGATATGTATACTTATATTAATTGTACTTGCAGGGTAACATGATTTAAACTGAGATACATACGAGTTTCTATCTATCTGCCATTTCTTCTTTGACTAGAATAAGTATATGTAAAGACTTTGGAAAGCTGCGTTTGGTGTGAGCATGACTTTTTTTTCTTCCTCAGATAGTTTATCGTGCCTGTTACTCAGTGCTTCTATGGACCAAACTGTCCTGCTATGGGAGTGGAATGTGGAGAAGAACAAAGTGAAAGCCCTTCACTGTTGCAGGGGACACGCTGGCAGTGTAGACTCCATAGCTGTTGATTGCACGAGAACTAAAGTGAGTGACTCCTGGAAAGAAACCTTTGTCTTTTGCAATGTTAGCAGCCTGTATCTCAAAAATCATCTTTTTGCCCCTGCATAGGTACTAGTCACCATGCTATTATGACTGACACACTGATAAGTTTCCAGTCTTGTTATAAATGGTGGTTATTGAGGTATTAGGAGTGCTATATCAACGCTAGGCTATCTTTTCAAAGTGATGCACTTAACCTCTAGTATCACAAAAAGCTGAAGGTGACTTTAGATAGCACAAGCCATTATACTGCTGCTTTTGACTTCTGTGAGTGAATTTGAATGTTTAAATAAATGCTACCTTTAATGCATATGAATTTTGTGTTATAATGAACTATTTTCAAATTTGACCTAAATTTTCACAGTATTTTTGGTGTGAAAAAAACTTCCAGAGTGATACTGAGAAAACGCAGGTGGTAGAAGATGTTCTTTCCCTTTATCCAGGAATTCAACAGTTAAGAGCATTCACACCAAAGGTGGAGTCATTGCTCCCAGCTTGGCTCAATATCAGACATGTTAAAATAAAACCTTTTGGTGCTGAAGGAAATAAAGAGATATTTTGTAGGTATCTTTCCTGCAAAGGAAGGAAAAAGAATAATTTGATCTATACCAAACTTTTTTTTTTTTTTTTTGAGCAGCCCAGCACATTTCTTCATGTGTTATAACCAGTTGGTTGATTTGTCAAGCAGGTAATGTATTTAGTATGGCTTACAAGGTCTGCCTGGATGAACTTTTAACAAAATGTTTCTGTTCATACAGTTCTGCAGTGGATCCTGGGATAAGATGTTAAAGATCTGGTCTGCAGGTAGGATAAACCTAAGTTGGGATTCTTGGCTTTCTTAAAAAAAACCCTGTACTTAGAATAACCTGAAAGATGGGTATCTGAATACTTCTTTCTTTAAGAAGATTTGAGTCTGTAATATTAAAAGCAAGCTAGAATTTTTTTTTTTTTGTAAGCTTTGTAAGGCTATACATTACTATATTAAGTTACTGTTTTGGTTGGTAACACAATTTCAGATACAGTTATCAACTGTGTGCTGATGTTTATTTTATTCAGAAAACAGTACTTCATCTTTTTCATTTACTTTTTAATGGATTTATATAAATGTGCAGGTTTGAGTGTGGACTTCTTACAAATCAAAAGTTTGTGGGTTATTTTCCTGTTCTATTATTGACACCATAATATGGAGGATAATAAGATGACCAGGTCTTTTCTAGAAATGTAGACTAATCCCATTTGATCTGAATGCTTTCTTTCACTGTTCCAAGTCACATTCTTTCAGTTTGGGAGTATATATGTAGGTATTGTATCTAAAAGAAAGATTGTGTTTATCGCACACCTGGATTACTGTTGAAATTTTCCATGAGTAAGGATGGTCTTAAAAACCTCATTGGGCCTTCATTTTAAAACTGCCTGACCTGGAGAATATCACTTAATTTGTATTCATTTTCCTCTTGCTCAAAATGGAGATAATACTGATCTTATCAGAGGTGTAAGGTTAAAATACTCATGCATCATAGACAGATTAGGTACTGTAAATACTGGGTTTTGCTTCAGTCTATGGAAACGCAATTCAAAAACCTCTAGATCAAGTCTGACTGTCTGCTGTCACAGTACCTACAGATGAAGAGGATGAAATGGAAGAAGCAGCTAACAGACCACGGAAGAAACAGAAAACTGAACAGTTGGGACTAACAAGGGTAAGATGAGCTCCAGGTTTGTCCAGGATTTTATTTTAGAAGTGTGGCCACACAAAATAATTTCTCTTTGTTAAAAGCGACTATATGAAAACTTATGGTGATGTGTCTCAGGCTGATCAGACATGTATTTTTATTTGTTGAAAGAACAGATTTTTTGACAATATTCAGTCTAATCTCCTCTCACCTTTAAATTCTAGACTCCTCTGGCAACCCTCTCTGGCCACACAGAAGCTGTGTCCTCTGTGCTGTGGTCAGACACTGAAGAAATTTGCAGTGCGTCATGGGACCACACCATTAAACTCTGGGATGCTGAGACTGGAGATCTCAAATCAACTTTGGTGAGATCATTATACTTTGTAGGTTCAGCTGAAGTCCAGCTCAATGAAAAAAGTTGTGCAAAATAGTAGCTCCTCTCTTAAACTTAATGTTTTCTTTCCTGACAGACAGGAAACAAAGTGTTTAATTCTGTCTCTTACTCACCACTGTGTCGGCGCCTCGCATCCGGGAGCACTGACAGACATATTAGACTATGGGATCCTCGTAGCAAAGGTGAGCTAAAACATGCATGTTCTCAAAGTAGTTTTTTTCAAAATCGGAACTTCTCCCTGTTGGGAGATGTCTCACAAACTGTTTTCTGGTCCTTCTGCTTGAAACAAGCCATTTAGGGGCTTTTATTAAATACAAAGATTACATCTATTTTCTGTAATCTGGTGCAAGACTTTTTTTGATTTCTCACCTAATAATTCAGAAAACTAACTCCACTTAGGTTTTCTATGTTTTGGGTTTGGGTGTGGGTTTTTTGTTTTGTTTTTTTTTTTTCAAACTTACTAATGACTGTTCAACTGTGCAGTCACAGGCCTGAACTTTTTTTTGTTTTTGCAAGGTTCACACCTAAGTTGGCTGGACTATCATTAAAGTGAAATGTCATCACTTTGTTATGATATAGGGGTGCCATGTCTGACAGGACTGCGGATAACTTATGACTGAGCCTACCAGATTTATTTCATAGGCATGTTTACTTGTTTAGCTTCTATAAATCTAATCCAGAATTTAACAGTATTCTTTTCTTATATGTTAATAATAGAAGCGGTTTTTTGTTTGCTTTTTTCAAAAGTCTTTGAAAAGACAGTTTAGTGACAAGAAAATACATTCCGAGTTTTGTTTGGGGTCCTTCCCCTCAAACTTGTGTGGCTTCTATATTTGTTTGCTTTCTTTAAAGTTCACTTCGATTTTTGATGTTAGAATTACTGGTGGAAGAAACACTTACCTTGAACGCAAATAAGTTGCTGACTGCTTTTCTCACTGGGTTTTGTATGGATCTTAAAAGTGCTGGTTTCAGTTGGCATCTACTGATGTCTTCTTTTTTTTTTCCTCTTTTTCTGTTCAGATGGCTCCTTGGTTCTCCTGTCTCTGACATCTCACACAGGCTGGGTGACATCTGTGAAGTGGTCACCTACCCATGAGCATCAGCTGATCTCTGGTTCTCTGGACAACATTGTGAAGCTCTGGGATACAAGGAGGTAAAATAAACACGCGTTCTTTGCTGTTCAAAGGCATGTAACCTTACAGGGTCAGTTAACCTAATGAAATAGCAAAAGCAGTCCAAGACATTCATTGAAAATTCCTGTAGAATTTGTGAAAATCCTTTAGGTTTTAGGAGTCAAGCATTTAACAAAAGGGAGAAAAATATTTGTAGTCTACCAGAGGACCTGTGGCTTAACATCTGAGCGAGCTGTATCATGTTCCAACACAGGACTTACCTGGCATTAACAGCAACATTGATTGACATGGAGAAGGCAGCAACCATAACATTGCTACTGGGATTAGGAACAGCAGAAGGTCTGCTAACCATTCCTCCATTTTACAGAACAAGATACCTTATTTTAGTAAGGAATGAGCCTAACTGTGAAGTTTCACTTGATACTCTTTTCAGACCTTCCATTACAAGTTTCCAAGCAATTAAATGGTTTGCACTCAGAAGGCATAAATGGCTTTTCTGGAAAACACACACAGTTGAGCAGCATCCACACATGGAATAAGGAAGCTATATAGTAAAATATTCCTTACAAGCAGATTGATTAAATTTCAGAGTCAACGTAGTTTGCAAGCAGGTGAAGAATGTTGCTACTTTTCTCTTTGCAGATGTAGGAGAGGTTAACACTGATGTCATCAGCTCTGGAGAAAGCAGAGAGAACATCACAGATGGTAGAGAGTACAGATAACTCTCTGAAAGTGTTTATAACTGCTAGACCACATCTGTTTAGCATTGTGATAGTATTTCTTCCAGGGACCAATTTTGTTTTCTGTGATTGCTCATATAACTTCAAACATGTGACTGTAAATACCTGTGTTTTACCAGTTGCAAAGCTCCTCTGTATGACTTGGCTGCTCACGAAGACAAGGTTTTGTGTGTGGACTGGACAGAAGCAGGGGTAAGAGTCTGAAGAGCAAGTTACTCAATTTATATGCATGGTTGTTAGGAAGAGGGCTAAAAGCAGTCATGGACTGTTTTTTCTTTTATGCTTAAAGATAGAAGAGAACAGGAAGTTTTAGTTGTGCTATGGTTGATACTGGGTTGATAACTGGGTGTTGTTGTCATATACGCTGCAGCACTTCCCATGCTGCTGTGCAAAGGAGTAGGATGGGAGTTTGTCATGGTTTAACCCTAGCCAGCAACTAAGCACCACGCAGCTGCTGACTCTCTCCCCACCCCTACCCCCCCCGCCCAGTGGGACAGGGGACAGAATCAGAAGGAAAAAGGTAAAACTCATGGGTTGAGATAAGAACAGTTTCACAGAACAGAAAGGAAGAAACTAATAATGATAATAATAATAAAATGACAATAATAATAAAAGGATTGGAATATACAAAACAAGTGATGCACAGTGCAATTGCTCACCACTTGCTGACCGATGCCCAGTTAGTTCCTGAGCAGCGATTCTCCTGCAGGCCAACTCTCCTGAGTTTATATACTAGGCATGACATCATATGGTGTGGCATATTCCTTTGGCCAGTTTGGGTCAGCTGCCCTGGCTGTGTCCCCTCCCAGCTTCTTGTGCCCCTCCAACCTTCTTGCTGGCTGGGCATGAGAAGCTGAAAAATCACTGACTTACTTAGTCTAAACGCTACTTAGCAACAACTGAAAACATCAGTGTGTTATCAACATTCTTCTCATACTAAATCCAAAACATAACACTATACCAGCTACTAGAAAGAAAATTAACTCTATCCCAGCCAAAACCAGGACAGTGTGTAAGCTCTGTAGCATTAAGTAGGTGTTATACTGATATTCCAAACAAGGAGAGACATGAGAACAGCACCACACCTTGCTGAGGAAATATATGTTCCAAGGTACTGTTTGCTGCCATGGTGATTAAAGCAGCGGCATGAACTGACAGCTGGGGCATGGTAGTACAGGTGGAAGGGGGGAAACTATATAATCCTCTATAGCAAGCTGTTCTGCTACTGTAGTGGTACACACGTGTAAAATGGGAAGAATTGTTAATGTCAAGATTCTCAGTGTGGCTCCTGTTCTCAGTAAAAGGCAAGAAAAGCTTTAGCAATTTTCCTGCAAGAACTTAGCTTCTAACTTCAGGAGGAAGGTAGGGGACAACATTGTTTCTGCACTTTGATTCTGGGTTTTAGTCATGCAGTAACAGTTCATTATTTTTTACTACTTTTTATGTATTCAAAGGGGAGAAAAAATTGGAGTCCTCAACTTTTTTGTAGGTTTTGCTTAGTTCTGGTATTAATCAAAGTTTTCTTTTCCTCTCATCAGCTGCTATTGAGTGGAGGTGCAGACAACAAACTGTATTGCTACAGATACCCAGCTACAGCCTCTGATGTTGGAGCATGAAGGTCAACAGCCAGAAGAATTTTTTTTTTTTAATATTTTTGCAGCAGTGGCTCTCTGTTAGCATCCCTACAGAACCAACATCTGAAGAGAGTTTTTTGTTGCTCAGAGAGCTGTTCCTGGTTTTTGTGTTGGTAACCCGTATCCATATTTGTCAAAGAAATATGGCAACAAGCAGTTACAAACGTGTTTACTGTGAAACAAAGCAAAGGGTGTTTCCTCCTTTTTGATGCCTTTGAATTAACATCTTTTAAATGACTATTTGTATAGCCCTTTAATAAGGAGTAACTGTTCTTAATACATACAGAAAAATTACTCACTGGACTAAATTATTTTTTGAGTTTCCCTGCTTTCCCTTGGAAAAAAATAAAGCTTTTATGCTATGGTTCATTGGTTTAGTGCCTCACTGCAGATAAAAATCAGACTTCAGCTCACCTTTCAGTATGCCTCTTGGCAGTTCTTACAATTAGGTCCTTAACTGATGAAGCCAGGCTTCTTTCTAGGATGAAGATGTAGTATGTTTGCAGTGCAAGTGGTATGATATAAAGGAACATGACAGATCTACTGACAGATGAAATACTCAATTTTTTTTGTTGCTCATAAGTCAGGGCTGTAAATTACTTTATATAATGTGCCTGCCTTGTGCCACAGTACACGTTATGTTGCAGTACAACTGATGTGATATCTTACTCCTAAAAAGCAGCAGATGTATAGAAACAAGTGGAGGATCACAGAGAAGGCAGAAGAAAAACTAATTTGTTCCTAGAAAGAATTGATACAAAAAGTTGCCATAGCTTTTAGGTTGATAGAGGATAAGTACTATTCAAACATGCTCATTTTCTCTGCTGGTCGTCTTGCTTTTAATTCAGCATTTAAATGAAAAAGCTATTACTACAGTTTGTGCTGGTTTAACATCACATACATGGCATCTGACATAGTTTAACAATGTGGAAACCAAACTTGAATATCCCCACTAATGTCGTAGCTTTCAATAAATTTAAGACCTGTACAGCACAACCAAGTCAAATGCTTAAGTTACAGGGTTAATAATTTTTCTTTGAAGAGTGAAAACTCTTCATAAAGAGTATCCATATTGTAAACCTGGATGTCCAGGTTTACAATATGGACAAGTTCTGAGTAAGCCATTCAGGAAATACCTAAGCAGCAAAACCATAGAGAAAACAGCAAGGGTGCACAGGGGAAGCATTTCTGATCCCTTGGCTCTGCAAGTAATGTACTGCAACTAATAAACTAACCTTTATTTACAAATTCTGCTTACAAGGAATTAGTTGTTTTGCTATCATCTTATTATCCATGTGCATGTTCTTAGTATGTGCTTCATCCTTTCTAAAGCAATATACACTATTCATACCTTAATATAGCATCTAATTATATTTTTTTTCTTATTTAAACTTTCTTCCTTTAAAACATTGCCTTCTATTTACTCCACAAACTGGAACTTACAAATATGGCGTGAATAAGTATTTTGTTTTGTAAACCTACTGAAAATACAAAGCATTTTTTGAGCAGGAGTTTAGTATGTGCTGGAACATGCAGCATTCCTTCCTCACCACTATTACAGATCTATATAATTTCACATGCACATTTGTGGATATGCCAGTCTGCTCTAGCAATCATTGGCCTAGTAGTCATAAAAGTTTAAAAAAATCTCTAATAATTTTTTAGTATGAAAACAGAAGAGAGTAATATCCCCTTTAGGTAATCCTTAATCGAGTATATCATCTGACTTTTGAAGGTCTTAACCAAGTAAAGTTGGGAGAGGTTTTTAGTGGAAAGCAAGACAGTGAAGGAAGTTTGGAAACTAGTTTGCTTCACTTGTCTTCAAGACTCCCAGTGACAATTTAATCTAAAGTCTTGAGCTATTCTGTGCATTATATGAAACACCCATTTTATTACTCTTTTCAGTTTTTCCTTCAGATAAGTTATGCTTGAGCATAGCTTTTAGAATTACTGTAGTATTTCACAGATAGCTGTGCAGCACCTCCAGCCAATTAAGCAGTTGATAAAATAAGTGGGTTCTCTTATATGCGTATGTCTAAAGACTCATGAATGCAAGATAGGTAACCTTAATACGGTTTTCTTGCCTTCCCAGAAAGATTTAAAAAATGCTTTTTAAAAAGGTCACATCACTTGGACTGTCAGCTTAGCTTAGAAAGATTGTTATAGTATTTAGACTTAAGAAAACCCAGCTGGCATTAATTGTTTCAGTTTCAAACACTGAATCCATTAGATCTACACTTGTTACCTGTAGCAAATACACAGAGTGTAACTAGAAAGGTAGGTTTTGGTAGACCACAGTTCAGAAGCAGGAGGGTTTTTACACCTTCCTCTCACTTTGGGTTCTCTTATTTGGAAAAGTACTGTGTCAGATGCAGAAAGAAGCAACTAAGTAAACCATGTTTAACATTATGAAGTGATACCAGCGTAAGTGCAACATATTTTTGGAATGCATCTGTATTACTACTGTCTATAAATTACCCTAGAAGCTACAAAAATACTTTTTAGATTTGGCTGACTGACAGTTCTTTGGATAATCTGTAATCTTAATTAAAACATTTTAATAAGAATATTTGTTTTCCTCCAAACATACAGTTCTTTCATTTAAAATCATGATTGAAATTAGAATGGCCAGCATGAGTTGATTTCAAAATTGCAAGAGAACCGAGTCAAAAACAAACTTAGTCTTCCAGAATCAAAGTGCTGATGGTGATTCTAGGCACAAAAACATTTCCTCCCCCCTAAAAAACATTTCTGCATATTTGTAGTGCCCTGGTAGCATAATATAGAACAGCAAAAACCTTTTATGTACTAACAGCTAGTTTTCCTTAAACATCAAAGTGATACCACAAGTAAGGGGAATAAAGACAACAGTCTACTACTGCAAGCTTTACTCATTTTTTTATGTCAGTGGGGATGGGGGGTGGCTTTGGTTTTGAGGCTGTGCAATAAATTGTTCTAGTTCATCTTTTCATTCTGCACTGACGCTTGGCATAAACTGTTAACTTTACTAGTGCACATACGCTGCCTCTAAATACAGTTCAAACAACATCAATGCATTAAGACACACGTTAAAAGCGTTAAAGACAACGGTTCACCTGCTTGGTCCTTGGTTTAGTGTCACACTTGCATTTTCTGTTTGTGTGTTTGCTTTTTCCCAGCTGGTTCTTTCAGCTTTCTTCTTGCTTTGAGGCCTTCAACTTTCCTTCCGGATGATCGCCATCGCTTTCCTACAGCCAGCCCTGGCAGAGCGCTGGTTTTTCTCTCTTGTCATTTTGTTTAGTTTTTTAATCTTTAATTTCTCAGCCTTCTCTCAGTTAGGAGACTGAATTAAAAAAACAAGGGCAGGGGGACGGAAACCACAAATGTTCCAGTGAAAGTGACACACACAACCTAAATCAGCCTGTGTGGGTAACGCCATTCACCATCGTACCACCCAGAAGATCAGCACCTTTCCCATAAAGCTTGCAGACCCCTCCAGGGAAGGGCATGTCAGCTCACCCACAGCACTGTGGACGGCAGCCTCAACCCACGTGTCAGTCACAGCTTTGAGACCCCCAAACTCACCTCGGATACCTGCTCCCCAGTCAAATGCTTTGCTGCTGGACCCTCTTTGGGTGTGAGCTGCTGAGGAGTGCACCGTACGCTCTGGAGGCACAGGCGAGAGGACAGGACAGGCTGACAGGAGACTGGGGTTTTCTTAGGCTGCATTTTTTTATGAGTTTGGGGCAAGGATGCAGATCTCCAGCCAGCACTGCTCTGCCTGTTCCTTTCAACATACAGCCCAAAGCCTGGTGGTGAGGTTTTTCCTTAATGAAAATAAACGTGTATGACCTTTAAATGAGTTTTGTATGGGCTGATAGATTTCCAGTATAAACTCAACATACTTCCCTAGATTTCAGCACCCATACATTAGGAAATAGATCTAACTACATATGCTTAAAGTGACTTTTACGATTTAAACAAAAATATTTCACAGAGCTTGGAAGGAAAAACTTATATACAAAAAGGAATACACTTTTATTGAAAAGTCCTGAGGTTTTCTCTGGCATATTCTGTGACATTTCTGCAACAGAAAGTGCTGGACAGGCATACGCTGAGATTCCCCAAAAGAAAAATACACGTTTTTCTTACACTATTAAGTTGATCTCAGTCTTGCTAATTATCAACTTGTTACTTAAACATGGGTATAAGTTTAAGAATTTCAGAATTTTTAATGCTTTTCTCATCACTGAATAAATGGAGGCTACAAAGTTATTTCCAAGATTGTGTGATTCTAAACACGTTTCTTTTAAAAAAAAAAAAAAAAAAAAAAAAGGGGCAAAAAAGCAGTTGATCAGATTTGGGCAGGTCTGTTTGATGACCTCACTGAAATTTCAGTATTTGCTCTTTTCCCCTGCTGTGGGAGAGGTGAAAGGTTTTGTCAGATTAAATACTTAATGTGAACTAGGTCAACACACTTGACTTGGATTTCTACTCTCTGTAAGAATGGGGCTGCCAAGCTGGCCCTCAACATGCCCCAGTCCAGGGGTGAACACAGTTATAGAATAGCACCCTGCTTCATTTAAAGTTATTATTTGTATATTGCATCTTTTTATTTCCTTGTTTGTTTGTTTGTTTGTTTTTTAAAAAAAGGCATTCACATTTAAAAAAGGGTATTCACATTTGGTAGGATTAGTTATCGTTTACCTTTAAGTTTTACTGAACATGCTTTGAGAATGCATGATTGTGGCAGGTTGTCCTATCATGCTATCCTCATTGCACCTCTGTATGATAGTTAAATGGCTGAGGAAGACAGCTTTTCAGAGATCAAGGCTGAAGATCCTGTTCTGACAGGCAGAACTATAACCTACCCTTGATTTCTCACCCAACATCCAAGCAAACGGAATGGCTGTTCTGCTGGTTTAGCACCAATGCCAGCGTAAGCTTCAACTTTCCCTGCAGTTGACTCCTGCTTGGCCAACTCAGGTGGGAGAAGCACACAGACACAATGAGCTGCACAGACTACTTAGTTGGATAGCAACAAGTTATAGTAGCTTATGTAGCAATTCCTATGCCAAAAAAGCCCAATTGAGTTAGAATCACCAATTTTGTTTGATGTAAGCACATTGGCAGAGATCTCAAATTAGGGGCAAATCTTGGGTTAAAATTAATTGTCATGAAAACCAATTTGAATTGTCCTGTAAATTGCATGAAATGAATGGCTCTTCAGCTGCCAGTGAGAAGCTGGCTGAGTCTGGTCTAGGAAAGACAGCTGCTCAGTCTGGATGAGTCTACAAAGCCATCCAAATCAAAGACACGTACTGTATGGAATGCTGAAAATGCAACTCAAACCAAAAAAGTGTAAATTTCTGTATCAGTTACATATTCATATTCAAAACTTCAAAATCTCAGCTTTCCATATCTTTGCAGTTTATTCCATTGGGCAACTAGTAGCCTGTGACCAACAGGGGATCTTAGTATCAGTTTAAATGTCTGTAAAGCTAAACAAACATCAAAATAAATGCTCTGTGATTGCTACTGAGACATTCAGGTTATAATTCTAGCAAACAGATTTCTTTAAATGTTTGAAACCATCTCTGAATGCAAACCAGAATTCACGAAAAAGCTGTATGGAGAAATAGGATATGCCAATTATAGCAAAATATCCCAATAATCTAGACTGCTTATCCAAAAGCGTCCCCCTCATCCCACTTTCTATTGTCTATGGTCTATAAATTTAGAGTAGGGAAGTTCTGATCTTCAGTCAGACCACAGCTGCTGTAAACTGCACGTGAAAGACAGTTGAGATCACTTGGACGAGCGTTCAGGAAATGCTCACTGACTTAATTGCTCTCCTTTAACTCTTTCTCTATCCCAGCTGGTGGAAAACATTCCAGTTTGTTAGACACCCATGCACACACAGAGCTATCTCATGGATTTCTGCATACAAGACAGGTCAAAAGACTGGCCAGTGGTGAACAAAGTGCAGAAGAAATATTGGAAATTGAAACAAGCTCACCAAAGAATGAAGATGAATATGTGGTAACATCTGATGCAGAGCTGGATGCCAAATTAAGAGATAAACCTAAGGATTGTAAGCAGTGTCAGTATGATTTGTTATGTAGGATATGAATACATGAGAATGGCATCGTTTTTCCTGCCACTAACAAGTACTAGTTACTTTCAACAGAGCGGTCTCAGTCATTTGTATCATTTGAGGAGCCCCCAAAATGTTACCTAGTGTTGGAATTGCATTATTGTTTTCTGAATCTATGCAGCATCAAAGAGGAGGACTTTCTTAAATTATTCTCCACTCTAAAAGGTGTCATTACCACGTCTGTGTGCACACCCCTGCATACACTAACATCTGGTGGAATAGCTTAGCACTTTTGAGTTTACTGCATTAACCAAAGTGTTACCGCAGAGTCTGCCAGTCAGATGGACAATTCTTTCTGTCGTATAGGGCTTCTTTGGGGATCGGGAGGATGACAACAACAAATAAGCTACACTCTCCTTTTTTAAAATATTTGCAGCATTGAAGGCTACTAGGTGACGTAGTGTGATTTTTGTGTGATTTTGTGTGATTCCAAGCCTGAAGGCGCATTGCTGATCTAACAGTGGATGCGGGCACCCAGAGGCACCTGCTGAAAACCTGTACTTTGAACCAAAGTCTGGAAGGTGTGGCATGGGTGTGCATGAGCGGGAGGAGTTGTTCATACCACGATGTGGTTTGGATTCACAACAAACATCTATCTTCTAATGTCCCCTGTTAAAGTCAACATAGTAATTCGTTTTCTAATTTAAAAAGCACAAATTTCCATCTCTCTCCCAGCCTTTCCCTCTCAGGTTCTGCATCAACTTTAGCCTGAATCTTGGAAGGTTCATACAAATTCGGGAACTTTTTTTGATCTTAAAAAAAAATTAAGAAAAAAAAAGTCAAAATCTGACAGAATTTCACTGAGTTCCCATCAGGGACCAGAATCTGTTTATGTGCTTGTTAAGATCACATCTCAATTTCAGATGTGAGCTCTTATCTTTCAGCAGATCTTGGATTGGTAGTTCATTATTTTGGTGGACTTTGTGCATAGGATGATGCATTGGAATTTGCTGGCAGCAGGTTTTTAATACTTGGAGCAAGGATCAGGTATAGTTCTTGGTGTTACACAAAAGACATCAACATGCAAGTGGTCCTCTTAATATACCCATAGCATTTAAAAGAATATTGAATTAAATAATAGTAAGGTTTTGCCTTTAGTTTAAGAGCATACATACAGAGACCGTCAATGGACAGTCTCTCTTGCTTCTCAGAAAACTGCACTATGGCCTGTAGTTATGTCCTGCAGTTAAACTACTGAACAAAATGTTTCCTAGATCTGAACAGCACAGACTTAAGCAGATTCTGGTTTCCGTTACAGTGCTGTAACTCCAGAGCATGTCAGTTAAGACAGCGAAGCCTATCAAAATCAATGGACTTAATATAGATTTGCAGAGAAGCTTACATGCACCCTATCTGAATGTAATTTACAATAATCAGCTCTTGTATCTTGATGTAGCTGGAAATTGAGTCAGAACTAATTTCCAAAAAACACAAATATTGCATGTCAGCGAAGCCTCTTCTGGAAGGAAATAAGATTTGTCTTCATAGTAACTAAGTTTTGGAGCAGAATGGTGAGGGGGAAGAGATGATGGTTTTTCTCCCCTTCTAATCCAATCTATTTAAACAGAAGAATCAAAACAACAGATGTTTAGTATGAAAAATGCTGCCAGAGACACTGGTGCCACAGAATCCAGCATGAACTCACCAAAGATGAACAGATGAAGAGGCTACAGTTTCCCTGTTTCAGTTTTAACAGCCTCTAGTTGGCTGCAATTTAAACGTTTAAGTCTGGAGTGTCATGTTAAAAAGAAGCCATCATTTTTGCAAGGAGAGCAGTTTACAACCTGTGCACCATCCCACCATGCACCATTCTGAATCTCTGCAGTATCTATAGTATTGCTTGCTAGATGTAAACAGAGGATTATGAGCTACAAAATTTTATCTGACCAGATCATTCTCAAGAATATTAAACTATGTACCAGAGAAGTCTGTTTTAATGAAAGAAATCTTTATTTCTAATCTTTCCTCAGCTTGCTGTAATATAGTGCAGCAACTGAAAAATATTTTCAGTTTTGGGATGTCTGAATTGTATCTCATATCTTGGCAGACACATTTAAAGCTAATAATTTTGCTTAGTTGGCTCAAGTATTGCTTTCACTGTTTCCTACTGGCCTTCTCTAATTACTTTTTAGAATTTATGACACAGCAGTTTGTAGGGCTGCTATTGTAAAAAGTTAGAAACATAAGCTTTTTTATTTCCCTCTGCAGCAGTATATTCTTGCCATTTACCCTTCTTATTTTGCCACCCACTCCATGTTTTGCAAGCGAAAGCATCTGTTGTTTTATTCCTCACAGGAGTATCAAGATCAAGGAAGTAAAAGTCTCCCTCCTTTTAAGTATATCAGGTTTTGACCTTTAGGCTAACACGTCCCAGTATAGCAGACACCCCAGGTGCCTGATGCATTGCCACTGTATTTCTCTTCCCACATACATCACTGACTACATTATGACACTAGGGCCACTACGGCAGGCAGTATTTGCTTTTGACACACCTTTTTGTCATTTACGTTTATTCTGCAAATGTCTCAGCTGTTAGTTTTTCCCCCACCTTTAGAACTGCCAAGCACGTGAAGAGCAAGGGGTAAGCGGGAAGGAAGCTGATGCTCAGGCAGCAGCCCGGGTCGCTAGCATCTCTCCTGCACTGGCAGCAGGGCTCTCTGAAGAACCATCGCCCATGGTCTACAAGCACAGTCAGCCGTCTGCACCCCTGTAGCTTAAGTCACCACCCATTGTCCAGAAGCTAATCCTCCCCCTGTGCCTGTGGTCCTAATTACTTTCGATGAAAGGCACAAATAGCTTGAAACACCACTCTTTTCTGTGTGTGTGACTTTTGTCTTAATTATACTTCATAAATTGTCTACAAGTATGCGCTCAGCGCTTGGCAGTAGTCAAGCTCGAGTCTTGTTTCAAACAGAAGTGTCACCTGCTTATGTCAAGTTGAAGTCTAGTTTAGTCTTTAAATGCGATTCTGCCTATATTGCACTGCTACCCAGTGAAACACCGTATTGAAACGAGACCTTCTCAACAGAAATACCCCAATGACCTCTAAAAAAGAGTGTTGTTCAACTTGACTTCCAGTTTCTTTTCTTTTTATTGCTGGGAAGTTTGATTGCTCTGAGATAAAAGAATGCTGTTATATACTAAATTTTATAATTTTCAATTTATATTTTTATTTATATGCATATATAATTTAATGTTATAGTTTAACTTATTTGGTCCACAAATTAATGAATCAACATTTCTTTCTGAAGGTTTTTTTTTTTTTGTTCCATTCAGGTGGCCTGCACAGATATCTAGTACTGATTAGTGGAATACTGAGGAATACTGATAGGGACTTTATGGTACTGTATGCAGTAAGAAGTTTATTCTAGTTTGAGGCTCTTCTTCCTTTTGTCCTTCTTTTTAGCATTCTTATTATTTAAATAAATACTGAATATGTAACATTAGAGATATATAATCTCTCTCTCTATATATATTTTATATATTTTTATATATATATTATATATTTATATATTTTTTTAATAGATATATTTATATAGTCTCTAACATCGGGATACATTAAAACATTTACACTCTCCTGAGGCAATCACTGCTTCAGATTGAGCACTGACAATTAGGTTTGAGATTTCATGAAAAAATACATTCATGCCGCGTTTTCACAAATAGAAGAAAACAAAGTCCTTTGTTAAACAGTCAACCTAACTAGACTTTGCAGAGCCTATTACTGAAGCTATAATTGTAATGAAGGAAGAACTTTATAATCCTTGAAAACTTTAATGCTGCCTTACACTAAAAAAAATTATTTTATGGATTAAAAAGGATTTTACGTCTTTCCAATTACAAATTTAAATGCTGGCATAGTAGTACATAATTGCAGGTGTGCTATTCATTATAAATCGCACAACATAACAGGACTACTAAGGTGGAAAGTTTACAGAAAAGTTCCCCCTCAATTCTTAAAAAAAACAAAACAAAAAACCCCCAACCTGGGACATTAAAATCCATATTTTACGGGTATGTTAAGAACATTTATGAGAAATGGTTTGGAAATTAATATTTAGAATTACAACTGCATAGCCTTTCAAAATGCTGTCTGCTGTTCATAATGAGCATTTCAAAAGTATTAAACATTCAGAATTCTTTCAAAATGTTCATTAATGTATACATAAAAACATACACACACACATTCTCCCTCATATTTCTTTTCAACTTTTTGCATTTTTTTGTTATTTAGGACATTATTATAATATATATCACAGATGATATAATTTTTTCTAAGCTTCCGTAAATCTCAAGAAAAAGAACAGAAAAATTTCCCTTTTTAAAATTCCTGGAAACGTTACATTGCTAGGAATGCCTTCTTAAGCCCCAGAGTTCAATTGAAGACATATAAGTAGAAAACCAGCAAAAAATATCAGATTTCATAATATGGTAAAATATTCACATTCATCTTCCTTTGTAGCATGCCTATATATCCCTTAGCCATTTTTTCTTCCCAACACCCATCATTTCACCATTGTTCCACATGAAGTCTGACATGGACATTAGTGACTTGTTTTTTAATTAACTCCTCCTCCAACCCCACGTACACCACATCTAACTGCAAATGTTGTCAAAACCCAAAGGTCTTCTTTACACATCTTATCAGTTTGAACAATGTGCTTGTTCTGCCACCTCCAGAGTACTTGTGATAAAAACAGTCAATAAATTGGAACTGCCACACATTTTATTTCTCAATTACTTCTTTTTATAGCCATATCTGAGGAAGAAAATAAGCTAGGGCTCTTATTAATGTTTCAGGCAGAGCAGAATGCAAGTGAAGCTGGAAAAAGGACAGATGTCGAGGGAAGGATTATCCTTTCTTCTGCCCAGCAAAGGTTTTCAACTTTTTTTTTTAATTTTAGTTAGTAGTCCCCATTCACTCAGTTCAATGCACTGCTGTTAATTCAACTGAAGGTATAATTCAGAAAACGTGCATGTATATGGTGCGGAGGTATTTGGAGGGACATGTGTCAAAAGCAAAAGCTATTTTATACCTAAAGAGAAAACCACTTTCCTAAACTCTGAGGTATGTAAAGTACAAGCTAGCAGGTGTTGATGATCTGGTGATAAAAGGGAGCTCTACAGACCTCTCTTCCCCATCATTCAAGGCAGTTCGAGCTGTGTGCCTGCTCTATTTCTTTCCCACACATTCTTCTCCTGTTCAGGTTGGGCTACACAACCACCTCAGACTGAATGTTAGTATAAGCCCATCCACAGAGATACACCAAATCCAAAATTTCAGCTTGATATGCTACCACTTGGCAAAGCCCTATGTGATTCTGTAGGAGGGATCTTACTGCTGAAGTGCCCAGTCAACAATAAGCAATAGCTGTTGATACACACTCAAGCTATTATTGGACATTTTCAGTCAACAGATTGAAGGGGAGTTCAATGCTACTGCTGGGTAGACAGACACACACCTTGCTATCAAAACCAGATCCTTCACCCACTTGTCTACTGAGAGTTGGCAAGAGTGTAAGAGTCATTAACACTGTATGACATTTTAATTCTATTTATATTCAGAATGCTGGGAGTGCCAATTAAAAAAATGGGCGTTTGCAATGTTCAGATGCACTGTTGGCCATGAGCATGCAAACAGATTCCCATTATTGCTGTAAACACAGAGTTGCATTTATGGAACATGCATCTCTGGTACTTTTACACTTTGGGGTACAGAATGGAAGAAAATCAAACTTATGTACCATCTTCTAGCTCAGCATTTATTATTGTTCTTGCCACATGGTAAGAAGGCAATGAGGGGCAGCCTGCATGTGAATGCTGACAAACATGAAGGCTAAAGTCTTAATTTTAACTATGCTGTAAGTTACAGTCAGTCCACTTGTCCCATGTTTCCCCAAAACATACTGCTCACTTGGGCTCTTGTGTATTTTACTATTTTTTCTTCCTTTACTTTCAGATTGACCCTTGTCTCACCTTGGGCAGGAACTACCAATATTCAGCCATAAAACTACAATATCTGATACCCTCTAGAGCAAGCCTGCATGGAATACAGAGGAACATCGCTGTGGATGAAAGATGAATCCCAGGAGCTGTATCCTGACAACTGCAAGCAAAATGGGTAATTCCAAAAAGTAAATGTTCACTCATCCATACAAGTACTGGTTACACTGGATGAAGTACTGGTTGCCAACAAGTTCACCATGATTTAAGTGGAGGCAAAGACATATCATCTTAGTGCATTTTTTAGCTACTGATATCTATTGTATCTCATGAGTGGGCTCAGCAAACAAAACAAAACCAAAAGAATCTCCTCCACACCTGGAGAACAAAAAACTGTTTTCCCCTATATTTGTTATTAAAACAGAAGAACCTGCTTATCACCCCAAACAAGTCACCATAAGAGGAGCTGTGCAACAACTCTCCTACTCATGTAGATACTTACCTTCCGAAAGTCTCTCCATCTTCTGCCTCTCCAGCAGTTGCTCTGTTAAGTGCTTTTTCCGAGCAAACAAAAGGGTGAATGAAAACTTAACTCTGTTTTCTGCCTGAAACACTCTCCTCCAGGATGACAGTGTAGTTATGTGCAAAGTGCACAAAGTTAAAATTCTGTAAAATAAACCAAATGAAAGTCAAAGTTGCATGTCTACTGCTAGGTTACTGTACAAGATTACCTGCGTATCTTCAGTACGTTTTCACTTTCGGGAAGTGGAGGTTATAATTACTATTCAGTATTTCTACACTTTTCTCCAATAGATGGTCAGTTTCTCTGGGACAGACACAATCACTTTATTATATAAGCACATAAAAATCTCATAACAATAGAATATATCCCAGTCCTATAGATTTCTAAGTTGGTTTGAATTTATAGATTCTCTAATCAGATACTGTTGCAGGTAGTATACGGTATAGTAAGAGTCAAAGACAGATCTCCTTTTGCTGTTGCATCTTCCAATTTTCCTGGGTTTAGATACAGATGGAATTAAGGGTTACCAAGTCTGAATTTGAGAAGCTGCAGGGGCACCTGTCAGAAGGTGAACCTGCTTTAAGGCAATCACTGCAGCCTGTTGCCATGTTCCCTGGCAGTCTATCAGGTGTCTGCCATAGCACCAGATTGCTCGTGCTCACCTGCCTTCCCCAATCTCCCATGACAGAGCATGGAATTTACCATGGTAGGTGTGGACCTGCTGCCTTTGTTTGTCTGTCTGTCTTCTGGAATGACCACTCCTGAACAGCAGTCTTACACAGTTTACTCATCTTTTTCAATGAAAGAGAGCAAGTGTAAGTAAGTATTTAAGAATTTCTTTTCAACTTGAAAAATAAAATCTGAATAGTTCTGCAAAGCCTTCTGGAAAGCACCATAAGGAAAGGCTGAGCCCTAATTCCTTGTCTTCCTCCAAGCAAGTACAAGATTCTGTGCTCATTTGCCCTTGAATCTTCCAATTATCCTTCTATCCCAAAATCACTTGCACAAGTATCTGGACACGAGAATTGCATGCTCAGTAGTGAGTCTTCCACTTTTATACTATATGAAGCTTTATGAAGAAATGGCTGTAAGATTGGATTGTGTTTTTCCAGCTTGAGGTATCTCATACTTTTTTTTTTTTTAGTGAATTGAGTAGGAAGCCAATTGTTTGAGATCCACATATTGTAGATCCAAACAGTTAAACAACAATGCAAACAGCAGCCAGTTTTAAATTTGTTCAATGACTTCTTTGCCTCCCTTAGTAACCTTTCTGCATTTCTGCAAAATAGCTCAGCTCATGTCCAAAGTCCTTGAACAGCCTGTGGGCTTCCACCCATATCATTCTGTTGCACAGGAGGTGCAATGGCTTTCTTACAGATGCCAAGTTTCAGAACAGGGGAATGATCATTTACTCTAGAATCAATCAGCTGAAATGTGTTCAGCATGTTAAAGGTCATTCCCTGTGCTCACTTGCCAATCTATACTGAAGTATGAAACTTTTACCCTCCTTCTCCCTCACTTTTTCCCCTTTTAAATCTCTTTGGCCATATTGTATATTAGAATTCCATCTATAAAAGAATATTTTTATAGAATTAAAAAAAATCTGATGAAATTAGTAAATGGCTATACAGCACTGGAACTTAGAAATGGAATCATCTTGTTAAGTGTGACCAAAATTTTGGCATATAGTCATCTTCCTGAGGAAATATAAACAGTCCCAGTGTTATGAAATATAACTAGAATTTCCGTAACAGTTTCTAAACACATCATTGAAACTATTTTTACAAGCAGACACCTGAGAGAACATTATCATTACACATCTCGCACTGTACAAATCAATAAATTGGAGAGATGGAACAATAGGTCAATGTGTTCGTTCTTTCTTAAGAAACATTTTTTTTCCTAGCCATTACAGAGGTCTCCCTTAAACAACCCCACTGAAGAATGCAGAGAGAAGAAAGACGACATTTCCAGAAATGTCAATAAGTAAGCAAAAAAAATAAGCTGGAGTCCAGAAGAATCATAAACATTCTGTACATGTTTTATTAGGAAGGAAATAGCTGCTTCCCAGAATTCTTAAAAAAACCCAAACCAAACTCTAAAAAAAAAATAAAGGCTATTTGCTAATTTCTAATCTTTTCCTTCAACTTGTAGTCTTTCATTTTTCTTCTTTTTCACCTTAGGTATAATAGTGTAAGTATCATCATCTTTCACATTTAAATTTCCTGGTAGTATTATGTCACGCAAGTAAATGATGACATGTTCATTAATTTATCGTTAATTTGTATCTACCGAATTAAAAAAAAAAGTTACATACCTTCATAGTAGTAATCTCCTTTCCCTGACATCAGTACAAAGTCAGAGGTATTTCCGCTGAAGTAGCTGGGGTTGGCCAAATAGAAAATCAGCACGAGGGAGATGCAGGCTCTCCTTATCTGTACAGCAGGTAGATGACTAAGATTTCAACACAACCTGCATCATGAGCACTCTGATCAGTTCATTCTTATTCTGTTCAGGTTAACCTCATTAAAGAAACTTCTGTCACAACAGAAACTGGAATAGGTAGGACACATGAATGTATAGCAATTTTCTTTCTAGAAACTTGACATAGTATCTCAGCAATTAACATAGTCACCTTAACAGATGAAGGTATGCCAGAAGTTCACTGAGCAGTGTGGATTCATCCCTATCATGCACATTGCTAGCTACCTGAACCCTCTTGGTTCCCTCATGCCTGCACCCATCCAACCACATAGGAAAGAACTTGCCTTCAGAGTGAATTTCACCCTCACATAGTACAGCAGATGAGCAAAAAAAGAAATGCTATCATGTGTGATCAGCTACATATCCACACAGGTCAGAGTTATGCAGAGCAAAGAGTCTTCCATGGAGCAAGTTGTTTTCACACTAGTGAGGAAGACAAGAGAGAGCAGCATCAGGCCCTCTATACTACAAAAGCCGCTGAGGCTACTGCGGGCCAAGCTGCCGAAGCAGGCAGAGGACAGAGAAGCTACAGTCAAGTGAGATCTTTGCAGAAGGGCTGCCCATACTGTTGTATCTATTATAATGCAGACCAAATGGATGGAAATAGTCATAAAGGCAAAAGAGCAGCAGCTTTATTATGATGTATTTTCTTTAATTTTTTTTTTTTTTTTTTAAAAACACAAATTTTACAGGGTGCTTAATCTTTTACCTGGTTAACTGAATTACCAGGAACAGGAAAGTTAAACCTTAAGTTATTAAACACTTAAAAGGCACCTAAGATAGTTTTTCTATAGGCCTGAATACTACGGGTTAAGGTCCAGCACCACGGTGATGCGGTAAAGAACAATTGCTGTGTATCTTGGACCACCTCACCAGAAATGCCAGGCAGTTCCCTCTATAAGCACAGGCTCACGTCTCCAGGCCTCAGAACTGCAAAGCCCAGGATTTATTGTTCATCCTCCCTCAAAGCGCAACTCCAGCTCTCAGTCTTTGGTTGTCTTCTGAAGGGGACAGATGCACATCAGAGGAGACCACCCCAACACAGGCAATGGAGCAGTAGGGTAGAGTTGGCACACACAAGAAATTGGCTCTGTTTTCACCTGATCCACACTTGGGAGGAAGGCAAAGAAAACAGTTTTGTTTTTATTCCGATTTCAATGGCAGCTGTCGGAAAGCTGCTCAGCAGTTTGGAATGTCAGAAGTAGTCCCTTTGGAGCTGGATTAGAGGGCAATGCAGACAGCCAAGAGCACTAAGCAGATAGCTGTGTAACCATGGAGTAAAACTTACTGCGTATTCACAAAGAACTACATTCTCTGTCACATATAGCTCACTCAAATCTTGCAAGCAAGCCCCAAACTAAACCTTTTCTGTAGGCTCATCTAATCTGCTTTCACAAAATAACTGTGTAAGATATATATTGGTACAACATCTCTAAAAATAAATCTGCCAGTCTTACTAGAGGGGAAGCTACTACGTCTGCAAGCCAACAAAAATAATGATTTCTCATTCTACTTAAAGTTCAGGAAAAATATTCATCTTTGCCAAATAAAAAAATGACAAAACTGATGGGAACGGAAAATATTTTCATGCTGAAAGAGGATATTACAAACAATGGAGACTCAAAGGCAAATCTCTCATCACCCTTTTTAAAGGAACTTTCCGAAATATAACGCCCAATTTTTGCAAGAATTATGTAACCTTTAAACAATGCTACTGCAAATGCTTTGTCATCTAACTTTTATATAATTATTTCTTTAACAAATAATGATGGGACTGACCCACCCCATGCATACACATTTGTTTGGGAATTTCTTCTGGCCTGCTGGCTTTAATTTTCAGCTCTTCTGGCAGTGTTTTTTCAGCTCAGGCCTGTTTTTATTCTGGAGTTATTCCAGAAGTTCAGAAGACAGAAGTTCAATGAAGAAACAATGTGCAGATAAGCAAGCCTGCTGATTTTCATCTTTTAAGCCCAGAAAAAGGTAAGAAAATTCAAGAAAAATGCCTTTAACACGTCAAAATTACTTTTTGACATTTCTTATTACTATTCTTCAGAAGAGAGGGTAGATGGGGCAGCTTTTCCATGACATCAGCCCTAATAAATACCCTAGGGTTAATGCAGACAGCAACAAGACGTATCATATAAATCGTTAGTCCTCACCTGTAGCTCAGATGGTCCATAAAACCCAACTGTTGTGTCCTGAAACATGTTAACATCATTAACATTTTCCACACAAAGTGCTGCAAGAGGAGGAGGAGGGAGTGTTTCAACCTGCCAGATCATGAGTTGCACAACCTGAGATGCTAGCATATATTTTCAAATGCCTCTCAGTCAGAGGCACATGCGTGATAGTCTTCTGCAAAAGAGAGGAACAGTTGGCTAATGCCTTGCAGCCACACCCAATGTTAGGATGAATCAAACCAACTATGGCTTAAAATATCCCAATACAGCTACAGAGAGCAAAACCTTTGCTCTGTTCTCTGTATAGCGGCCAACAAGCCAGTTCTACGCCACTTGCAGAATTAGTTACTCCAAAGCGTGAAAAAATTTCTCAAGACCCTGGCCTTTCAAATGAGAACATGCACTCATTTAAGAAATGCCATCTGAAATCCAGTAACAACCAAATGAAAACTTCATTACTTTTATAAATTAATTTTTCTTCCTGAAAGTAGGTTATACTACAGTTATCTGAATAAGTTTACACATAAAGACATTACATCCCACTGTCCTACTTTACACACTGTTAAGTTTTGCAGGAGAAAAGACAACTAGAGAACTAAAGGAAGAGAAGTTATGTATTGCCAACTAGAAAATTGAAAGAATAAGACAAGTAGTCAATTCTCAATACATCCTAATATTACTCCAGGAATCTGGAACCCTTAGTAAGTCCTGATTCTTTCAGTATTGGAGAGATCATTCAGCAAAGTGAAAATACATTTTTGAGTCTTCAAGGTAAGCAGCCATCTCAGGACTAAATTACACTATCAGAAAGCACAGCCAGTTCCTCTGGCTTATCTTCACAGTGCTGAAAATGTCAGGATTGAGTATCTGCAAAATATCATACGTCCACAACTGTTTTCTGTAGGGAAGACTGGGTCTTACTACCACTCAGAACAACAGCAAGACTCTCACAGCAAAATGATCTGGTCTAAAATTACTGTAGTGTTATTAGGGACAAATCTACATTACCAAGCAATCATGATACAGCACAGCAATACTTGCACCACTCAGACCCTAAGTGCATGGTGAGAGGAAGGTCAGAATATTTAGAGGTAAATTCAGTTGCTGCAGATGGGGAAGCTGCTCAGTCACCATATAACCTGAGACACAGGCACCGTTGCATGGGATAGAGGCATGGACCTCTCTGCACCCTCAGTATCTTCGATTCCACTACTGACTAATACAAACAGGAAATAACTATGTGTGGACCACCCTCTTCTCCAGGAACAGGACCGCATCTTTTCAAACACTTTTCTAAAATCTGTTGGGTTCAGAATTTTTTAATTTGAATGCACACTCTTCAAACATGCATTTTAAAATACTCATCCAGGTTGCTTTTTCTAGGCTGTTACTGTAAAAGAAAGTAAGAGTCAGAAGTAGGCTTAGATTGAATAGATTAAACTGAATTCTTGTAGACTTCCCAGTAAATCCACTAAAAAAAATTCGTTTTAAAATTTAGGTGAGATTGTCTTGCATGCAACAAATATATATTTAGTGTTCCTTAAATCTGTGTCAGTACTTCTGCAAAAATAAAAAGAACCATCTTTAATTCTTACAATGATTGTAGGTCTGGTAGACCATGTTTTTAAACATGAAATATGTAGTGTCTGGCACTACACAATCAGAAAAGGATAATACCTGATGCAGTCAATACTATCTACTTGGGCATTATTTCCTTAAGCTGCTCAAAGAAAAGACAAAATCCAAACAACTGGAATAAGTGCTAATTTATAACTACTGAGTCACCACAGTGTAGCCTGTGACTTGTACTGGATCTAATAGCTCACTGTATTGGTTTTATGTGGCAAGGTTTTGGTAGCAGGGGGGGTTACAGGGGTGGCTCCTGTAAGAAGCTGCTGGAAGCTTCCCCTGTGTTCGAGAGAGAGCGAGCCCATACCAGCCAGCTCTAAGACGGACCCGCCGCCGGCCAAGGCTGAGCCAATCAGTGATAGTGGTAACGCCTCTGTGATAACATTTTTAAGAAGGAAAAAAAGTTGGGACGCGGAGAAAACAGCCACCGGAGAGAGGAGTGAGAACATGTAAGAGAAACAAGCCTGCAGACACCAAGGTCAGTGAAGAAGGAGGGGGAGGAGATGCTCCAGGCGCCGGAGCGAAGATTCCCCTGTAGCCTGTGGTGAAGACCCTGGTGAGGCAGGCTGTCCCCCTGCAGTCCAGGGAGGTCCACGGTGGAGCAGATCTCCACCTGCAGCCCGTGGAGGACTCCACGCTGGAGCAGGTGGGTTCCTGAAGGAGGCTGTGACCCCATGGGAACCCTGCACTGGAGCAGGCTCCTGGCAGGACCTGCGGATCTGTGGAGAGAGGAGCCCACGGAGCAGGTTTTCTGGCAGGACTTGTGACCCCGTGGGGGACCCACGCTGGAGCAGTGTGCTCCTGAAGGACTGCACGCCGTGGAAAGGACCATGCTGGAGCAGTTCGTGAAGAACTGCAGCCCGTGGGAATGGCCCACGTTGGAGAAGTTCATGGAGGACTGTCGCCCGTGGGTGGGACCCCACGCTGGAGCAGGGGAAGAGTGTGATGAGTCCTGCCCCTGAGGAGGATTAGCGGCAGAAAATAACGTGTGATGACTGTAAACCCCATCCCCGTCCCCCTTGTGCCACTGGGGGGGCTTGGTGAAGAAATCCGGGAGTGAAGTTGTGCTTGGGAAGAAGTGAGGGGTGGAGGGAAGGTGTTCTGAGATTTGGTTTTATTTCTCATTACCTTACTCTGGCTGATTTGTAATAAATTGAGCTAATTTTCCCCAAGCTGAGTCTGTTTTGCCCATGAAGGTAATTAGTGAATGATTTCTCTCCTGTCCTTACCTCGACCTGCAAGCTTTTTGTTATATTTTTCTCTCCCCTGTCCAGTTGAGGATGGGGGAGTGATAGAACAGCTTTGGTGGGCACCTGGCGTCCAGCCAGGGTCAACCCATCACACTCATATTTTACAGCATCTTAAGCTTGTAGATGATCTCCAATTCCCTACTTCTCAAAAGCTCATTACTTCTCAAAAAGTTATCAGCAAAAGTGATAACAACATCTGAATTTCCAATGGAAAAATAAACCAACATGTGACCTCCAGTCCTGCTGTCCTTTTAGGTTCCCACTATACTTGAGAAGTTACCACAAATCCATTTTTCTCTCTTTCAGAGGTCAACCACTTTTTGCACTTTCAAGTGAAAGCACTAGATGCTACAATGTTAGACAGCAGTACTACACTCTTGGCACAGGGAGAGAATTTGTTCTATACTTTGCATACTCTTAAGTTCTGCTAGTGCCAGAAAATGTGCCAGTACAAGAAGAGAAAAGTAACATAAACACTCTTATCACAGAGTAATTGACACTGGCTGTACTCAGTCTCACATTATGGAACTCATGCTAAGGGAGGGAGAAAAGGTTTAAGCAGATTGTGTTCTATATTGGATTATGAAATATTTTTTGGTAAGAAACACCAACAGTTTCTACTTCAGTAAGTCCTTAATTCTAGATGACCTGTAACATACTTTAAGTTGCATTCAGCTTGTGAAGCAACTCAATCTCCCACTTCATTACATGTACCAATCAATTCACATTAGGCCAGCATTTCTGGTTTGTTGAGAGACAAGAAAATACTTCAGTTATTATTTGCCTACACAAATATCCTGAGGTCAATTTAAATATTATTTAAAAAGGTCTTATTAGATTTAACAAAAATATTACTTCATCTTGTCTTTTTTCTAGCTGTTTGGAATGACTGAAACTGTATCAATATTAGCTCAGTCTTTTTGCAGATCTGGATCTCCTTTCGAATCCAGATGCCACTGGATATTCAGCAGATGAACTGCTTAATGTTTATAGAGTTATCCAACAGGCAAATATTTATGGTATTTTGTTACAGTCGTTTTCAAACCAGACTAATTTCATTTTACCATTATAAAGAATGCTTAAATCCCACTCCAAACATACATCATCATCTGGCATGATGGTGGACATTTAAGTTCCAAGGAGAGCAGCATTAAAGGATCCTACTATGAGCTTTAAGAAAAAAATCAGTCTCTAACACCTTGGGTTTGGGACATTTTAGAGCTGTTTGAAAGCCTATTAAGCTGGCATAATTCAATGCAGAAAAGACTTGTTTTCTGACACATCACAGAGGGAAAAAAAAGGTGGGGGAAAACTAGATCTAGCTAATTACTTTTTATCCCATGGTCTTCTAAAAATAAAATCCCTGGGGTTACCAGGCAAATACTAGTACCAGGAAAATACTCCAGGGCATACAATGGACTCTTTTTAACTATTTGATCTTCAAGAAAACCACATGCTTAGGACTCACACTTCTGAGACAGCAAAACTAAATTTGGGACATAACAGTGGATAGGATGACGGTGTCATTTCCCAATGCTGAGGAAGCCATGACTTTTCAGTTTTAACTGCACTTTGAAAGCTTTAGAATTATTCTGCTGGCTATCTGCAATTTCACAGGAACTTTTTTGGCAACAAAGGTGAGATTGACCACAGGTTCTGCACTGTTTCTACTACAGTTAGAAATACAGATCCAATGTGCCAAAAATGAGGGAACTTGGGAATCTCATGGTTAAAATCTTGATATTGCCAAAGAAACACACACACACAAAAAATCCAGGTTAGGCCAGGATGTAGCCCTTTTATGAATTTGCCTAATACAAGATGACATTGGTCAAGCTCTTCCTTAACTTGTAATTATCTTCTTACAGCATGAAAAATAGCATCAACCCTCTGTGGGCTCCAGTAAGCCTTAGGCCATGGAGAATTACACTGCAGGACACAGTCTGAACATTTCTTCTAGTTTATGCAGACTCTAGCTGCTCTTGCATTTCAGATCCTGTCAGTTCTGAATGCACAGCAGTGTGTTTTAAAGGCTATTTTAACTGGGATTGTGGCTGTAAAAAGAGATGTATAGCACAACTGAAGGTGCTGTGGAAGAAAAAAAACAGGCATTGAGGCGATAGTGCTCTAAACAAGCAATGGAACTGAAGACACATTTGTGAAGCTATGGTACTTGAAAAGCTGCATAAGATGCTGTCCAGAGCTTGCAGTTTAAGATCAAAATCGCCCCGTATTGCAACTCCTGAAGTGACCTGTCGCTCTCCCTATATTTGGCTTATGGTGTGGGTGGATATTGGTGATTTGGGATGGCAGCTGTTACACTTCTGCAGGAGAAAGCCACCATCCATCCATCCTATTCTTGGGGCAAGGACATCACCTTGCACTTTTATTTGAAGAAATTTGTTGGAACTTAGCAAACAGCTCCCAGAAACCTGAAGATCAGCTTTATGGGCTGAAGACATGGCTTACAACTTGCATCAAAAGTCATTACGAAAAGATCATTTTCTGTGTGGGGAAAGGGAATTGTTCCATACGTACCACAGGAACATGCTGTTAAGCAACCTCTTAACAAAGGATTAAATATCTACAACTCACAAAAGGTTGAGAGTGGTCTAGTTTTGTTTGGGTTTGGGGTTTTTTTGGTTTTGTTTTTGTTTGGGTGTTTGGGTTTTTTTTTTTAAACAAACTGCTCTATTTAAAGAGAAAATGGGAACAAAAACTTCACCTCAGGAGAGAAGCAACTCGTAATTATCTGACTGCTCAGCCTAGTTTGTAGTTTCCCAGTGGATTTTAACTGTATTCACTGCAGCAATTACAGAGAGTTTTGCCTGCAAATTGTAAACCAAATTCTGCTGTAGCTCCTCATCTACCCTACACATCACCCAAATATGTCTTGCAGCTGAGCAGTGCTTCTATGAATTCTGTATACAGAAGAGTATTTTTGAGACACGATTAAAATCTTGAATTTGCAAAAGCCACATGAAAGATTTGGGCTAGGCCGGGATGTAGCCTTTTTGTTAATTTGTCCAGCAGGTCAAGTTCTGCCCTAACTTGTAATTAACTTCAGAGATTCAGAAAGATGAAGAAGTGCAAACAGAACAGATTCTCACCTCCTGCCTGCCTGACATACACAGTCAGATGAATTCTGGCAGTGCTCACTGTTCACAAACTTGTAGTGGAGCACCTGCTGCCAGGAAACGGAGAAACCTCCCCAGTAGCCATTTCCATCAACAGTGAAATTAGTGTTTACAGCGCAAATGTTTACACTGGTCAGATACACATCTATAGTTAGAAAAGACATCCACAAGGTACTGTGTAACAAAGAGTTTCTTAATCAACAGCCTAATCACAGCAGTTACCCGTGCTCGTAAGTGTAGGAATTAATGAACAGTGTTCTACTTTGCTTGCAGTAATTAGTGTTTAATCTACTACTGAATTTTTTCTTTCCTACAAGCAATGTCACCACAATGTGAAAGTGTTACTCATTACAGACATGTTCCTACACCAATACAAGCATCAGTTACAGGGCCACAGCTTCAGGTTTGTGAAACAGGGTTCTGTAAACAGACAGTGCAGGAGGAGGCAAATAGGGCTTGTTTGGCAGGAGTAAGACTTGGAAACAGGGCACACGCAGTGGTGATGAATCCAGCCTACTTGAAGTGTGGGAGAACTTCACCTGAATTATTTCCTCCACCCTATTCTAACCTGAAGTCTACTTTACACAGCACTTAACCAGCACATGTCTGGCAGCTGAACAGTGCTACTGTAAATGCCGTATACAGAAGGAATATTTCAAGACAGTAACACTTGAAAAGTTTCAAAGTCTGGGTGGGATGACCAACTTACACAACTTCCAAATGCTGAGCAGAGAGCCAAGAGGAAGCAAGAGGACAACAAGGGGATAGGATAAAACACATGCAGCCTTGGCTTACAACTCCTATACCAATTTGCTACGCAATCAGACCTAACTCCAAGAAAAAAACCAACAAACTGAGACACCCAAGAAATTCTCCTAGCTGGTCTCCTGCCTGGTTCTCTCTCACGATCTGAAGAAACAAAATGAGCAGCTATTTAGCTGAGGAATATAACTGCTCACAATGAAAACAGTGCATCAAGAATTGGGAGGACTGTCATTGCTCACCACACAGTTATTCTTTCAGTCCTCTGTCTTCACAGATTATCTTCATCAGCCTCTTAATGTGTCTTGCAGTTTACCTATGTGTAACACAACGTGTGAAAAGAATTTAAACAGCAGATGTATTTAGAGTAAAATCATTGTTACATGCATGAAACCATAAATACTAGATTTTTAGTTAGTGGTGAAGAAACAGTTTAATGGAGAATGTGGTAACAACCTATTTAATAAAGAATCAGGTCCTGTTCACCTGGAGACAGGCAAACATCCACAGGCAACTGAACAGGTGAAAAAAAAAAAAACGTAAGAAAGCATCAAATACAGAAAAGACTCTTGTATTCCACCCCAGACTTCAACAGCTGTGAATTCCTCTTTTACGTTTTAACCAAGTAGTTTCTCAGTTGGGCGCAAATTTACCCCCAGGCTCTGGCTGTGAAATGCACACTCTTGGGAAGCTGATGCTGCTGTCCCATGTATTGGTCCAACTCTTTCCACTGATGGAAAAGCACAAGCTAGCCCTGCTTTGAGGGGTACACACTAGAAAACCTTCCAATTCCTCAAGATTCAGGGAAATCTTCTACCTCTCTCTTCATTGTGGAATGAAATACAGTTGACAATGATTTTCCAGAAGGGGAATTACTCCAAGCCTTTTAGACAAATTAGACTTAAATTTAATACATGAGCTAGCAAGAAACCCCCAAATACATAATTTATCTAGCTCATTATTTCTAGTGTAAAGGAGCCCTGGCTCCAAATTCTGCTCATGAAGAAAGAAGCTTGTTTTGAGCGAACAGAAACATATAGCATATGAGACTATTTCAACAAACAGCCTAAGTACCTTCCCAGGTAGGCTTCAGCAGTTGCATTCTACTGAATAGCAGTATGAACCTACCAGCAGGAATCCAGGTCTTTTTTTCTCAGTCCTGTTCCCATACCTTCACTCCCAGGAGAACACATGCTGAATCCTTCCATTCCCAAAATCTAGGACTTGGGGCATTTTCCCCTAACAGTGGAATTGTAAAGTGCTCAGGAACTGACCAAACCTACTGCAGATGAAGATGGGGAAAGGCAGACTCTCAGGGCTATTCTGACGATGCACTAGAGGAATAAAGGTGTGGATTAATCAAGAGATTTTCATCCTGATGAATTTCCTCTTAAAGCATTAAAAGTATATACTTTATTTGAAGTAAATGCCTACTACCCTCAGGGTAAATCCTCAGGCAAATCTTCAGGCTATCAGAGCACACAAACCCCCTTGCTACTAAAAATAAATCCAAGACTAGCCCATAGCTTGAAGTGATGACTTTTTATTTTAGGAAAAAAAAATAATCCCAAAAACATTCCACTATTGCAGTTTGTAAAATTTTCACTGTTTTCAGTAGAAACAGTTCACAAGTCAGAACTCAAGATTCGAAATAACATTGTGCAAAATAGTACTGGCATAACTACACATAGCAAAGGGACTAGTGTAAATCAAGAATTCCATTGAAATTAGTTGAGCTGCTCCAGTTTTACACCAGTGTACATCACCTCAGAATAGGCCCTTTTTGCAGAACATCCCTGGAACTCCTCCAGCTTACAAAAATCACCTTACATGCAACAAGTAACCTATCAGTACAACATATGCAAGAACAGCTCCACAAGTTATCACAGTGTAACAGAGGAAAACATTATCAGCCAATTTCATACAAAGGCAAATCTAATGGCAGTTTTAGACACCCCTTGACTGCTACCCTCAAAAATTGCACATATTATAAATGAAATAATTTAGAATAAAGCCAAGCAATATTCTTCTTTAACTATCAGTACACTGACAATTAGGGTGGATGAGATGTCCAGAAAGTTTTTTCTTTTTTTTAAGCTTACTAGATTTTCCAGAGTTGTTTTGAAAGGAATTTGTGTAAGAAATGTTAACTTGCAGTGTTACCAGGCTAAGTCCTCTTCTGCAATTCAGATAGACCTTTCAACACTACAGAAGTCTCTGTAGTCAAATACAAACCCCAATGAAGAACTATTAAACAAAGACCATACCCTAAGTATTTACTAATGACATGCAATGAAATCAAGCAAGCAGTAACAGGACTCCATTTACATTTGGAGCATTCAGAAAGAGACTGTTGCAATTCAGTTGGGGTACAGGACTGGAAATTCACAAAACACTTGTGAATAGTTAACATTCTCTCCCCACTTGACACCAAAGTAACAGTTTCAAAACAATGTATCTAGGTCATTCTTTGTATAAACAAAATGCTAAGAGGAGAACTGATTTTCAGAGTTGCTGCACACTCACAAACTCATGTCAAGAAAATATACAGGTACAACTTGCTACAAGTGGTCATTTTGTTTTCCTGCATACCCAGGTTTAGAAAAACAACTCTGTAAGAACTCTTTGATCACAATGAAACCAATTCTTCCACAGTGCTTTCACCTCCCTAGGTTAGGAAAGGCATACCTTCTATTACCTTTTCTAAAAGTGAACATTTTTCTTTTAATACATAGCAACCTCATTTGGGTCTAAGCCATAATGATATCCTTAGGCTATGACATTTGATGAATGGCACACACTTAAAACTATGGAATTATATGGAGAAAGCACAGTCCTGACCTTCTCAAGTGTTTGGATGCTTTTTATGTCAAGGGTCTTTTTTGCAGGTTATATTCATTTCATAAGAACAAGTAAGAATGACACACAAGCTTTGCTTTGGAGATACGTGTAAGTGCGTATCAGTTCTGGATGAGAACAGGTCTGCAAGTCTGTCCATAAAAAAAAAGATTCTTGCAAATACCAGTCCTGCCTCAAACCATGAAGATAAAAGCAACAGACCTATGCAGACTGTATGTGTGTGTGCACTCAATAAGTCAAATGGGAATCAGGATACCTAAGAAGTCACCCTACAGCACTGATCTTTACAACTGCAAGTCTCTGGTGACTTTCTATGCCTTCTCCTTTGCCCTTTCAGTTTCACAGAGAAGCTGTCAGATACTCAGCAAGGAAACATTTCAGCAAGGAAATATGGACATCACTGGCAATGAGTTACTGTGAAGACATCAGTTAGCATTTCAGAGATGGCAGGGAGAGAACAGGTGATACTTCAGCAAGGAATTATTGCTGTACCACTGAATTCTATTAAGCTCAATAAGCAACACAAAGTTAGGCCTGAGGCAGAAGAAAGGTTAACAGATATGACTTTGTTTTTTTTCTTCCTAAAAGGCTCAGCTTCAGTGTTTCCCAACAATCTCAGATTCTGAATTCCAGTACATTGTATTTTAGAACAAACCGAAAAATAGCCCTGAGACTAAACATACTTTTTAAGAGCTGCTATTGCTTTACATAAATCAAACACAGCAATCATTACTTCCACAGTATGCAACATTTAATTTTCACTCCCTTTTTTCCTCACTTGGGACATGTACATGCAACCAAGAATTTCTTTCCAAGATATATGTATCATATGTATATGTATCTATCACTTTTCCAAGTACTTAAATACGTTCCTCCAGGATTATGGCACCAAGCAAGGAAAGAATAGCTGAAGCAGGTCAAACTTTAACAAAGAAGTCCTCTTCCCTTGTGCCTCGAGTTTTTAAAAAAAGGATTCCAATAGTCATAGCTGCCACCATGGACCTTCATTACAAACAATGACCTCCTTCCTTGTGACTTACGTAGAATTTACAACTGGAGGAACACCATTTGGTATATCTCAAAATCAACTGTCAGTGTTACTGAACACTGCCTCCAGCCTTTAAGTGTGGCTAGAAGTGTAAAATACCAAGAAAACAAGAATATCAAGTGTGTCAAGTTGTGCATAAAAACAGACCTTTAATTTTTTTTAAGCTACAAAGTAGGCAATCAAGGAACTGACTAGGTCTATGCATAGTTAGGATTTAAAGTATGCCAAAAGAACTTGAACCCCTTCAATAAAACTGTGCTTGAGTAATGCATGGGTCAACCCCCCCAAAACCTGAACATCCCACCCTTACATAAAAGAATTTTAAAAAAGCTCCATGCACTCTCAAAGCTATTTTGAAATTGATTTAAATACTTTATCTAACAGCTCTGCTATGGCACAAGACAGCACATAAAAAGTTTAAGGCTAATTTTTGTATGCACACATGTAAAAGCTGGTCTCAGAACAAGAGCTGTCATATTTTCTTAATTCCGAGTCTTTAGTGTGGATTCATAATAAAGTAGAGCTGCCACGGCAATAGTAGAGTTGTCCTGCATATAAAAAAAAGACTGAATGTTGTCCTGAAAGCAGTTTGTTTTTATAAAAAGCAGAAACCTCACACATTTACATTTGGTTTTTATCAGAGCAGCTCACTAATTGTACAGTACATTGTCCAATAACATACAATGTAAACTACCAAAGAGATGCTCAAGTACTACAACAGGTGCAAAAGAAAGTCCTAGGGTAAGAAAGCCCACTGCTATTTGGGAGAGTCACTCTGATGAAAACAAACATGAGAATGCAGTTTTGGTGAAGTCAGTTAAGTCTCAAGGCTGTAATAAAGGCTATTTGTTAACTTTAGCCCTTTGGTTCTTAACCATTCAGTTAAGATCTCCTGATAAAGCACTAGGCAGTTTGGTATTGATGGAGAAGCTCTTTACGTGCTACCGTTACAGAAACAGAAAACAGACTTACAAGTACTTCCTTCACCTGAACAATCTGATCTTCCAGTCATACCAGGTTTAAACAAACCTGTCTAATGCAGTAAATTTTAGTCTTCAAATTGCACTGTAACTGTTTTAGAAGAAACTAATTAATATCCACAAAACCTAGAAAAAAATTATCAACTGGCCAAATTACACAAATTTGTTGCACAAAGCTGCTTATTTTAAAACTCTGTCCCTCAACAACTTCTTCAGTGTAAATCAGAGCTGTTACTTTGAAACAGAGTTCTTTAGTCCCATCTGCATAATCCTACCTATTTTGATGGGAGGAAGAAGAGTAAACCAAATTCTGCTTATTTGCTAATTTAACAGGTCTAAAATTTTAATACTTCTTGGTACATTTTTCATTTGCTGAATTTTTGCATAATGTTTTAAAAAGGGGTTCATTATACTATGAACACAGGACTAGCACATGCTAGTGTGATTTACACTTGCTGAGTAAAGTACATTGCTATCTTATTTATGTAGGATTTGAAAGAACAATAAGTGTGCATCAAAACTATGACTATTATCTGCACAGGTATGCAGGGTTTTTTCTTCTCCCAAGTGAAATGTTTGCAACCAAATTTAGCATATTAAGCATTGAACAAAATTGTTATATTTGCAGTATCATCTTTAAATAGATGCAGTTATGAGGGGACCCAAGTATGCAACCGACCCATGGAAGCTATGTATATGCAAGCCAGTGAGAACTGCTCATGTGTAACAGACCAATATTCAGACCCAGAGACTGTCCATGATGACACTTTGAAATTACTGAATCTAACTCCATAAAAGAGGTACAAGGTCAACTTGTTTTATAAGTTGATGACGACACTGGTATTCAGGTCACTGCAGTTTTTTGCGCACCTATATTGTATTTACTCAAACACAAGTAACGCACGCCAGGAACATGTGAGAAACCTCACTGAAGTTCCTGAACAGTTTCCGTTTGCAATTGCCTTTCCCCCCATTTTCATTTTTTATTATAATTTCAAAGGAACCATAAGCTGCTGCACATCAGGACAGACGAGGTATCAAAAAATCCTCTGTTTTACATGCCAGCCTAAATTGCTAGTCAAAAAGGGAGAATGTATCTGCTGCTGTAAACTTCTGTGTAACAGATACCATGCCTGACAAACCATCACCTTCAACAGACACACAAAACACCACTATGACAAAAAGGGAGGAAATCATGCACAGATATTTCAGTATTATGTGACCAGGGTCTATAATACAGTGATGAGTCACATCAGAGTAAATTTGTGCCAAGAGCGATTAATGATTCAGGCTGACTAACTCCATAAGTAGCCAAGCAAGCCTGTAAGAGGCAAGTGGCATATCTTCTGGAAGAAAGAATACTGAGTAAGAGGGTAACATGTTTTTTCCCCACCCCTGCACAAAAATCCTACAGACAAATAGAACAATACTGGGGCAAGTGCTTTAAAATGCAATTTTCCAGCCAATAAACCAACACTGGTGGGAATTCTGTGAAGGAAGGAGTTTTAAGAACGTGACTTACCTGAAGCACAAACTTCCAATATCAAAAAAATGTACACTATATACTAACACTGCTTTTTGGATACTCTTCTGTTTTAGAAGTTGCAAACATATTGACTTGTCTTATTCTGTTTAGGGCTGAGGCTGTTCAGCAAGGTCACATAATTTGAGACTGCCAAAATACTTCAGCAATCCTTTGGTCCCAGCAGCTGTAAAACAGCCAAGTAAAAAAGAACCTTTCCTAAAAAAAAAAAAAAAAAAAAATTAAAAAAAAATGTGGGGGGGGAATGATCACCAGGGAAGCGTCTTCTAAACACCATCTGCTACGCACAAGAAAAGGCAAATTTTTGTTACAAAATACACATTTTCATACAAAAGACATCTTGCAAAACCATCTGATTGCCCCTCCCTCTGCAGATTACAATGGTAAATGGGATCAGCTGGTTGGTCTTGAGATTTTTGTTTTAATGGGAAAAAAGTCAAAGGACACACAGCATCACAACAACTGGTCCTTTAAACCGCAAAGGATTATGACTGTCTTTCTTTACACCAGTGTTTAAAAAAGCAGGAGAGAAACAGAACCGGAGTCTTCATAAGCAGAAAGTGCAACAGAGTATCAGCTGCTGCATCCTCCTGTACTTCTCAATGTGCTACCAAACTGTCAATTATACAAACAGTTCAATTATGACAGTGCCATAAATTGTTAAAACAATGCAAATAGTGTGATCAGAAAGGTCCAGTCAACTGGTTCCAATTTTTCCCCAGTAGTCGCCCAGAAAAATGTCAAAACAATCTAAATCTATCCTTCAGCTTCCTCAATATGTCCCGATTGCTGGAGTATAGAGGTCTGTGGTATTACTGTACTTGTTCCACGAGAGATCCTGTCTTGATCTGTGTTTGTAGACAAGGAGGCCATAGAAATGGGCTGTAACAAACTGGGTGTCATGCTGGAGGAGACAGTCAGGCTGTGTGTAGTGCCCTTAAGCGTGAGATCCTGCGTGGGAAGAAGTGGCTTGAGGATGCTGACAAGACAGAAAGCAGAGCCACTTTTAGGAATGAAATTCACTTTGTTCTTGTCAGGGCAGTAGAAGGCTGGAATTTCATGCAATGGCTTTGGCCTAGAAATAAAATACACACAATAGTTTCAAAATTACATTGAACAATCAAATTCTGTCAATGGCAGGTATGTATTGCTGAACACATCACCAGAAACAAGTTGAGGTTTAAACTTCAAGTATTTTAGCTACTCAATAATGCCTTAATGACACTTGCACCATACGGCAAATGGCAAGATGGTTTCAACTACTTGTTTACACATACTATGAGATAAACAGCATGTTGTTAGGGCAGGCTGTCTCCAAACCCAAGGAAGACACTAACTTTATGTTGCAGATCACAAACCTTGTCCATGAACTGGCATACCCAATACATGAGAAAGTATTCTTGATCACATTCTCCAGAAACTTTCACAACCCAACAAGTTTTGCCCCCCACACAAACACTCTTTATACAGCAAACCTTGTGAAAGAAAGCTGGCATAGCAATGTTCTTAATATTGCATATGTTAGAGCTGTTCATGATCATAGGGGGATCCCCCTTTCTAGTCTTTTGCCTCCTTTGCATGTTCAGTCGAGTGTGGCCTGAATCTCTGTAAAAGATGAGCCCATCTTACTTAAAAACTCAATGCAGAGAGTAAAATGTAGTATTCCCAAAGCGGCATTCATGATCAAGTACCTATAACCTGGGAAGGAGGTGTGAAACACACATTTAGATCCTGACTTGCAGTTTTGCCATCTCAGCATGTAAGTCAGTCAACTGAGAGACATGCTTCATGAAAGACAGAGCTGGAAGGGAAATTGTGGATACCACAGGAATGCCTTCTGTGTCTACCTCTAACTCTGCAATGTAAGTCTACTGAGCTAGTTTAACTCTAAGACAAAACTATGGGAATCTGTTCCAAAGCCTCCCTTCCCTGCTGGAAAATAACCATCACAAATTTATACTCATTTTTTCTTGTTGCCAGCATTATCCTTTAGCCTATAACCTCCCCCTCTCTTCCACGTTCCACACCCTGGAGGTATTAAAAAAGAACGTAGACAAGGCACTTCAGGACATGGTTTAGTGGGCATGGTTGATGGTTGGACACGATGATCTTGAAGGTCTTTTCCAACCTAAATGATTCTATGATTCTATGTGTTTGTAAGACAGCCATATGACCTTCTATCTTCATTCCACTAGGCCCAGCAAGCCTATCTTTCAGTATACTCTTGTAGGAGATGCTCTACTCTGAAAAGTAACTCTGTTCATGAAATAGAGTGTTTCCATGTTAGCTGATTCTCCAAGTGTCCAGAAAATTCAGCCTCATTTATAGATTTTTTTCCCAAATGAAAATCCAGTAAACTTCAAATAGAAATAGTGTTAAACAAAGGTTGAGCTTTAAATAGTTACACTCATGTATTTCATGTACGTGTGGAATGCAAGTACCAGATGTGGGAAAGATTTCTGCATGACACTGAAGTCTCTAAGAACTACCATAGCTATGTAAACACTTCTGTAGAAGCCTGTTTCACTCTATAGCAGAACAGTCCTACAGCTATGCAGCAAGGACATCTGAAAAGAAATGCAAATGCAAGTCAAATCACAATAGAGTATGTTCTTGGAGCAAGTGAAGACTATCTAATCTGTTGGCAACATAGCTTCCACATTCTATAATAGAGACAGGTAACTTAAGTTACTGTAACCCTTTCCACATTGCTATGGAGAGGCCATAGGCACCTCTCAAAAAACATCTGCTAAGATCAGAGATGGAAAATACACAAAGGCAGCTCTAATTTTTTTAATTACTACTTATACCAGATGGCATTGTTGAGATAACATAGGCAGAAGAGAATTATAACCAAATTATACTCCTTGTGTGATGAAATGAAATTTTAAACTATAGGTTAAGATTCTAACATCCAAGTGACATAAGAGTATAAAAACTCCACTAAAAATAATAATAAAACATAAACCCTCCCAGTATATTCCCAGATGGCAAAAGTTGACTTTTTCAGAATAACCAAAGCATCAAATACTCAGGGTCAAATTTACTCTGTCACTAAAAGTTTCACAGCTACATAGATGTAGCTGAAAAGAATATGGTCTTCAGAGTCTAGATTACTGGATGTACCTGTCAAGCTGTGACATATATTAGCTGATGCACATGCATTATAGATTCTTATTACATCTCTCTGTACCTGATTATTTGAGTTCCTCCCCGACTATCTCCCAGGTAAGAAACAGTCCTCTCAAGAGTACTCAAGGTTTTAACACAAAATTCCAGCAATAAAATACATACATATATACCAGTATATAGTCACACAAAACAACAGAGATCATGCTGTTAGCATGATTTTAGCAACTGGACTAATAATTTTCATCTGACACAAAAAGCAATAAACTAATGGGTAATGAATATTGAATGTTAAAGATCAACTTACAAGCTTTCCTCAAAGACTTTCACCTTTTCGCAGCCCTCTGGAGGTTCACGCTTGAACATGTAGCTGTTGTTGGGTTTTGGTGAGGTAGCATATTTTGGCAAGGGAGAATTATTCCCATTCTCTGCAGGAACAGAGCATCTCATTACTTAAATGTGTCACACTATAAAAAAAACCAATAACTATCTTTAAATGCCCCCCAGATTGAAACCCACTTCATTACCAACATTATAAAATAAAGAAACATTTTCATTCACTTCCGAGTCTTCATTTGCAAATAAGCTTTCTTATCTCAATCCCTTTCCTCCTTTCTATTTCTCCTTATATAATTTTCAGGCTTCTCTGCAATCTCTCTTCATTCCTGGACACTTTCAGTTTGTAACTGCAAACCTGAATCTATGGTCCTGTGCTGTCACCATCTAGCCAAAAGAAATAGGCAGAAGCCATAATCCTTAAAAACCAGAATAGGTTTTATGTCGAATTATAAAATTCTCCTAGTATATCTCAGAAGATTTCTGGTAAAAAAAAGAATAATTAAAAAACCGCAAACAGTTAAAACTTTTACAGGTGCATGTATGAAATGCTGGAAGGTTGCCCATTTTGTCTGAGATCCTAAAAAATACCTGACACAAGCAACAGGACTAGCCTACTTTGCCATTCCACCTGTTGCTGTATACTCTTGAAGAAGCAACTTGCTTAAAATACTTGAAGAATCTACTATTTAAAAACAAAAATTTGTTTGGGAAGCACATTCCTCAGTCACATCTATCCAGCTTCAATTACAGAGCACTAGATATGTGTGCACACACAGTATTTGGAGCAATTTGGAAAAAACAGATTGCTTACAAGGAAAAAAAAAAGCGTTCTACCATTTCTCCAAATCCCCTCTTTTATTACATCTTTGTGCACATAGCAATGAGTTAAAAGTTTAGCACTGTTGAACTTTTAAAGTTACACAGTACCTTTATCTCTGGAATCAGCAAGAAGATCATCTGTAGAACATGGACTTTCTTCACTGCCTTCGTTAGAGATGGTAAGAAATGAGGTTGGAGATACTGACTGCGAGCGGCTGCTGTTGTTACTACCCCTGTCTGCTCCACCAGGCGTTTGAGTATCAATGCTGCGAGTACTACTACTACGCTGAACCAACGGAGGTGGTGCACGGTGCCCATCTGGAATATCTTGAGGCTGTTAAAAATAAAAGGTATCAAATGGATGCTCTTGTCTGGTTAGCAATTTCTTTAAATCCAGTAATGCTGAGGGGTTTTTCCGGTTTCATAAAACTGTTTGAAGTAGAAAATTTTATTCATCACACAAGACTCCAACAGAAAATAAAGTTGGTTTCAGAAACTAAGGACAACAGTTTTCAATATTTCACATAGTCACAGAATTGCTGAGGTTGGAAGGGACCTCTCGAGATCACCCAGTCCAACACTCCTGCTCAAGCAGAGTCAGCTACAGCAGCCTGTCCAGGACTATGTGCAGTCAAGTTTTGAGTATCTCCACAGACAGTGATTCCACAACCTCTCTGGGCAACTTGCTCCAGTTCTGAGCACCCTCACACATTGCGGAGGGGGGAGGGCGGGGGGAAGAAGTGTTTTTCTTGTGGTCAGATTGAATTTAATGGATTTAATTTATGCCCACTGCCTCTTGCCCTGTCATTGGGCACTACTGAGAAGAGTCCAGCTCCCTCCTCTTCATTCCTGCACATCAGATATTTATACACATTGATAACTTTCCCCTGAGCTTTCTCTTCTCAAGGCTGAACAGTTCCAGCTCTCTCAGCCTCTCCTCACATGAAAGATGTTCCAGTCCCTTAATCATCTTCGTGCCCTGTATTTCTGATACTTTATTACTAAATTTACCTCTAAAAATACCTAAAAATAAAATTAAAGTTAAAAATGGGCAAGTTATGCTTCAGATGGGATGGGGACAGTTCAGCATGGGCAAAGAGAAGAAAAAGTTACTACAAAAACTTTCAAAACAGACCTTTTGTCTTTTCTCTTATTTTACTGAGATTTCTTATTTTATTAGAAAACTAATTATGCCACAGTAATCACAGAGGAAAAGGTTCAGATTCAAGCTTTAACTCTCTCCTCCTTTTTGCTTTCCAAGACACTTTTCAACTACCTTTATTAAAGAAAGCATAATTAATTCCAGACAAATTTTATGACTTAAAAACCTTGAAAGTAAAACCAAAATAATTACAGAAAGCAATCATGGTGGCAGATACATACAACAAGCTGCTCCTCTTTGTCTCCCGTCTCCTTAATTATTATCTCAATCTCCTGATTCAGACCTTCTACACTGTTTCGGAATCGCGATCCTGTTGATTTGGTAATAGGTATCACAGGAACAAGAGCACTCTTTGGGATGGGAGCCTGAAGAACCAGAGACAGTGAGAAAGCAATGTAGATTTACTTATAAAACACAGTCACTATTTCTACTCAGAAGTGAACCTTTAAACAGAATACATCTACACCTCAATATCGAGGATTTACATGAAACTATAGCAATTGCGTTAAAATGGATGCCTTACATGAAGACATAGACATCCTGAATTTTGTTTCAAATCTCATTTCTAGCAGGAAAAGCTTTCAACAATCTAGTCTCAAGACTTCCCTTGATATGGTTTGCCTCCAGCTTGACATTGCTTTACAAGTCAAAATTTAACAGTAAACATTTAAATCTAAGTACTTTTGAAGCCTTTAAAATACATTCACATTCTGAAGTGAGCTGTACCACAGTTTCACTTCCTTCACTGTTGGATTTACCACATGTAATTTCAATAAAATTGTGTTTTCATGGAAGTCTGCTGTCACCTACAGTAACATGGCACATGCAGAAGGAAAATTATTCCACAAATGCAAGATTGCGCTATGCTAGAAATGAAGACCAACATAGTAACTATATTAAGAATAAAAGGTTGACAAAACAATTTAGGAAGACTTCCACAGAAGGCAGCAAAGCTTACATGTTATATTGGTTTTGCTTTACTGAAACATTAGGATAGCTATAAAAAAAAAAAAAAAAAAAAGACTTGCACAAGGACTACAAAAGCTTCTGTTCAGGAAATGCTTGTGACTCTGTTTATGTCAATAAAAACTAAACATTCTCACAATGGCCAAACTTGGAAAGACTTTCAAGAGCCTTGCCTGAAGATGAAAAAGAGAAAACAGAAACCACTGGAGAAGAGTGCAAAAAAGTCTGAGAAAGCAACCCTGCTAGTTCAGTTCCAAACAAGGCCTTGGATCAACAATCCAGTAAACTAATACAGGTCAATATCCAGTCACAATACAGGTATATCAGCACAAGTTTAGGCACTAATAAAGGCTGTTTATGTACCCAGTTTTTAAATATACACATTCTTAGGACAAACTAAACTTGTTATAAAGTAGGAAGCAGAATGCAAGTATGCTTGTCTATGATTTCAGCAGCCATTAGCAAAACATGGGAATTCTCCATCTTTTAAATATGATTGCCTACCACAGAAATTCTTAGAATCATAGTACTATTTGAAGAGCTTAAAGTAGAAAAGCACAAGTTGCTCCAATAGAGTTCACTATGGTTCAATACAGCATGTTTCAATTCCAAGAGAAATAATATTCTGCACGTGACCGACAATGACTTGTTAACCCGGAGTGCTGGAGGCTGGAAAGGGAAGGAGGTACCATTACAGGGGTGGAACAACCAGCCTCAAAGCAAGAAACTTGATATTAGAAATACTGCCTTCACAGAGGTCTGCATGGAGCTGGCCCCTGACACAAAGGAACAGGCAACCAACCTTTACAACTCATCTGCGTATTTGGGAAGGCACAAAATGAAGCAAGGTGCCAAACACAAGGTAATAATTACAGTGCTCACCTAATAACACACTGATGGGGAGTTTTGGTGTGGGACAGTTAGAATCCTGAAACTTACAGGTATGGCTTAAACTCATGAGATACGAAATACAGGTGATGACAAATCTAAATTGTTCACAAGCATTTGAGAAAAATGCTCTAAGCTATTCCAATTTTTAAACAAGCAACAGAAACTTAAATAGAATCCAAGATCATTTGATGCTTCTAGATATTAACATCAAACCATCTCAAGGTTGAATGCATCATGGTAATTCCACTCTAAAAATGGAATGTTCTACCTATGCATGGTGGTTAAGAGTGACACAAAAAACCAAACACTGCAAACTGCATGCAGTTGGTCTCGGTATTAGTGGTTGCTTAGGATCAATCAATTGGTAAGACATTAAGAACACATGCTTCCCAGGAAAATGAAAGGAGGGGACTTGATGGTTCATAGTGTCAAGTAGCAGCATAATATCAGACAAGTGCACTGAGGAAAAAAGATTATTTTGAAAGACCTAATCCATTTATTCTTCCATCTGGCTTCAGCTCTGGCCTCAATTCTATTTTCTCCATTACATTAACACCGAGAATAAAGGAAAATCCCATTGGTTTGACTCCTGTTCATAGATTTAGTACCACGCAATTAATTCAAAATCCAACATTCTCAGAAGCATCCTGAGATCACCTGCGAAGGCTATGACCTTTTTGCAAACCCCTTTTCCTGTAGAGGCAGAATAGAACATTTCTGGCATCATGAAAAAACAAACAAAAAACATACAATTGCTCTGGAAAAAAGATGTAGTCAGCAGCAAGGACTTGATCAAGTTCCTCACCAACTATTTCCTGATTCTGAGCAGAGGGACAGGAATAGCTAACAAGCTTATTCTATAGAGATTGTGTGGATTTCTTTCTTTCTTAAAAAAAACCCAAAAACCCAAAAAAACCCCTGAACAACCACAGAAGAAAGAAGCACAACTAAGCAATCAGTTGGAAGCTTAGGTGGTAAGAACCACTGTAAAAATTTTAATAAAACTCAAGAACTGTGGCAAAGCTTAAGTGTTTATTAGTAGGGAAGAAAAGAGGAAATAAATCCACTGGAATTGCTTCTCTTAGTTTTACCTAGAAAAGCAAGCCATTTCCAAAACTTTAAACAGAGTTTACCTGGTCTCTGTGAAGGTACTATCGAGGCAATTTCCTAACACATTTTCTTGGCCTTGTCTGGAATCCAGTTCCTTCAGCTCAGAAATCTTTGTATGACCCTCTAGAGTCAACAACTGCAAGTTTTCTTTAAGTTGGGAATGTAAAAAAATTTCTAAATATTCTCATCACTAACTGCAAGTGTTTCCACACAGTCCTTCCCACAAATCCTGAAGGAACTGAGCTGCTGCCAGAAATTCTAGTTTAGCAGTTCCCTAGAAAGGAATGAGAAAGCCTAGGAACTTTGCCCTTGATGCCTACAGTTACAGATTTTCACTCTGGCTTAGAAAGCCTCTAAATGCCATTAAGCTAAACTCTTCACTTACTCTTTCTGAAGCCTTCTGTAACTTCCCCCCATTGCAAGTAGCTCGACACAGCTGGCACAAAATTTATAAAGAAAAACAATGTTTTGTTTTGTAACACAATGTTGGAAAAGATGCTTTCCCTCAGTTTATATTTTATAGTTTGTTTCACAAGCCCAAAACCTAATTATCTGTTGTGCAATATTTTATTCACGTACTCTAAAATTTGGCAGAATGCAAAAGACCTCCATACAAGAAGCAAAGTTTCATGAGCATAATAATAAATTAATTATGATGAAAAAAAGTTATATACGTAATTTGGGGGTGGGTGGGTGGGGTATTTTTCAGAGTAGTAGCATCACTGTTCACTTTCAAAATTAAAAGCCACTAAGATTATCTATGTTAAAATGACAATAGCTTAGCATTGTTTGTAGAATACAAAGCCAAACCTGTTAGACTGCATGTAGTTCTCCAGTATACTGAAGGGCCTACACCAAAAGTCCCTCAGTACACTTCTTTTGGGTTGAAATGCCTCAGTTGCCCACAAGTACAGAAAAAATTTTCAAACAAGTTCTACAGGTTTGGATTAAATACCTGCATCAAGTATTTTGACCTGCCCCCCCCTTTTTTTTTTAAATGTGTCTCACCAATTTTCATAAACCTTCTCAAAAAACTGCTAGAAAGGGATTGGGTCATTTATTTGTCGTCTTTCATCATTTTGGACTGTTCTGACTTGAGCTACAACAGTCACTAAGATCAGCAGCATGCTACACTGCACCCATACTTCAGTAAAGCAGATCAAAATGTAGGAATTTGTACTAGAGAGCCTGTTTCAAATCCAAACTGTTCTTCTGCTGTACAGAAGAGGAGGAGGAAACAGTTTCTGTTTTGAGATTTAAAGAGTTTGAAGAAGTAATTCCTAAATTGTTATGTCAAAAAATGTAATTCTAAAAAAAATCCTAAATACAATACTTCTAGTAGCACAGAATTTAAACTAGTAACAAACTGAATTCAAGAGGCACTTAGGTCCTGAAAATTCATGACTCCTAATTAAATGAACTACAGCAGGGATAAGTTCAGGTCTGAGACAAAAGATGCTACTGATTTTTATACAAAGTAGGAGTTAAGAGGAACAATGCAGGAGAAATTCAAAACATTGTTCTACTTTCTTATTTCTAGTCTTGAAGTGTAACAGATTCACTCAGACACCTGACTTCTATCTACGAAAGAACCTGGCTGCTCAGGACTGTATGTATGGTTCTCCTTTCTACTTTTTATTTCATAGAATCATAGAATGGTTTGGGTTGGAAGGGACCTTAAAGATCACCTAGTTCCAACCCCCCTGCCATGGGCAGGGACACCTTCCACTAGACCAGGTTGCTCAAAGCCCCATCCAACCTGGCCTTGAACACTTCCAGGGATGGGGCATCCACAACCTCTCTGGGCAACCTGTTCCAGTGCCTCACCATCCTCACAGTGAAGAATTTCTTCCTAGTATCTATTCTAAATCTACCCTCTTTCAGCTTAAAGCCATTACCCCCTTGTCCTATTACTACATGTCCTTGTAAAAAGTCCCTCTCCATCTTTCTTGTAGGCCCGTTTTAGGTACTGGAAGGCTGCTGTAAGGTCTCCCTGGAGCACTCTCTTCTCTTTCTCATTCTTTATCAGCATGTCTAAGTACCTGTAGAGCAAGACACATGCTGATGTTGCAACAGCTTCCCTCCTTGGCCTAAATTATTTCTGGAAGGATGGAACGACAGAAAGGAAACAGTTTTCATTAACTGGTATCAAAGTATGATATTTATTAGAACAACACTAACTGCATTTCAGGAGTAACTGGGAATACAATTAGATCTGCAGAGCAGCTTCACATCTGAAGTACCTTCGCAATTCACAACACTGACAGTTCCACAGTTCCTTTCAACTACATTGACTTGCAAGGCAATCATGAGGAATTCATTCTTTTTGTAACTGTTACTAAAACATATGTGTGTATATCATGAATATACATTCATGAGATATCAGTGGGGAGGGGAGGGGGGGGAAGAGAACTCTTCTTGTGAAAAAATGACCAAATTTTCCTATTGTTTTTCTTAAAGTTACTCAAGCAAAACAGACTTGAAAAAGGATCTGAATGTCTAAAAGCCTGTAATTTTTTTCCACCTGCTATCATTTGAGCTAAAACTATTACCTCTCTGTGAACCTGACCTCATTAACAGTCTTGAGATAAAACTAAAACTGCACACAGAACATGTGGTGGCCTAACCATCACAATTTTTGAAGTGATTATTACTTAAAGTCTCAAGGCATGATAAATGACAGGGAAAAAAAATAATCTTACAACAGCTGAATGAAGCCATCAAGAGTATAAACACTTTTAATAGAGTACATAAAAATCCCATTGAATAGCCTTTTTCAGGTACGCTCTCTAAATCAGTTCATCATAGGATTAGACAAGTGCTATTGTCAAGACACAAAACATGATCAGCAAAAACTATGATTTTATTTGGGTGTATCGTTTTACCACCAGTTTGTTCCATGCCATATTCTACATGCAAATTCATAACTGTTACAGCAATGTGTAATGAAAAAAAAATCTATAGCTTTAGCTTAAGCTTCTCTGTCATCCTTTTGTAGAGTCTGCAGAATGCACTTTAAGAGTTTTACTTTAAGGAAGGATCTAACTATCTGAAATTCTTTGAAACTGGGAGTTCAAAGTCAACCCAGCCAAGTAACAAAAAGATCTGGAACCACATACACTCGAAGTCAAAGCAAACGGATCTATTTCATAGAATTCACCTATAGCTACAACATATTTAGCAGTACATATTTCTAAGTTCCCTTTTAGGCCAACTACAACCTTGAAAGGAGTTAAAAATAGTATTAGCTACACAGTATGTCCAAAAGGGCACAGCCTTACCTGACTGTGGTTAATGGCTGCATGGTTACCGTGAAATGGAGACTGCCTTTCTTTATCACGATGATGCCTACTGCTGTGTTTGCTTCTCTGCAATTGCTGACGCAATTTTGCGATCTAATAAAGGAAAAATTCACATATTTCACCAGATACATTCAGGTACACACACAGTTTCATCAATTTATTCCATCACTTAGTTAAAATTCTTTATTACCACAACGTTCATAACTATTGCCAGCACTAAATTAGACTCAAATTCTTGCAAACCTGACATGTTAGCTACCAGTTCCACTGAAGCCCAGAAGATCCTCTGGAAGTTTAATGAAAGAACTTGAAATACATGGAAATTTTAAAGTAGTTTGGTCACTGCTGTATTTCCTCCTTTCATGAAGAGTGTCACCTGCATTTGACACTTTCTTTCCCACACATTCAGATTCAAAATTTTAATAGTCCTGCATTATTATATGAAATCAACAAATGAACAGCTATTTCTTATTTTTTACCAAGCATGATTTGTATAATAAAACAAAGCAGTACAATAGTCATGCCCTCCTGAAAGCTCACGGCAACAGTGCATACCACTAAATAAAAAATTTAACCCAAAGGTATCTCAATTAATAGCATTTCTGACCTCCTTGAGTTGATCATTGCTGCCCCATGATGCTGAACGTTTGTGTGAGCTTCTCTTCTTTTCTAAATATTCTTCAGCCCAGGCACTTTCTGTCTGCAGCAAGAAGATTACAGGATTAATTAAAAAAAGGTAACTCCTACTTTCTGGCAGAATATTTTGAGACAAATTAGAAGAGAGAACAGTGTTAAGATTTGCTAGATTCAGAACTGTGAGTGAAAAGCAGTCACTGACTAGAAGCCCTTCTGACAAGTAAAGTATGAAAAAGTGGACTGAAACTATGTAATTAAAAAAAGCCCACATCACCACACAAAAAAACAACTTTCAGACCTACTCTAATACAGTAATGTGCTAGTTTCTCTTCCAAGTTATTGAGCATAAGGCAGTATTAACAGCCAGATGTACCACAAGCTGCTATAGAGATCTAAAGAACCAGTACAACAGTGCTGAATTTGGGGGAGATGGTATATTTTATTTCCTGCACAGATGCTGACCTTGTTATTTCTGACACATCAGCTAGGGTAGCTTGGTGTAAACATTGTGAAAGCCTGTGCCAGTACAGCTTCAAAATCATGTTCTTGCTCAGAAGAGTGAGAAGAAGGAAGGTAAGGCATGTAAGCACCACTATAGCTATGGCAAAGCAGGGAATTAACTTATTAATGCCTCAAAGGGCTTCAGGCTCATAGTTGTCTCAGGCCAGGCAGAAAGCAACACAGATAATACTAAGCTAGTTTCACTAAACCAACGAAGTCATTAACATTTAATAAAGAAACTTGCAAACATACTGCAGTGAAAAAGTTCTGAGAAATTCAAAGTATCATTAAGACAAACTGTATTTATTTAAGGTCACAAAATGCACAGGCAAGCCTGTGATAATACTGCATGCTTTATGGACAGTTTGTATTCCCACCTAGCCATGTCCAGAACAGCCTTCAAAAGCAGTGAACTGTAAAGGCTCTAAGAAGACGGATAATAACATCTATCAGGAATCTCTGTGCAGTCATAAGAAATATACCTAATGAAGCAGAGGGAATGAGTTCTGGAAGCAGCTTACACACTGAAAGGGACCGTGAAGTCCTTTAAATTCACTGTTGCCATAGTGCAGTTCCTAGCATATGGCAGTGATGTAGCTAACTCACCCTTAGGAGTCATTGATACCTCACTTTGTCCTACAGATGGGAACTTTGCCTCAAAGCCTTCACATCTACAGTGTGCAACAGTTGTTCTTACATTTGAGACTAACAGGTTGCAAGCAACAAGCTGACCTTACTTACCCCATCTGTACTCGGAACACAGAAACTCACAAGGCCTTCAATGATGTGGTATTAATCCCCATTTTGCAGGGAAAATGGAGGTGTAACTCCGAACATACAGGTTGCAATTCCCATTGGCTTCAGTCACAGATACACAAGTTTTGTACAAATGAAACCTCCACTATCAGTAGTTTTTTCATCTTCATCATTCCATATCAAAAACTAACTAGGACAAATCTGAATAATTATGTTAGTAGGGTTGCTTTGAAATTCCTATTTCATAGCAAAATTAGAATCCACTAGAATCTATTTTTCCAGAAAAGCCCTCACTTCATCATAAAATAGAATAATTGATAAACCCCATTCCCAAGTACCAATCTTTGTCTAATCAATTCTCAAATGTCAATCTGAAGTCTCATCCTATCCTCTAGCTCTTGGAACAATAAGTTTTAGCCACTAATTCTAACTTCGCAACTCAGCACAACCATTACACTTGCCTACAGGAACCTAATTAACACTCTAATCTGTCTTTGCATTTAATTTATATTCAAGACTTTAACTTAAGATTCAAGACTTATTTCATAAATTAGTATCTGATTTATTTTAAAGGATTAAAGGTTGCTTTGATGCTCATCCTCAAAACAAATAGTTAGAAACCATTTAAGAGCAAGGGTAGGTATAAGACATTAAGTTATAGGAAACCTCCAAGACAGAAATGTAATACTGTTTTAGCAAGTCTCCTACTTATTCCCCATATTTTGTTTATAATACTTATTTTCAAGAAACACAGACCCAATAACGAATAAACAAAGAGGGACTTCTATTTCTCTAGGTTCTTAAAGTACTACTACTTGCTTATTAGTTGTTACCATTCACAACATCCTTCTGGCTGTTCTAGAATTACAAAGAGAAATGAGTTTAAGGCTAAATTTATCACAGATAGTAGAACACTTAAAAAAAGTCTTAGAGGCAAAAACTTTGCAGTTGAAATGAATTATTCTTTAAGAATTAAAAAATACAAAGCAATTGTCTCATTTTAGCTTGTATTTTGACATAGCTGTATTTCAAACAACCACAGGCAAAGCCAAACAGGTTTGATTCAAAGGGAAAAAGACACAAGATTACAAACACCTGTTTTAGCAGCACTTAAAACAATATCTGCATGTATGAATTCTAGCCAGACCCTAGAACACTCAATACTACACTTATTCATCATCCAACAAATATTCTGCATGTACATAATTCAGTCTGGTTTTATAAACAGACTTCATCAAAATAATCAGTCAACACAGGAGTCTGATACATAGACAGTCTCTGCGTGACCTGGGATCTCTTACACAGTTCTCAGCTATGACCTATGGGCATCTCTATAAAGGCCTGCAAGTCAAAGTGTGTCATTAATTGCTCTCTTCCCAGTCTGCTTCCTGAATGACCCTACTCCCTATGCCATAAACCCAAAGAATCAAGATACGCTGCTTACCTAGCATGAAAATCTTTTTCATCTTAACAGGCTCAATTCCTATTCCCTAAACTTTTGAAATCTGAACACATCCATTTCACATCAGACTTTGTGAAATCCGAAATTACACACTGGAGCCAGAATATCTTGTAAGTGAAACTTCATCCAAACACCACGTGTTCAGAAACGCTAAACAACACAAATGGAGAGCCTATACTATCTTGGGAAACTAACTATTGTAAATCACATTTTAAACTTGTCCCTAGCTCAAATGGTTGCTCTCAAGCACACCAGAAAGATGAAAAGCAGTGTTGTCTCATCAGTGTCATATCAACACAACCTTTGGACATACAGATGTATGTCTGTATCCCAAAATTTTCTACTGGTTTGATAAATTTTAAATTAGGAAGTGCAAACAGATCATTCTATTTCCCTCAGCAGTATACTAACATCAATCACCACTAAATATACTCATTCTGCAGAAATATCCAATACCCTTTACAGTCTTCCCATTAATCTTGGCAAATATATTTCCCCTTATATATGTAAGCCCCACTACCACAGCAGCTAAATGTGTCAGAATTGGAAGAAAAAGACAAAAGAAAAATGTAAGCCAAAAAAGATGGTATCTAATCTAACTGGAAAATACAGAGATTTGAAAAGCCCAACCATGACTCAGGTTAAACCGAAACTAAGCTGAAAGAGATCAACTGAATATAGCAAATACTTTGGCTGTAGTATAGAAATATAATTATTTTGAAAAAAGTATTATCCTAAGAAATCAAATATGAAAATAAATAGCTAAGGCAACGACACTGGTTTAGTTCTGCCCTTTAACGATGCCTTTTAATAGCTAAACATGAACAGCAATTCCTTCTGTATCATACGCCTGCCTTTCTCCTCCTCTTCTTACTATGATTTGCTTACCTTTTTCACCCCATCTTCTAACCATTTTTCCAATTCATTTTCCTACACAGAGAACTTCTTCCTCAGCTCTCCTATCTTCACCAGTTTCTATTTCCACCTTATCCATATGGGCATATTCACCTACAAAACACCTTACTGTTCTACTGATCTTCTCTTTGAATTGTGGTCCTTTCTTCAAAATGTTGTAGGTCTTGAGAAGGCCATACAGTAACAATCAACACTGCAGGCATCCATCTGCTCAACATCCTACACATTTGAGTAGACAGCGCACAAACCTACATGGCCACATTTTTGTTACCAAACCTAAGGCAAGCTCAAACTCAAGCATGTCCCACATGCTGTCAGTTTCTCTTCCAACTGCATTTTGCTTATATTCTTTGGAATAGGTGGAGATCTGCTGTTGAAACCATGCTCTAGGAATAGGGATTTAAAATCTGGTATGTTTGGCTCTTTCTTTCACTCTACAAGTTAGAGAAATCCACGGCTAAACTGCATCTACAGAAGGAGAAACGAAACACTGGGATATCTTATGGAAAAATCCATCTTTAATCACTTCTGCATACAGTAGGATACCATGTAACAACAGCTCCCTTTAAGGGGAATGATAAAACAATTGTCATGATAAGCGTGTAACTCTTGTAACACCAGTTTCATTCAACTGTTGGTTCTGTCTTTACAGGTGGCATAGGACAGAACCATTAAAAGCTTGTGAAATTTTGTCAAGCTGTTGAAGTTGATTGGCAAATCACGTACTTTTTAAATAATTTTCAGTTGACCTAAATTGAACATCATTCACAGTTCAATGAGTCAGGTCTTCAATGTATATGATTTCTATACTTGGTGCATAGATCCCATGTGAACACTGAAGGCATTTTACAATCAGAGGATGAACAGCCTATCACAGAAAAGGCTACAATAACTTTTATACAGGCACTACAGAAGCTTTTTATTTTCAGCTTTAAGACAGGCATACATATAAAGACTCACTAAGTTCTCTTGTACACATTTAAACTAAATAGTACTTAACACCAGTGCAATCTAGTGTACTGCACGCTGGAAGAACAATGAGAAAACAGATGTGCAATACACTAGTGTTTTTCTGAGGCAAGAAGAAAGTGGAACTCTTAACAGATATTACAGTTCACAGCCTTTTCTTAGAATGCAAATAATTCACATACGTAATAGCAAAGGTAGGATTCCTGCAATTGGAAAGTGAATAGGAACTTGCAAGCAAGAAAGCTAAAGTGAATGTTTTCAAGGGAAAAGCTTCTTACATTTAAATCCTGTCTTCACATTTAAATACTCTGAAGACAAAAATCTGTCCTACCTGTGTAGCTTTGTCTCTCATACATGGAGCAGCTGGTCCATGATTATCACGAGGCCACTGTCCAGCAAGGTATGGAGCCGCAAGCGTATCCAATGAGGAAGTCCGGCGAATAATACTGGAAGGGCTTGATGAAGGTGGTCTTGATCTGTCAGCTAGAATAAGAACACTTGATTAGAAAGAAAGCAAGACAGAGAGCTTAATTATTTTAATTGCCTACAAGAAATCATATCAAATTGGAACTACTATGTTATTAAGTATACAACAAGATACTTTTAATACAGGAATTAAGTTTGCTTTTCCAGGCTCTATTCAGTTTTAATAAGCAATGAAATGTGTTTTTATGGTTTCCTTAAAAATACCCTTATGCCACAAATGTTGCATTGGTACTCATATACCACCATTTATTCCCCCAAAGGTGCAACAGTCACTGGATTTTTAAATTATGAAGGCTTGGAAGAAATAAAAATAGCTAAGTTTCCTCATACATAAAGGCTGACAAAAAAAATCTGTGCTGAACTTTTTCAATTTAATGTCCTGTTTAGAGTTCATCCCACTAGCCCTTTACCCTTCACCTAATTTAATTCAAGGGACACTATAAACTGACATGTTTTATTAACCACCCAGTATACAATATATGGCAGATTCATAAAGAGTTATGTCTAACCCTTAGATCCAGAAATCAAGTTTGATAAGGTAATGATTTACATTTTACAAGATAATCAAGACATCTCCTCCCTTTACATGCTACTCAGTAACTACATTCATATTTGCTTGACACTACACCTTCTGCAAAAAGTCATTTTTAGTGTTTACATTGATATCACTTTTCAGAACAATTTAGGTACTAACAGGAACCCTTGATGAAAAAGGTTATGTATAACAAGCACAGGAAGTTACATGAGAAGGAAGAATATGGTTAAAAACAAAAATTTGCATCTATCCCATCTGCCAATGATATCTTAAAGTGGCAGTAAAAGACTACACTGCAAGCTAGTAAGTGTAAACACTGTGACGAAAGGTTCCTCAAAATAGTATTTTGAGGTTTGTTACATTAAAGAGACCAACAAGCAGGAAAGACCCAGGGTTTAGATATACATACATGCTCACACATTATTTGTTACTAGCTATTCTAGATGTAAAATCCAGAAATGACAATGATCAAAGCTTACTATCAATTCATCTAGTCCCCACAGAATCATACCAGAAAGAATCTTGTATTAATGTTACCTGTAACAAATACAAAGGCCTAAAACAAATGGCTAGAACACAGCAAACAAGATACAGAGATCAGATGGAAGCTTTACAAGGGCACTGGAAAAACTCAGTCATATGTCCTTCCTGACTGTGCCTTAGGATGAATTCTGTACTAGAAGTATAAATAACACAGCAATTTGGATTCTACATAAACTCATTTATGGGCAAAAGAAGTTGTGCCTGATTAGTGTCTGACTGCTAGTCAGAAAATAAAACCACTGCCATCAGAAGTCCAGGATTCAATTTCTAAGCTGTTTCAATCTACTAAAGGTACATAAATATTAATAAAACCTATTAGGTATAGAATTCAGTGGTGTGGGCAACATCTTAGTCTCATAGAACACCAGTCTTTGAAATGTAAGTCTAGTGACATTCTATACTAAATATCCTCATGCAAATTTTGCATTAGAAATGTACACATTGAAAGTGTGGAAAATATTTCAATTCAACTATAAGGAAATAATTATTAGCACTATAATGAGCCATGTTCACCCTCATCTGGTTTATTATTTCTACTAGTACCAACAATGATAAAATCTTACTACTGAGCTCACAGCAGATCTGCTCTCAGGGAGTTGCAGCAAAGCTCAATTTTGGAGTTACCATGCACTTAAGACCCCTGTATCAAAGAAATTCTGTGACTACTACTACCACCATACAGCACACTGCTTGTATCTGTTTGTATCAGGAGATTTCAAAATTATTCCTTTTGTCTGTACCATGGGAGAATGTGGCATGCTAATGCAATGTGTCATTCCTTACAAATTACACTCGCTTCCAAAGTTATATCGAACACATTATCTGTCTCAGAAGCAACTGCCATACTCTCCCTATTTATTTTTCTTCTGAATTATTATTCTTCCTCTTCAAGAAGCTTCTCTCTCTTTACCAAAGGGAAACAAAGGATGTGAAGAAAAAAAAAAAAAATTAAAAATCAGGAAGTGTATGTAGTCAGTCACATCATCTGCAAAACCACCGCAGCGGACAGCTTCAAAACTGAAGCAGCAGAAATTATTACCCTCTCTCCTGCCTCACAAAAAAAGCGGAAAGAATATTTTGCTAGGCAAACGGAGAGAATGAAAACTGAAGAGCCTGTTTACTATTTAAGTTTAAGGGAAGCTACTCATTTCAAGGCACGAAGCCTGCAAGTATTCTCTTTTCCTCAAATTTAAAAAGTCTTTCAAGGACTTCTGTTTTCAAATTACTTTTATTTAGATGGGGCAAGGATGTTTGGATTCATTTTTACTTACTTTTCCACCTTCACAACACATCTTAATACAAATTGCCAAAGTCCACTATACAATTCCCCTTGCTGTTTCAAAACACTTCAATGGAAACATATACAATGTTTTTATTGCACTTTCCTCTACAATACTTGAAGCAAGTGTTCAGCTGCTATTTTTCCTTGATGTGACCTACATAACAACAGATCTGCCTCCATAGAGATAACAGTTACAACAGCTGTGGCTGATGAAAAACAATGGAGCTGTTTCATCAAATAGACACTTCTTAAATATTAGATCTGTTTTAATTGGCCTGATTATCTCTTTAAACCAATATTTGTGATAAATATCAACCCTCCTATCCATCCACTGCTAGTCTACACCTATTTAGAAACAAAGTCTTTCTGCAATCTGGCTTCAAACAAAGCAAAATAATAGAACAAAATATAAACAGAACATACACAATACAAATCAACGAAGTCCATAATGTGGGAAAATAACAGGCAAGTTGCCATGTCTTCACAAGTCATTGCAGTACATTACAGTACAACTGACTGACTGAAGCTGCTACAGGTAAACCAGTATCACACGGATCTATTGCAATTGTGAAGTCAGACACCTCCAAAGGCAATTTAAGCTAAGGCAGTCTAACAATGTGACTGAAGAGCAAAATTGAACAAATATAGATGCTTACCAATAACTAAACTGAAAGGTAGGAAAGAGAGTGCTGACTTGGAGGGCTCTTAACATACAAGTCCTACAACTGCAACTACAACTGAAAAAGAAAATTACAGTGTGAGAACACGTCCCTGTGAATTGGATACCTCATGGGAGAAAATTGCTATATGTAAAAGAAAAGAAGGAAAGAAAGAGGGAAGGTCTTACACATAAAGAAGTCCTAAGAGACAAAACACTCTGAAAAATCATGTTTCAATTCTTCAGAAGTTCAGAACTGTTGTTAGACCTGCAAAATAAGGATTACTGCTGAAGTGCAACTTGAAGATTGATTTTACAGTCCTGTTGATATCTTTCTACATATTTGAAATTAAAGTTTTGAGGAGGGAAAATAAAAACTCCAAAGAAACATCTTCTAACAGACACCATGGGAAAACAAAACAAAACTAGCAAGCAGCAAAAAGAGCCACTGGAAAAGCATGGGACACCATTAACCTCATAAAATTCCCTTACAGAGTTCTAATTGAAGCTTTTTATACAGGTAGGATATCCAAAAAAAGTGAGAAAGAGTGAGACCAACAAGCTTCTCTGGCATCTAGGCATACAGTTGACCTTTTTGTTCTGTTTTGGTCAGCCTTTTCCTCAGAAAGGACATTCATGGGATCTCTCCCATGCACAGCTGTCTTTTCCCCAAAATTCATACAAACACAACTGATCTCAGGGGCTTCACCTACTTTTTATGTTCCGTTGAAAGTATTCAACAGGCTCAGACAGTATTAAAAACAGGCACACAGCACAACCATGTATATTCCCTTTGGAAGACAATCTTGGCTATTATCTTCACATAAATGTAAAAGAACTACTCACGCTTTTGTTTCCAGTAATTCAAAATAATCCCTTGCTAGGAGAACGACTGAATTAATGTTGTTTTACAAAAACAAACCTCAGAAAGCCCAAGAAGTTCAAGTTACTTAATTCTAGTGAATTGAAACATTTTTAATCCAAACAAGCTCCCCTGAAGTGTTGGCCACAAGAAACTCGAAGTGTGATGCTGCAAAAACAAATTAACTTGCTTTATACCTACCATTTGTTAAACAGCTTAGGTAAGCAAAGCAGCCATATAATGGTACACAAAGCCTTCTGTACTCTCTTGTCCTACAGTAATATCTTTTATAACTACTGCAAAACCTTGGTAATTCATGTTGACAGGTCTGCAGCTATTATTGTGTCACTCACCAAAGTCTTAAAAATAAATAAATTCTACGGTGAAATATAAGAGTGTTATGGAGTTCCGTTCCTTCTCCCTATCCCAAGAAGGGGTTCACATCTGAACTCTTTAAGACTTTCCAATATGCTGTTATAACAATTTTCATCATTTCTTTTCATACAAGTATGCTTCAATATTACTCTTCCATATACTATTCTAAATAATTAAAGGCCAATGTAGTTCCAGATAAAACTAACCAATTTTTCTCCTTTATTTTCAGAGTGACTGTAAATGTCCAATACAGTCAACTGGAACATACCAGAAAGTTCAGCATCCAGTAGAGAAATCTCTCACAACCTCAAGGTACCTGAAAGGGTCAGTAAACAACTGATACAGCTTTGGTCTTGACCTTCTTGTTTACACAGCCTGGTGCATTATAACATTTTTGGAGTCGAACAGTTGAACTCTTCTGAGAAGATGTGTTTTATATAAGAACATAACAGGACAGCATTTGATCTTTACTCAGTAGATAAACCAAGATAAAAATAACAGTAAAGGTAGAGTATACACATTATCTCATTTTGCAACAGTCTACTAGTAGGTCAAAACAACTTCCTCTAACAGGGGTGGTTTGCAGACAAGTAAAGAGGGGTTATGTGGAAACTGAACCAAAACTGGAGACTGCACGACAGACCTCGCAGTGTAGAAATGAGGCCACACCAGTGATGCTAAGGACAGAGCACATCAACATGCAAGTAGAAGCTGAAGTCTGTAAAATAAGTGCTAGAGACTGCAGGGAGGGAAAGTAAAAGATGAAAACTGGGTAGTAGGAAGATCTAGGCTCTTGGTCATATTTAGAAGGGAAGCAGCAAGAAAAGCACAGAAATTTAGAAATTGTGCCATAGAATCTTTCAGTTTGTAATTATCCCATCATCAACAGAAAATTCAGTTAAGTATTTCCAATGTTTAGTTGCAATTTGGTTCAGAAAACAAAACAATCAAATACCCCCCCCCCCCCCCCCCAAGGAACTCCACCACCAAAAAAAACCCCAAAAGAAGCTATTAAGTCACATTTGTAAATTCACAAGTTGGGGTTCTCAAGCATTAAGCAGGTTGATGAAAACTATGTTCAAAACTATTCAACTGCTTCCCAGAAATAAAATCTGAAAAACATGAAGTTGAGTCTAAAGTATACAACTTACAGAACCAGTATCGAAGTTCAGAAGAAGCTATCATTTGTCTAACCTCAAGGTTCATTTTAATCTAGAAAAACAGGGCTGCAGCTGTAGGAATGAGCAAAAGCCATCACCAACTGAAAACAAGAAACAGGAAAACCCAAGTTATTCTGCAGTAGATTCTGACTGATACCCTGAAGTGGCCTGCATGGCTTCACAACTGTAGCCTCATTAGCAAAAATGAAGTTCCACGTCCATGTTCTCAGCTACCACTAAGTTTTCTCATCTAGATGAAGAAAAAATTGAAGTCAGCTCTGTCTCTATCAAGCACTGGACTATACAATACAAATGTTAAGCAATATTAAACAGGTTTATTTTACATTTTGGGCCAATACAAGTACTGTTCAGAAATTTAAACACAAGGAAGCAATTAAACAGACACTACTCTTCTGTTTTCACACATCTTGTAAAAAGCTAGTGAAGCTATCTTAACACAGTAGAGCAATCAAATGACTTGTTTCTTTCTATATGCCAATTCTTAGATCCAGTAAAGAAGTTAGCGTGGTTTCAACAGGCTTCTACGCAACAATCTGAAGATGGTGCAATTTTTCCACCCTAAGTGGTCTGACACGTGCCTTTACAAACAGCTTTTGAACCTGGGTCTCAAGGCTAGCCATCCTGTTCCTCATTCTCCAGGCCAGGAGATTGCATCTTGGGCAAGAGTTTCTATAAAGCTCACAGGAAGAAGATAGGATTTTGTGATGCATATAAAGTCTTTCGGATTACTGATTAACAAGAATCTCAAATGAAGAATACACACATTCCTCAATCCAAAGCCTCAGAATATAACCTTAAAAAACCCCACATTACTTGTATCTGGAAAGTGGAAAATCTAATTCAGAACCTAAATGCCTTAGTGAGACTGCTCTCTCACTTTGCAGGCAAGCAGGCATATGGTAACCTTGAAGGGGCATGTCTGAATTAAAAAAAAACAACTAAAATTAAGTCACACAGACATTAGCTTAAGTACTGTACCAATTGATTATGACTGTCAAATTTGGCAGCATCATTCCTCAAGAGCCAGGATAGAAAAAAAGAAAAAACCCAACACAGTAGTCTGCTTATAACCATTATTGTAGAAAGGAAGAGCAACATTAGGAGAAGTAGAAGTGTTAAAAGGAATCATGTCAGTCCTAGATTTCTGCAGATACACTTCTGCATATTAGTCAACTTTATTGTGTAGATTCCCACATGCAATTTAATGAAAAAGAGAAGCTGTAAGCTTTGGTATCTCAAAAGTCAGAGATTTGTACAGATTTGAGGACTTTAACACAACGCCTCAACTCACACATTTTTGAGTAAACTTTTATCTCAAGATAAAGGGCTTACATATGTAAGCCTCTATTATCCTCAACCAGATGCCACATATTGCTCAAATTTCAGTGTTCCCAGTAGATATGTTTTAATTATTCAAAAACATTAAAAAGCAGTTTGCTACAAAATGTGTGCCATTCCCACGCTATTTTCTACCTTCACTGTAACACAAGCTTGTCATCACTCAAGTTCACGCATCCTTCTGCAGGGTTCATGTTGAAAGTAACTACTATGAGAGACACTGAATACTTTTTTTCCTACATCTCTGTGTAATGCCTACAGTGCTAGCTAATCACGAGCTTGCGGACACTGTTTGGATCAAGAACACGTACCGTTTGGCACAAGACGCACAGAAAGGGGAGAAGATATGAAGGCTTCACAACAGCCCCCAAACACCAAATTCACCTTAAACTTGTACCGAAGTATCTTAAGTACACCTACACCACTGACTCTCATCTGGAAACCTCCGGTAGTACTCGCAGAAGTGCCACAGGAGCAGCTACAATACCCCACACGGCGCGCTTGGCTTTCTCCGTCCCTCTTCTAAGAGCCAGGAAGCAAGAGAGCAGCAACAAAAGCCACAAGCCCTTCAACACATACACGCTCCACACGTGCTGCCGCCCGCCAGAGAAGGATCAGAACGGGCACAAGCCTGGGCACAGCCCCTGTCCCCACCTCTCCCCCGGGAGCACGGCGCGCTCGGAGGCACGCCACCGGGCGCAGAGCACCGCCGATCCCAGCCCTCCCGCCCCGCAAAGGGCTGGCCGAAACTCGGCCACGCCGAGCCGCCTCGCCCAGCCGCCCGGCAAGTGTCCTTTGCCGCTGGGCCCGGCCGGCCCCCGGCGACCGCTGGGTCCCGGTCCCGTCCCCCCAGGCGGCCTGGCCGCCCGCCTCCCCATTCCCCTCAGGCAACGGGGTAGCGGCCGCGCGCCCGCGCACCCCCGCCCCGGTCGTAACGGCCGGGCGGGCAGCAGGTGCGCGGCGCGGGCCGTCTGACAGGAGCGCTCACCTTTGCAGACGGGGGAGCTGGGGCTCTTCCTCTCCGGGGAGCTCCTGCCTCGCTCCGGCGAGTGCCGCCGGTGCCGGACCCTGCCCGCCGCTGTAGCGCTGCCCTCCGGCAGCGGAGGCACCGGAGAAGAGCAGGGCGAGGGCCCGCAGCCCAGCGGCGGCGGGGGAGGAGGCGGCGGTAGGTGGTGGGGTCGCGGGGGGCTCCCCCGCGCCCCGCCGGCACGCGTGGGGCTGCCCCGCGAGGAGGCGACGGCGGCGGCCGCCGAGGCGGCGGCGCCGCTTCCCCCTCCCCCCGGCGTCTGCGTGGCCGTGGCGGGGCCGCCGCGCCCGCCGCTGCCGCTGCCGGTGGGCGCCGCGCGCGTGGGGCTGATGCTGCGCGAGGCGGGCGCCGCGCGGGGGAGACCCCCGCCCGGGGCGCTCGCGCCGCCGCCGCCGCCGCCGCTCCTCGTGGGGCTGCCATGTTGCTGCTGCTGCTGCTGCTGCTGCTTGAGCTGGAAGGGCACCGTGGCCCGCATGGGCTGGAGGCGGCTGCTCGCTCCCGCTCCGCCACCCGCCGCCGCCGCGCCCCCCCCTCCCAGGGAGGTGGCCGGGGTCGGGGAGCCGTTGCGCCTCACGCGCTGGTGGGACATTGTCCGTTGGGAGCCCGGGCTCGCGGAAGACCGTCGGTGGCGGGGAAAGCACGAGACGCGGGCAGGTCCTCGCGGGGGTCCGACGCCTCAGGCGGCGGCGGCGGCCGCGGCCCCAGCCCCGGCCCCAGCCCCAGCTCGGGGCGACCCGCGCTGCCTCCGCAGCCTCCGTGCACCTCATCAACAATAGTGCCCCGGCCGCCCGCCCCGCCCCCCGCGCCCTCCCATTGGGCGCGCCGCCGCTCGGCTCGCGCAGCTACGGCGCGCCCATTGGCTGCGGAGCGCGCTCCTGAGTGGCCGAGCCTGCGCGGGGAAGGGGGAGGGGGCAGCGCTTAAAGCAACACGCGGCCCCCCCCACCCCACCAGCCCCCCCCCCCCCCCGCCGGCGGGGGCCCCGCGCTGCCCGCGGCGCGTGCGGCGGGGGGCGGGCAGCGGCGCAGCGGGGCCGGGCGGGAGCGCGGCCCGGGCCGCGGCTCCGACCCCCGGTGCCCCCCGCGGCCAAGGAGGGCGGCGATCCTGCCCCCGAGCGGCCAGGCGGGCGCAGGACGCGCTGGGGGGTCCGCGGGGCCGGCTGCCGCTGCAGCGCCGGGGCCGGGCGCGGCGTCCGCGGGGCCGTGGAAAGCCTGGAAGCCGGCCGGGGTGGCGGCCGCGGCTTACGCCGGTGTCGTGGTCGGAGCCGAAAGCGGCACACCTCCTCTGGGAGCCGGCCCCGAGGAAAGGGCCGTGCGTTAGAAGTAGGGCTGCTCCGGCGTTCTCAGCTCCGAACGCGCCACGCGGGAGGACGGGGGCTCAGCAGCGGTTCATCCAGTCGCCGTGCCACCGGCGTAGCATTGCCGGTGATGGCACCAGATAGGTGGGCAATATCCGGGCAGACTTGGCCCCCTTTTGCCTTAATTGCTGTGCTTACTCTTCTCCATTAGGTCAGTTGCGTCTTCACTGCGGCCTGTTAAAAACGCGTGGTAACGGCCGGCATCCTCTTGACCTCATTTATACATTGGAGAAGGGAACACATGCATGAAATGGGCCCTAGTTCATGCGTTTGGATTATTTAGATGCACCTTCAAGACATGACGGACTAGAGAAATCTTCTTTCTGTCATTATTGCCAGTGCCTGTTCTGGGCTACCAGGACTTACCCAAATTCTTTCCAATATTGCTCTAGAAGTTGCATGTTGCAATTGAATACCATTGCTATGATACAAACGGTGTGACAACAAATTACCATTCTCTCTTTTCTTCAGCTTGGTTGTGCTTGGGTTTGTTTTTTTCTCTCCTTCTTTCTCCTTTGCTTTTTCTGATTGAAGCCTACTTCACTTAAAAAGCCCCAACTTCCCCTTTGAAGAGCTCCATCCTTGTGGCTGACAAGTTTAACAAACCTGAAAAGCAAGACTGTGCACAGGCCCTTCTTAAGGATGCCTGGACACTGGTCTACCTAAAGCCTTGAAGGTTAAAGCTCTTGTCAGAGTCAAGAGCTTTTTATGAGAAATCAGACTGGCAAAAGAGAACAGGACGGATATGTTTCTCCTGATGAGGTTGTTACGAAGTTAGCTCTTGCATTCTGGATTAATTAAATTTCTTTTGAAGGACATTATGCTTGCTCACAGGTACTGTAACTACTGGCAATATGGCCTGCAGGATAGCTGGGTGGGTCAACCAAAACTGGCTACAAGAGGCTGTGCCCAGTCTTGAGCATTATCCTGAGCTACCCCTGGAAGTGCCTATGTCAAGGGAAGGCACCAGAAGCCTGGCAGATCACCATCAGTCCTATTGTATCCCTTTCTTAAAGTGTGCAATTTACTTAAGTCACCTTATAAATTACACACATAGGGCCACTTCCCAGTCCTTTTCTTGTAGCTGCCACAAGCACTGCTGGTACAATGTGGCAAAACATCAAAATCCCAGATAACCCACTTAATTAATGAAATATCTGGGAGACAGTGCTCTCCTTACCAGGAATGGCTGAGAGGCAGGCAACAGGATGGGCTGTGTACCGCCAGCACTGGAAGTGAAGGGATCTCGTGATTCCCTTGGTGACTCCATGTATATATTGAAAAAGAGAACCTGAGCTACATAGTGCTCCACACGTAAATGCCCAGAAGGTGGAAAACCAGCATCCCGGCACGTCTGAAGAAATAAACGGAACCTGTCTGCTGCTTTGTTGGCAGCCCACAGTTATCCTAAAGCAGGTTAACCTATGCAGCATTTATTTCACTTCTTTGCTGCAATTTTCAGTCGAGCAGAAGATGCAATCCTCCTTGCGGTTCTTGTTGCTGTGACAGTACCCACAGCCAGTGCCAGTACAGCTGCTCAGCAGCCTTTCATCCCTTGGACAGCTTACCCTCCCCAGAAATACTGGAGTTGTTTGGAAACAGTGTGCCGTAAAGATATTTTTCGGGCATAAAATATTCTGAACACATTATAATTCCTGTTACTGTTTTGAAGAGGCCAAAAATGAAAGGTCTGGGTTCATATTTATTTGCATGATGCACGTTATGGAGCCAAGTCACGACTTTGAATGCAGAAGATATCTGTGACAATTATAGTACTTCCCACATTATTGTCACACTGCAAAAATGGCGTTGCTCCACACAGTTGTTAGGAGAATATAAAGCAAAGCATTTATGTAGACTGCTCATCGGCAGTTGTATTGCTTTACATGCACTAGATGTGAAAGTTCAACATGTAAAGTCATGTACTGAGACCTAATCAACCACCATGTACTTCATACATTAATTTGTTTAAACTGTAACAAATGTGTTACAACAGGATCTTACTCCTACACCTTATGGAAATAATGGAAACAACTAAAGCAGGATTATGAATTACTTGAAAATAGTTTTGAAACTTTTTTTTTAATTACACAAAAAAAACCCCGAAACAAAACCCCAGCCCTGAACAACTTGGATCCAGATGCCCCCCAGTCTCTCCTTGTAATTCATGCCTCCCAAGCTCTGGGTTTTGTTTCAGCTGTCACACTCCTTACTGCCTTCAGACTTTGCCAAACGCTGTCCAGGCCAACTTTGGACAACGCATTTCGTACAGTTTCATGTGGAACCTTTAGGCTGGGGTTTCTTCACATCCATGATGCTCTTACTCTGGCCATAACACCTAATGGAATGGTGCCAACAGTGATCCAAAAAATAGGAATGAAACCCATTGTCGTCACAGAGGCTGTGAGCCTTCTACCAGTATCCCCTGAACCAGCCTTTTAGTGACCTCAGTCACTTCAGTGACTCCAAACTCACTGGAGTCATGCGTGATCCCACCTACACAGGATCCACCTCTGCATCTTCAGCTCCTCTCTACCTGCTACTTTAACCGACCCATTGGCCTGCACAAGCTGAGCAGATAGTGGTATGCTCGCATACCACACTGAAGTGCAGCCCCTGGGAGGTGATGAGCACTCCCACCTCCCACCGACTTGGAGGCACTCAGCGCCTAACCAGAGGCCTGCCAAAATGTACTGCTTTGTAGTCATTGCTTGGAGATTAAATCTAGGTATTGCAGACATCCCCTTACATACAAGGTGTTAGTTCCTTCTTAAAATATGGTGTGTAGTAAAAGCTGCAGATACAAACAAATCAATCCGAACGTTGGAAGCGTATCAAGAGTGCCCTCAAAGGCAGACTGATAAAACACTCAGAGCTGCATGAACAGATCTGCAACCTGCTGAAAACAGGGACGTAAACAAGTCAGGGAAGTGGTCAAAATAGTAACCCTGAATGAAAAGCAGAGAAACAAGGGTCAAAGAGGTTTAACTAAGTTCATAGGCCCAAATCCCACTGTACAGCTATCAAAACAACCAATACGTAGGGAGTTTTGTTGTACTAAGGACTGAAAGTTTATGGCAGAACCACTCACTGCTCACAGTAATATGTATGAAAAATGTTAAAAATAATAGTAATAATAGAAAACCATATGGAAAATGACTGTGCTCCAAGTAGCTTCAAATATGTTCTTGTCTTATTCCAAAATTAAGTTAATGCAAAGCAGCACACATAAGGGAGCAATCTACTGCCTGAAATTGTTTTTTTACCTACAGTTGTTGCAAGCAATATTGAAGGTTGAAAGGGTAAAGATTCTGGGAGTCTAATCTAAGCATTAGATTATGCCCCAGGATATTTCATTGTATTTCTCATCTCTCCCCTGAAGAGTGAGTTTGGTTTGCTTGTTTATGTGGGTGTTCAACATCAACAGGAGGAAAAGACATTTAAAAAAATAGGACAAATGTAATAGTATTTGCTTCACACAAAACCTGTAAGATGCTAGTTAATATTCCAGAATATCTGGGGGGATTTGAGGAGGCAAGCAGATTGAAATAAGGTATTAAGATTAAAACAATAAAAAACAACAAATGGGACCTTGGACATAAATCAAACTACATGCGATAAGCAAAAGACAACTTAAACCAAAATGTGCTCCTGCCACATTTTTTGAAGTACAATCTTCAAGAAAAGTTGTCGTATAAATAACATCCTGAGGCTTCAGTTCCTCACTGGTGGTAAGATAACACAGTTTTGACAAACCAACCCTGTTCCTCAATGCAACACTTAACTGCATGCTTGAGAGATGTTTCTACTGCGCATTCATGGCACACATAATTACCTGGGAGAAGTACGAGGTTAATTTCTTTAGCAGCCAGTGCTAAGTTCATGTACATGCGGCAGGCTTTTTCCACACATAGAGATCAATTTTCTGAACACGTTAAATGACAGCAGCAACACTAAGCAATAACCTTGTTGTGAGTGTCCAGCTGCTGAAGGAGAGGCGCAACTGGAGTCAAGCTTGGTTCACCAACATGAGCTCTCACCAGTTGAGAGTGACCGCAACTGTTCTTGGGTTCTGTTGAGGGAGGAGAATGAGCAGCAGAAAAGGCATGCTGTCCACCGCATTTCTGAATCTTCGGTTTTGGTAACATTAGAGAGAAGTGGCCTAGTTCATTTAAACAAGACACAGTTTAATCTCCCCCGGGTGTCCTGCAAGAAAGATGCTGAATGATAATTTGCACATAATTCTTCCCCTCCAACAATAAAACTTTCCTTCCTTTTAGGAAGCAAGTAGTTTTTCTTTAAAATTATCTTCCAAAAACTTTATAGTTTTAGCACATATTTACAGAGCTTGGAAATATAATACAGAGATATGTCTGTATTTGTGTTGTGTATAGAGATGTAACATGTTTCTGTACTTCTAGTCTCAGGGCAGAAGAATGGTTATGAACCACAGCAGGAAACTCTTGATTTACAAACACTAAACACTGATTGCTCCTACAAGCCACCAGCACAATTTGTATTGTGAGTATAATGAAGCTATATACTGTAAAATATTTATTTCAATTGTTGACACAATCAATTAATTTGATAAATGACAATATTTCAATAATGTGTATTTTGTTGCCATATTGTAGGATAATAAACATCCTGTATATATGTGATGAATTGGCATATAGCTATAGACACTCCTCACTTAAGAGAGCAGAGAGTTCACTCCTTCTGATTCAGGCCTACAATCTTGTTTTGCTTCTGTTTGTTTTTGTAACATTTAGAAAAGCTAAAGAGATTGTGAAAAGCATGTTGGCATGACTTATTCATGCACCGAGAGGCAGTGACAAAATGATTTTGCTTCTCTCTCCGCATACACATACCAGCCCTGTAGTTAAACTAAGTAACTTCTTCAGCAGAGTGTGTGATGAATTGGGAGCATGGGAGTCTCTGATTTGGGAAAATACCTACTCAGAAAGAATGGGTCAAGCAGTGTTGTGTTCTGAATCCTTCTTGTATTCAGCCACGGGGTGCAGGGGAGCTTTTAACTAGTTTGGTTACACCTCAACCATATGTCAGTTTGTCTCAGTTGTTCCATCCTGTCTTCATGCATAGCACCTCACATTCAGCCTGACTTTGGGAGAGCCGGAGAGCCATCACTGAGAGAGAGGATGTGATCTTTGAGAAGATGAAGAAAGCAAAGCTAGGCAAAGCCCCAAGCCCCTCTGCTGTTAGCTGCCAAGGCCTCATCCAATGCTCAGCCAGGGTGTCAGGCTCACTCTGCTCAGCAGGAGCATGCAGACATCTCCAGCAGTCATGGTTGGCGTGACTAGGCTGATGCGTTCATAGTGACGAGCCTGCAAGTCGTCTCTTATCCTTGGAGCAGAGACCAGTAAATCCTTGGACTAGGTCTACTTGGAGTCTTTCCAAAGAAGCCTCAACAGCCTGCCCAAAGCAGCAGGTTTGTGCAGCGGGAGTGGAAGGAAAGTGATGCAGACGTCAGACCCTGATATGTTGCCTGGCCTCCCTGAACATGCTTGCAACCTGCCTGGCAGCTCACAGAAACCCGTTTGCTGCAGGAGCAACCACAGCACAACAGCCACCCTGAACTGCATGCTGGGCTACGCCTGTCTCCCCCAAGGAGAGGGGCAACTGCCTAAGCACACTTGCCTCATGGCTGCATGCTGAGGAAAAACTCCATGTGCAAGAGCTGCTGCTCAGCTCTGCCATACGCCAGCGCGGAGCCAGAGGTCTCCCAGCTGGCATCCCACCAGGGGCGGATCATGAACCAACCTGCCCTTCCTCCTGCTTCCCTCCCTCCCTCCCCTAGCAGAGTTCAGTTCCTCTGCCTGCCTCCTGCACCCCAACCCGGAATAGGGGAAGGCTTCCCAAGTCTGCAGCGTGTTGGCTGCTGCTGGTTTGCAACAGAAGAACCTGTGAGCACTTCCTGTGGCTGGCTGCTATGCTAGGGTCAACATGATGCCCAAATCAAGCCTTTTTGATACTGCTGCTTGCTTCTCTTTGGCTGCAAATACCTCACGTTTCACTTACGGTCTCAGTTCATGGCTTATGTAAGCAGATGAGGACTTCTGCTTGCCTTTGCCTTAAAAGCACATTTCTATCCCTCATGATCACAGGGCAAAGCTCAAACACATTATTTACTTGCATTCTGGTTTTCTAGAAGCTAACAATACATAAAATTATCCTGCTTAATAGTGATTTTAAGCCAGCTGTTTCTGAGGCCTGATTCAGAATTTTTAATGGTCCTGCAAGAAAATTCTTGGCGTACCAACAGAAATGCAGGTTCCCAATAAATACTTTCCACCTCAGCTGAGATCCAGTAAGGCCTCCCTCCTGCAGGAGATTCTCTGGCTACCCATACACGCCTTGGCTGCCCCAGTAAAACTGATGTGTGCAGCAGCAACACCTACCTCATGGACTAGAGTCAGGCGTACAACTTGCTACAATGATTTGTGTCAGATCTGATTTTTTAACTAGTCCAGAGACCTTGAGGTGCTAGAAGTTACTCTTTACAACATACCTGCAGGGCTCAATTATTACCTTTCCAATAAGAAGAAAGGGGGAGGGGGAGAAAGAGGGAGAAAGGGAGAAAGATTGAGAAAACAGGTATAATTTCAATATTACGTCTGACTTGTAAAACACTGCAAAAAACACAGCCTAACCATCAGTAACAAAACCAGGAACAGAACACAAACTAACCTCACTTCTTATGCACACAGTTGCATGCGCATAAAAGTGCCTTATGAAAACCATTCTTTCTGGTCATTCTGATTAGGAAATCTGATAGCCTGTGGAATGAACTTCTCACAAACAAAGGCTGCACTAAGTGATAGAGGAAAGCAAAAAATCCTGTACCGTTCCTAGGAGCTGCTTGCAGGCCTGTTGCAAGCTGTGACACTAGTGAAATGAGCCCTATAACCTCTGTAGCCTCTTTATCACAATACCCTACACTATCCTTTCCTATCAGCACTTGGCAGGAACAACGAAGAAATAGGGCCAAAGACAAATGCTGAGTCCTACTGTGTTGCTGACGCCTGAAACAAATATCTCTAGCCTCCCTTCATGCTCTTTCCCCTTCCTCAAATCCACCTCATGCACTTGAGATGCTGCCCGCTGGCTTTTGCCCATCATCTGCCCAAACCATGCCTGCTCTGTGCTGAGTGTACGTCCTCATTCGCAAAAGGTGCTTGGACCGTGATAGAGGGTCTTGGGAAGCTCCTGTCCTTCCCATCAGGAACTGAAATGCACCTGGATCAGGCGTTTCCAACCTTCCTCAATATTTGCATCCTTAACACTTTTCCAGTGCCCGTGCAAGCCCCATCTAGAAACGCTGTTTGCTCAGACACTGCATAGTAAATACAGACTTGCTTTCCTTAATCATCTTCCACAGACCAGCTGTCCTCAGGCAGCGCTATTTGTTGTCTTTGTAAAAGAGGCATGAGTGATCCCCAAAGCATGACTTTGGCTCAGATCACCGTTTGTGGATTTCTCACAGACTTTCCCCCTGGTACTGAGAGCTGAAAGAAGAAGATCCCCTGACATAAAAGCAGAAGACCCGAGCGTGCCATTTAAATTCTAGGAATCAAAACATTTCACCTCCTTGTTGGATGGAGAATGACAGCCTTTCAGGCTAACATGAAAAGCTGAATTTATACAGATACAAATGTTTTGGCGCAGTCGAATTTTCCTGCCTGTGGAAAATTAACCTTCTTATCCAATAGAACGTGCTTTGGGTCATGGCAGTGAGCAGATGTCTATAATCTCCTGCACGTGGAGAATTTCCATAACATCAGAATTAGCAAGAAGTAAATGGGGAGAAAAACCCTGAATGGAAACAAATGGAAGACTGACGTGGCTGTGTTCCACAAAGTACGTTCTGCAGCTGCATCGCTGCTCTGGAACAAAGGGGAATATAATTATTGTTGTTTTACTTTCATTTCTCATTAGCAAAGCAAAAGCCGAATAAAAGTGGTTGTTATTTCTGCAGGAGAGAGCTGGCCAAGGTGAGTATATGAGGTCACGCAGGGAAATCTACAAGGAGACTATTTCTTAAGCCTAAGTAGCTCACGCACCCAGTAAAAAAGTATTAATAAAATTCACCAGCAACACTTTTGTTATTGCAGAGCTGAGTCCAGGCTTCTCAGATGCCCTGAGGATAAGACTCAGCCACACCTGCCGGGGTAGGGCAGGACTTGGCCGCTCTTGCTGTCAGCAAGGAGTGATAATTGCTGGGGACGGGGATGGGACCGTCTACTTCTTTTGTCATAGCTGCCCCCCCAGCTCCCAGCCCTCCATCCAGAGCACTAGTGAAGGTGGAACGGGCGTGCAGGAACCCTTGTTATTTCTGCGTTGATCAGGTCAGCATCCCTCCCCAGCTTGCTGTAACGCTCCCACCACTTTCTCCCCCATTCCCGAGGCAGAGCTGCCGCGCAGGGCATGGCGGCAGGGAAGAGCTTCACACGGTTCCCGGCGCTCCTGGCCCCCACTGACTCTCCCTGGCTACAGCCTCCTGGGAAATCTCTGGACACACAGAGCTTTGCAGGCCTGTCCTTAAAGCCCTACACGTAGGTAGTAAGACCTGGCTAGGCAGCCTCTCTCCTGTAGCTGCCCTTGGTCAGCCATCTTGAGCCAATAGCAAGCCACTGCACGTAAGCACAGTGCTCTCTTTCAGGGAGGGACCTTTTCCTTGTCAATAACTCTCCTAGTCTCCTAATCTTTTTCTGAGAAAGAAACCCCCAAGGTGGCTGCAGATCCAGCCTGGAACAGAGTCTGCCTCCTGCTTGCAGGGGAAGCAAGGCTTGTCACGCTCCCTCCCCATAGCCAGGGGTTTCTGTCTAGGTTCATTTGTGGGGCCGAGGTGATGTGCAATACAGGCAGGTGCTCAACCATACACTACTTGCCTCAGTTTGTTGCTTCTTCCTTATTTATGACAGCAAGAAATGAAGCTACTCACTCCGCCTCCCTTCTGTCTTTGCGTTTTGGAGGTAGTTCTTTGGCCACAGAGGTGTAAGACTTGCACCACTTCCTTATTTGCTTGCAAAAATCATCACTGTGGATAGAGAAAAATAATTTAACAAGAATTAAGTAAGGAGGAGAGATACAAACGACTAAGCAACTGAGGTGCAGGATGAGTCCCACCAAACTGCGTATAATGAAGTGCTGGAAGCAGTGAGGTCCCATAGTGCAGTGTTTGGTGCTTTAAGGTGCAAGATGTGTGTTGCAGCACTGTAGGGCCTGGGATGCTCATGCTACAGAGTTGGTGCTAATGTGGAACCCCTTCCCAAGGCCAAAGCAAACCCAGGAACAGTGGGAGCAAAACTGAAGAGTTCACCACTCTGGTGACACAGCATTGAGTTTAGTTGCACTTTGTGTAAGACTTTGCCTCAAAGCCATGGTGACCATTGCCCAAGTGAGCTTGCAGTGTGGTGGTAGCCCGACGCCAGCCAGCACTGCTCGGTTTGTGCCCCAGAAAGAGAACTGAGAACTGAGTTCCCTCCACGTGCACAGGCAGAATGGCTGCCTCAGAGCTCAGCGAGTGTTTGCATGGCTAGAAAGGGAAAGAAAGATGGGGCTCGTTTCTTGTTTAAAGGGAAGATTTAGTATTTAGTAATTTCCTTCTGGTCAGGAAAGGAAGGTGAATTAGTGGGGGCGATACTCAGTTCTCAGGACCATTTTGCATTAATTTCCCTCTGTTCTCCACAGGGACAAGCACCCATGTCCTAAAGCCTCAGCATCCTGCTGCCTGCCATAGCAGCAACCAGGCCATGGAACACTAACTCCCTCACACCTACCAATAGTCACACAGGAGATGAGAAAGCCAAGATCAAATGAACAGCATCACCTGTGTATGGGTACAGCTTATCTACCGTTTGTATGGTGGCGATTACAGTTAATGGCTCAGCTTGAATTTCCCCACAGGGAAACTAGAGGAAGTGCTCTTCACTGGAAAGTGAAAAATCCCAGACAGCTCCTTTAAAATGAAGTTCTTGCATCAGGAGTTGAAAAACACCAGGAAGCAAAACAAAGCAGACTGCAGTGAAGACCTGTCTCTTCCCAGCACCTTACCTTCAGGAGGCATAGCAGGCAAACTCCTGGCTCAGGCCAGTCAGTGGGGGAAATTTGCAGGGTCCTTCTACCGACTTAATCTATCTCTTCTAGTTCTGTCAGACAGGACAGCAGCTCTGGGCTGAGAAACCTCCTGCTTGTAAGAATGCCATGACATTTTCTCCTCATGGGGAGGGGAAAGAGTGCAATAGTTTGTGTGGGAAGGACAAGGGGTTGCTATTTTAATTATCCCACCTGCAAAGGTATGTTGCTTGCTGTGTTCCTCCCACATGGCTGGTTGCTATCAATCCTGTGCTCTACTCAAACGCAGCCCAACCAAAAGTGAAGGAGAAAAGCATTTAGTTTAATGCCTCTGTTTTCTTTTTTTTTCTTTTGTTTTTCTGCATTTAAACACTTAACAGACAAGGTGTGACAACAGGCCATGTAAGGCCTACTGCTTTGAAACGCCTATAAAATGGTATTTAGTTGCCAATACAAGCATCTTAACTGGCTGAGCAGTGCGAATGGGCAAAAAAAGCAAGCAAAGGCACTGCATTAATGTAGCAACAGCAAGCCCTAATTATTTCACATTATTATCTGATAACAGTGCAGTGTGCAATCTGTCACATGCCTAAGGTGTCTGAAAGTTCTATTCAGCCCTCAGTAATGAAGTATTTCCTTATCCTTTAACCAACAAAACACAGCTACAACAGGGGTTTTCCTCTCATTCCTGGGAGCACGTCTTATTACTCATGGCCAATAATATATGAAAAACCCACAAAAGACTGTGCTTTTTGTCATTAATATGATCTTTAATAAATGGAATAATGCACCATTTTACAGCAAGCCTTTTCTTTTAGACCTAAAGAATAGCCTTTTAAATGTTCTTATCCAATGTCTCTGTATCAATACAATCTCTTTATTTAGGTTTATATATAACAAAGCAATTCTTACAAGTATTCATAGAAAACTCTGTAGTGGCTTTAACAATGTCAGCTTTCATAGTGGCATCCACAGATGATTAAAAACCAAAAATTAGCTTTTTATTTCATACTCGCACTGTTCCATGAAACACAACTTATACAGCATAGCAAGGGTATTGGGCAGCTTATACAAAAGAAATAACTGAAAGCAATTATTTATAAATTCATACATGATATTTCCTCAGTCATTTGAGAGAAAAACCAAAAATACCCGTTAACAAAAGGGTTCTGATGAGACTCCATATTCTAGGGTTTCTCCCCCTCTTCCCCAGAAAAGCTCGCTCAGAAAGTAATGCTCTCTTTACAGTCTTTTGTAAGGAAAATGGCAGTTTCACATCTCCTTATTTCAGCTTCTACAGAAGACCAAACCCTAGAAATCAGTCTTTGCCACGTTCATTTTCCTCTTATACTGCATTCAGGGGGAAAATAATCAACAGTGATTGTAAAATATTATTCCAGCTTATATAAATGTGAATAGAGCACACTTTCCTCTAGAGACAAAAAGCAGACAAGAAACATTACATACAAACCTTTTAAAATACATTTTAACAGTGTGAAAGAGAGAGGAGAGTCACAAATCAGGAAATTCAAAAGTGACAAACGAAAGTCAGCTATAACTTGGACTTGCCTGTTTCTTTGTTCTTGTGACTTTTTACAAACTACAGAAACATTAACTATTTTCCTTCCTTTTGAATAAACAAGATTGAAGTGTGATACTTCGCGATACAGTTCTGAAGCACAAAAAAAGTGAATCAAGTGCTCTAGAAATAAACCTCACACGTTTTTGCTCTGTCTTAAAAACAAGTGAATGGATTAAAAAAATTGACTTTTGTCAGACCTTGAAACTAGGAAGTTATAAAGGCTCATTATTTCTGCTTTAAAATAGTTACCAGGCAAGATGCTATGCCCCTGATGGATGTATGCTCCTGTAATATGTCTGCAGAAGCCTGCAAGAGCTTTGAAGAAATCCTTCCTTACTGTGACAGTTACTGTGTCTGTTGAAGCATGACGTATGCATTGAAGTTAACCAACTGAATGACTTGCAAATTTACACAATTGCTGATCAATAGGCTTTTAAAAATATCTGACAATTACATTATAAATTAACGTAGCTCCGACTAGTTCCTGCTTATTATGCACATATACGTATTAAACCACAGTGAAATAAATAGAAATGGCCATAAAAAGTAATGCATATTAGTAACGCACCACAGCAGCCACTAAATCAGACCTGCATGAAGCCCAGATAAACATTAAAGGGCTTTGGTGTTGAAACCTTCCACTCCCACTGGTGCAGTTCCGCTTCCCGACAATAACCACAGCTGCACTGGTACTGACCTAGCCTGACAGCCTGAACCGAGGCATCGGCTAACACCCCTCAAGACGTCAGTAGCCAGGGTTTGCCCATGTGCTCCCGCATTCTGCCTTAGCTTTCCCAGGGCTAATCCTCCCAAGAAATTTTTAAAACCACTGCCAGCAGAACCCAACCCTCCTTTGCTCATAACCAATGGCAGACTCCTTCGATTTCAACAGCATTTGGCTCAAGCACTAGCCGATTAGATGTTGATTTCCTCAGATACACTTCTGCTAAACATAACTCCCATTGTGATTCGCAGGAGTGCCTTATCTGTTATCTGCAGAAGTGAAAGTTCTGCTACCAATTTTAGTCGGTACAGAAGAAACCTCAAAATGGGGAATCTGATTTGTTACTATGTCACATCAAAACTGAACCTACTGAGGTGGGATCAAAAAAAGGGATGTACTTCTACAGCTACAGTTTTATATAACAATGTAGAAGCCTAAAATGTAATTGGATTTAATGGACTAGAATGCTATGTTTAAATAGCAACCACATACATAACTATAGCTACTACATAAAAAAGCCTTGTAAAAATTATCAGGTATTTAGTATTCTGGTTATTTTTTGATCTTCAAGAGAGGTACCTTAAATTACTCAGCTTCAGATAAATTTTGTCATCTGCATTCCCAGCTTTCTCTCCCTCTCTCTCTCTCTCATAAATCCATTCCACCTAAACAATCAGTGACAAATCTGTCATGGGAGATCTTGCACTACTGGACTATATGTCACAGTCTGATCCCAATTTTACTGGGATGCACTAAAGACAACTTAAAAATGGCATATGAAAAAGAACATTATACTTGCTACCAGTGCTACCATCTGATGCTGTAACTCACAGAATTTAACGCTGGAACTCACGCACAACATACATATGCATCTAAATACATACAGAGTTTACATTAAAAAATATGTATTTGGCTTCACTGGAATATGTATAGCTTTTTCACTGAAGAAAGGCTTGAAGCTGAACAAAAAATAAGCAGCACATTAAAAAAAGGAGGTTAATGTATTTACCTGTTAAAACGGGTAGTGGGAGACCAGACAAAAAAATTCAAATAATCCAAATTTATGCAAAATACTAAGTCATCTAGTCTATAATCCAACTTTCGTAGACTAATCAATCCTTTTTTTTTTTTTCTTCTTTGATAAGCTGCTCCAAATTTCCCAATTAGACATCAGGTCATGTATATGCTACTGTGCTCAGCAACTATTATTTTTATGACTTAAAACCGGCCTGTTTCGGCAATGGGAACTGCCATCATTTTTATACAAGTAAAAATTACAGCATAAATAATTTCTCCTGTATTGACTAAATACTTGAATTTGAAAATTATCCCTAATTAGGCTGGAACTTTCCATAATAACGTTTCAATGGCAGAATGGCTATGATCTTTTGAGTATTTTTCATGAAAGAAAATTATAATCTTAACATAGACTTAGTAATGTTATATTAGTGGACTATTTTTTTTACCATTTAAAAAAGGAGTATCATTGGAGCAAAACACACTGAACACTGAAACTATGGCATATACAATGTATACAGATATATTTTTTTAAGTAACAATTCATTATTATTAAATTTGGCCCAATAATCTATTCCATACCAATACAGAACTTCCTTATTCTCCTTTCTGAGGCAGGTAGGATTAAGGATTTCTTTTAGAGAAAGTTGACAGGTGGGAAAATACATACTTTCTAAACATATTTATAAGGTGGGGGTTTTTTTGTTGTTTGTTTCCTGAAACCTGCCAGCATCCATGCATTGGTTTTTGTCCCCAGTGCACTGAGAAAATGAAACTGTGTTGCCTTTGAAAATTAGGTAATTTTCTATATGGAAACAAGACACAAATGAAAGGCAGTAAGAAAGCAAAACACAAGCAGAAGTGTTCTTTGTTTCTGAGGATATTCTAATGATGACAATATCAATTGGTTTTCTTTTAGATAAGGAATTCCTTTACCTTTAGCTGTGCAAATTAAGTGCATGGTGGAGTTTCAAGAAAAGCATTTTGAATACTAATTGTTTAGGACATGAAGCTATAGAGCATTATAAGCAAATTCAGGGGAAGTGTTGCAGATAATCTGACCTGTAAATATCAGTTTTAGAAGAAAATCAATCTATGAGGCATGTCTGTTCAAATGGTTAGAATTCACATTCTAAAAACCATGTTATGTTGGTGAGTATCTCTATTATAAGAAACAGAAAAAGAGACAATGCATTAACCTAAGCAACTCTTCTGGCTTCTACTAGCACATCATTTTCTAAAACCAGTAAGATTTTGGATTCTGGCTTATATATACAAACATCACAAATGTTTGTTCTAACATTTTACTTGAATTATACATTATAAATTACCATAGCAAATATTCTACTGTTGCCTATTTGACAGTGGCACAATTCATAGGTATTTACACTATCATTCTATTTTCATTTTGCTATATTTATCTTGTCTGTAATATACATGAGAAACTGATAGAAAATTATCAACTTTCATCCTTTTCTCTTAAAAAAAAAAAAACAAAAAACACAAAAAGCCCCATAAAGAAATAGAACACATTTGTTTCCCCTGATTATAGTACATTTATCAACTATCCATGTGTCTGATCCGTAGAATTCTCTCTCTTACATGTATTTTGTTTGGTTAAGAAGGATTCCCCATGGTATGAGATACAATTCAATATCATTTAATTTACAGAGAAAGTATTCTGTGGAAATTGGATTATGTGCTATGAGCAAAAAAGGGGCATTGCTAAATTAAGCATTAAAACCAAACTGCTAATCTGATCTCATCTAGCTGTGCAGAATTACAGTATTTTGGTACCTACTTAAGAGTTTGTTTCGACTGACCTTTAAAAATAGTTTTTCTCTATTTAATCTATAGGGTATTTTGTGATAAAGTACGTAATTCCATCATGTTACAAATTATATTTTATCCATGGTAGATTACAAGGCCAGTACTTTCTACTAATTATAATTCATCCCAAAAGCCTTCCAGCAAGTGATAGAAATTGATAAAGGAAAAGAAACCATCATGTTTGCTTTAAGAATGTTTAAGTAAAACTGCAGAACATTTTCATCTGGTATTAGAATGATTTTGATTGCATTGGGCATAAAAAAGTTGGATTTCTTACAAAGGATTGGCCTGAAAAGAAAGGCTAGAAGACTGGTGCAAATCCATCTTAGCAGAAAGAAGCAGTAGTCAGAGCAAATAACTTTTCTCTCTCCAGAGTGTTTCAAGTTCAGTAAGTGTCCTAAATATGCTTTTTTCAGCCCACATTCTGAAACGCTGATGGATGATACATGCAAGGCAAAGCAAAAAGTCACTGGGAAAGGAGTGAAGAATCTTCAGTATGCATGATACAGCGATCATCACAAAACAACATACCGTACTTCAAATGGAGACTCAAAGAAGGCCAAAAGAGAAGAAAACCACAGCCAGCATTATGAACAGAATGCCAAAAATTCTGATTCAGGTCTTGAAACCCAGCTGAGCAACTGGCAGGTTTTCAACATCTGGGATGCAAGATTGCAGCAGATGGGAAGCCAGAGAGTGAATTAAAAGCAAAACCAGAGAAAGGCTGGATTTCTGAAGAAATGAAATATAACTGTATATTTATACAGGCGGGTAGCAGAATTACGCCTTAGAGACAAAAGGTACTTCTTGAACTGGTGCTTAAAGAACATAGGGAGGCCAAAATGTGTCTCATGGCTTGTATTTCTACAACTACATTTAATCAAAGTCTGGATTTGTAGAGTTATCTCTTAGAGATACCTAGGAGAATCTAAGAAACATTAAGAAGTGTTACAAGAGAAAATCATAGCAATCAAGCATAAACAAGGGAGTTTGGGAAACAGCAAGAATCAGATGCAGCAAGGCATATATTATGCTAGTTGCATCACCAGATACAGAAGAACAGGGTTGGCAAAGTTTACCTCAGGGGGAAAAAATAATATAACAGCAAGGAAACAAATGAGCTTGAAAGCACAGAGCATCTGTTTTAGTCAGCTGAAAGGAGACAGGCTGGGGAAGGCAATTGTTTGCTGCCAGTATCCTGCCACAGGAGTTTGGCAGGCTGACTGAAGAGATTTTTCTTTCTTTGAACATCACCAGTTTTCAGATAAAGTGATAAAACTTTACTCAGTACCAAAGACATGTGTTTTATCTTTGTTTACCTAAATAGTTTTTACTGAAGTGTTTTCAATCAGAAAGAATATTTCTCAGCTGGAAGGATATTTCTTAGGCATCCTGACCAATAGCGAAATTGATTTTCTTTCAGCAGACAGTAAGAACAATCATTCCAAAGAAAGATGAAGTTTACTTGAGATGGTGAAAAAACAATTTATCTCAACAGACATTACATTCATGTTCACTGATGCCTAAAATCAATGTGCATACAAACTGAAAGAAGGGTCTAAGCAGAGGGGGGAAAAAAACCCCAACCAACCCTCCCCCGCAAACACTCATAACCATGAATTTTAAAAGCATGCAATAAATTTTAACAAGATGAATGAGGGGCTCTAAAAACTCTGAAGGGAGGACGAGTTTCACCTCAGCAATAACAGTCAATTAGGATGTACTACTTGCATAAGTAATCAGACTGATTTTACCCCAGACTGTCTGCAGAGGTAAATCAGGAAAGATTTGTGACTCATCACAAAACTGTTTTGTGCCAAATAAGATTCATGATTTTTCCTCTGTATAAACAAGATATGTTTGCAATCTATCTTCACTAGACCTTTTGACAGTTATTAAGATTTCTGAATAAAATGTATGTTTCAGTGTACGTCATTAGTGATCTAAATAAGGTTTTACATAAATACAGGGGGTGAAACTGCACACAAAATAAAATGGAAAAAATGGCTGACTATTTCCTTACATTTGTTCAATGTTTTGTTACTCAGAACTTCACAGGCTGGCATCTACTACTATAAAGGAAACATATTTTGATTTGGAAGGATCAAAGGAAAGGTACTGAGCTCAGGGTTTTTTTTTGTTGTTGTTCCTTTTTAAAAGCCCTTTCAAGTTGGGGAAAATTCATGCATTGTCACCTCAGAGCACAATGCGATATAGGCAGCTGCTCCAAGCTGGCTATGGTGTGCAAAGTTCACTGTCATGACCGGCTGACTGCTCAACTGTCAGGGAAAAATTAACAAATAGAAAAAGGGGAACATGTGGCAGTTTTAGAGAAACACACTGTTCAATAAAGCATACTGTGAACTATAGACTATTGCACATTTCAACATGACACAAGAAAAATAGGGGGTTCAAAAGAGAATACACTTTGTAACATAGAAATATACAGACTAGCTTGTGCACAGAAATCAAAACATGGTTACAAGACACCACTGCAGTCAAACCTGTCTTATAGTCTGCTTATGATCTTAGTGACCTTAAGAAACTGGTCCAAACTGATTATCAGTGATACTTTTTTTTGTTATTTTTTTTAAAAAAATATTTTGAGACCACATTTTTGATACACATATATATATTCCGTGGTCAAAACAGACAGACTTAACTTTAGCGATACTAAATAAAAGTGCAAAAACATTCAAAAATAAAACAAAATAAAAAAATATGGAAGCATAAGCTAAAAATTTTCTGCATAGCTGAAATCTATTTAAAGCGAGTCCTTGGTAGGGGCTGCTGAGAGGAGGAGAAAGCAGTTTTTTAAAATGTCTTCTGCATGTTTGTTTCAAATAATGCAAAAAAAAGGTCATTTGTCGGCTTTTAAAGTATTTCACAGGCAGTTCACTCCTGCGTCCTTAGATACCATTGTGGTGGCAGTGCCTCCTTCCGCAAGGTAAACAGCAGTGCTGGATTTGGAGTGGACTGCCCGGTCACTGCCATTATTGTTGACCTCGCAGTGCAGCGGCTCAGTGGAGATGACCCACGTTGAAGGACGCCACCGTTTAAGCGAGTACGGAGTTTTCACACGTTTCTTGATCTTTTCTCCTGAGCCTGATTTGCCATCCTGTGAGGAGTCACCTACTGAAGAAAAAAACAACAACAAAACAAACAAACAAAAAACCACAAACAAAAAAACAAAAACAAAGTAGAAAACAGTATTATGAGGAAGGTAAGATTAGACTGGAGTCCAGGGTTGTTACTCATGCAAAACAGAACAAAAGAACAAAATCTTATCACACAAAAGCAACTATGTGGCAGAGGCATGACAGGTATATCAACTACACTAGCTGCCACTAAAATAAGGGGTGAGATTCTGTTCTCTGTCAGAAATTACTTCAGTGAAGTAATTTGTGTTACCTTGAATGCACATTGGCAAACAGCAGAATCAGCATTTGACATTTGAGGGGCTTTTGCAATCATAGTATCCTATATTACCTGTAATGGGAGGTACAAAAAAATGTCGCTACTACAGGACAGCAAAGGCTAAACTTTTAATAGCATAAGTAAATCATAGGTCCCCTAATCCTACTTCACCTGAAGACAAAACGGTCCATTCTCTGTTAAGATCCTAAGTCAGGATTTGGGATGTTGGGTTGCAAAACTGGCAAAATCAAGTTTATCAAGGATAAAATTTCAGCAGCAGGAATCTGATTGTTAAAAAAATTTTCACTTTATATAACCTTCAAACCCTTTCTTTTAACTTAACCTTCAATTGAAGACAGTTACTGCAATAGACTTTTTTCTTTACCTCAGTAAGATTTCAACTCAAGTCAACATGTTAAGACAAAAATTAAGGTTTCCTACTTAAAAGGAAGGCTTAAACATTCCACTGCTGAATATTCAACTAAATTTCTTTAAAGATCTGTTCTGTTTTGTTTCTAAACCTTTTCTTTCCAAACATGCCTGGCACCCCAGACTATTTCACTAGTATCACAGCGCCTGTCTAAACATAGTCAGACGTTTGCAAGCACCTTTCAAAGATAGCAGCGCGTTCTGGAAATACATTCTCTTAAAAATGCACACTAGGAGGACTTTCCAACAGCTCCAACAGGCCCAAAGTCAAACTCAGAGGATGTACCCAATTTAACTGTAACTACATGATTACATTCTCACTGTAAAAAGGAGAGCCCCATTGTAACCTCTTAGATCTTTGGCCGTAAAACTTTTAAGGCAGTTATTCTGAAGGAGTCTATTAAAATCAATTCCTTCTCTAACTACTTTGATTAATTTTTAATATGTACATGGTAAACTGACAAAGGATTGCCATAATTGTTGGAGCTCAGATAGCAAAATAGAGAATGCCTGACCCTCTGTCTAGGCTGGGCTAATACAGTAAAATCAGTTGCTTTAAAAGTAATGAAGCATATAAGTAGCTATAATAAAATATTTTAATCAATGCATCTTCGAGCCACCTACTCTTAAGAGAATGAGGAAAAATAAGGAAAAGAAGGTATAATGTGCCCCTGAAGGAAGAAACAGGAAGCTTTTTCAATATACTTTGCAGCTGCCAAGGTAGGTGCCTTGCAAGGAATAATGAAAGTTAGAAATTACTCCCTTCCTAGAGTCAGAGTAGACAGGTTATAAAGGGACAGATTTATTCCATGTATGTGGAAGGAAGATAGTGACCTAACATGTGCTGGAGTTGATGGAGACAGGACTTTATCAAGAAGATTGAAATTGTGCTGATAGAAATTAAATTTATATGGGATTTAGCAAGCATGCTTTGGGGAGGGACAGAAGAGACAGAAGTATTTTCTATTCAAGCAGATATACGTAGTTATTAAGTAAAAAAGTGTCAGGGAAACTGTTCAAGTCCTGCAGGCACTTACACTGCATACTACTGCTATCCAAACTATTTGTGGCTGATAGATCCAGCGAATTAGGCCTCTGTGCTCTTCTAGTTTGGGTCTGCCCAGGATTTCTCACTACATTCTGGATACTGACTGTAGCTGTGTCTTGCCCTGGACACGGATTACTGTTGTTGTTATTGGCATTTGTTCGGCCATTATCCAGTGGTCGCTCTCTCCTGTCTACTAGGCGGTCCAGAACACCTTCATCATGGCCAACCTGCTGCTCCCGCCTCAACAAGGGTTCATGCTCATCAGGGCTCGAATTAATATTCAGCCGACTATCCTCTCCACTGAACTGGTTCTGAAGCATTTCCTGGGCCCTCTGCGCTACCGAACTGGTTGTCTGGCCAGACGGCACTGTGCCGTTGGTGTATTGGGTTGTGCCAGCATGAGAGTTTATGCTGTGGCTTCTCCCAGCCACTCCGTTCATGGTAACTGTCACAACATGAGGTTCTGCAGCATTGATAGTGTTCATCTTCGCAACGCCTGTTTCCACTTGCTTCAAGTTTGATTTGTGCTTGCCACCAAATTTTAACCGTGGCTCCTTCGTTGAATTTTTGGTGTTTAGGGGGAGGCTAGTAGGCCTCTTCGGAAGGTTCTGTTGCTTGGGTAGAGGATAGACCTGAGCAGATGGGACATCTGGAATCAAACATGCTTGACCATTGCCAGCCTGTGTGAAGTCCTGTTGTCCTGTCACCTCTACTGCAAGTTTTATCAGTGGATAAAGCAAGCTGGAACTAGTGCTGCTGAGTGGATCTGGCCCGCTAAACTGCTTAAGTGAATGTTCCATCAGATTCTCATCAGAACTTTCTTTCAGGTTCTTATCCACTTCTTTTGGATCCAATTTATTTGTCTCTAAGTCCTCCTCTGTTAGCTGCAGACAAACAGGGGTGGGCCCACCTGGCTGCATGACATTTGTAGTATGTAAGTTTGTTTCATCCGAATAAGGCATTTCGGATATGGTGGTCATGCCAGTGCTAGGAGTGAGGCCAGTTGTATTGGTGGTAGTAGTATTGGTGGACAAACTGGTGACACTTGTCTCAGGACTAGGGATGCGAGCTTGCGCTTGTTGCCGCTCATAGTTAATGGAGTTTCTATTCTTTTCCCCTGAAGTCAATGGTGTAGTGGATATCGAATGTTCAGAAGAAATGTTCTTCACTATGCTGTCAGTGTGGTGGATTGAATCTTCAATGTAGGAAGAGGAAGAGTAATCTGGATATGGCCTTATCTTTGATACGCGCCTATGATGTGACAGATTCCTTTAAGAAAAAATAAGTGATATTAAGATCATATATGTAAAAATCACCTCATATTATAAAGCCTCTCATTTAAGAGAGCTGAATGTCCTTCTGTTTCTTTTCATGCATAAACTAAGGACAGATACAGTACAAACTGAAATCTTACAGTAACATCCTTGAAAAATCATGGGTAGCAGAAAATTGATTTTACTAGGACAGCAATTCTGTCACGGATGTTATTTATACAACTAAGTCTGATAACAGTAATTTTCTTCTATTTGTCCAATACACTGTTTGTCCAGGTCACTGCTAAGGTACTGCTCTAGTTGCAGAGAAGTAATGCTGAAGGAGGGCAACAAGAATGGAACACACAAGACAGAGAAAGTGATGCTAGGAAAAAGTCACAAGGTCCTAAACCATGAAAAATCTATTATTTTAACAATTTAGGTATTCTATGATTTGAACATAATTTTTTTCATGACAATAAACACTGCCATATACAGCAACATTACTCTTCTCTCAAATCCAGATCTCTAGTGTATACTATTAAGCATTGATGTCAGTTCTGCAAATTCTCACTCCCTCTGGATCATATGTAAGCAGAGAATGTGCAGCACTTCTCTCCCTGGGTCAGAATAACAATGACAAATGATGGCCCTGTGGTTCTTTAACTGAAAAGCTACAGGTTTGAGACTCCGCGATTTCCTGAACTCTCATTGCCTGCAAATTCATGGTTTTTAGCAGAACACTTTGAACGGAAGTTTTATGCATCATTTAGCAAGAGTCCTTAAAGACAATTCATAGTCACTTCCTATCTTTACAAGCCTGTTAAGACAATTTGCCTAAGTTCAGTTTAAAACGCCCCTCTGTATGAAGTACAGTTGTTAACATAAAAGGTGCCTGAATACTGGGGACACATAGGACATCTTAAGAACACAAGCAATCAGGATCATGTCATACAATACCCATATGCAGACCAGCTCACGTAACACATACCCGCTTCATGGGTGCAGAAATGTTAAGCTAGCAGTGTGATCTAGCTTCCTTCCTGGAGTGAGCTGAGCATTGCATTGGGCATTTGCTGCTGACTAAAACCAAATGTTTTCTCTTCTTACCGCTCATTTTGCATGGCAGTTGACATAGGGTTGACCGTTGGACTAACTGATTTATTTCTCTCCCAAATCATCATGAGTTCTGCCATCCTTTCCTCAGCACACTGGGCTGTTAGTCGAGCTTCAGCATCTTGATCCCAACAGTCTTCAATTGTTTCTTTAAGTGACCTCACAGCCTACGAGGAGACAAACAAAACCCCTTTATCTTAAATTATTTTCCGTTTATGTTTGTGCTTCTAATTTACTGGTTTATGACAGCATTCTGTATGCATGAAAATGGTCACAAACTGGTGAGAAAGAGACACAGAAAATATACAATTTCATTCAAACCTAGTTTGCCCTAATAACAGCAATATGCAGGACTAATATTATCATACCTCACACAAACACCAACTGGGAAGACAATTACTTAGGAAAAGCTACATTCACCAACGTCCATACAACCTTCAGCTAGCCCTCTCTGATGTATGCATGCTCAGCTCACTCTCCCTGCTTTAAGAAGGCTGAGTACTAAGGACTGATGATACTCTGGAAATGCTGTCATTGTTATCCTCACAATCCAGCTAACGGTCGCCACCTTGTTTCCCTGCACTGTACGCAAATAACACAGCCTTGCTCATTCATCATGCTTTTCTTCCCCTGTTCACTACTGTAACATCCAAATGCCTCATAAATATCAGTGAATTTGGCTGAGCTATGGGAGGAGATTATTGCTGCTCTTGTTTTACAGATGGAGGAACAGAAACAGACACACTTCCTGGGATCACACAGTGGGATGAATGGTGCAGTCAGGATTAGAGCCCAAGACCTCCAAAAAGTGCTGCCATATGGTCAGAGGCCTGGAGAGGAGACAACTGAAATTATGAGCACTGAACACTTCTGCTTCCACTGCATCCGGAGTACAAAACACAGGCAGATGTTTATTGGCCCCTGCTGCCAATCTACGGCCCGTGAATAGGATATGGTTTGCTAGAACATCTCACATCTACAGCCCAGCTTTAACCTCTCCAGCACCAATGCCTGTGCATAGTCCCAGCTGGGCACTAAGGCATTCAGTGGGTCCTGCTGACTGCCTCTGTGCCAGAATTGCCTTGTTCACTTCTGGCAGCAAAAGCCAGGACTTGCTCTGCATGCTAGCCAAGAGCTCTTCACCCACAGAGCAGGCTCCTGGCATCGCTTGCATCTGGCAAGTCACTGCTGCTTAGTGATGCAGCTACGGTGGCACAGGTGGGGATGAGCTCACACACAAGCAAACCTTTTACCTCCCTTCCCACAGTAGACTGAAGAGGGGCTAAGCAACCACATCCCTTTTAGCTGAGGGACATGAGTCTAAAAGTACCCTCAGGGACAATGACAGGATAGTGTACTCCGTTTTCTCTCCCAGAATAAAAAGCCTTCATTCCACTTTTAGGACCTGCTTTAGTCACAATTTAGACATATCTCAGTCAGTGGACACCCTAATCTCCTGTCTCGCCCCTTTGTAAGGCTTTCCCCTACAGTTTTCACCAGCAGTAAATCTAACCAATATATAATTTGTCTCTCTTCTAGCAGATCCTTTCCTTTGGATGTTTTAAGGATCGTGAAAGGAGTACAGGGATGACTGTATAGATAGTTAACAAAACTGAAGTTCTAGAGCTTCACATTTACCACAGTAATGTGTTTTCTATTAATTTCAGGTTCAAAGAGATCTATACTAAAATACACTATTTAGAAGTTCTAGCACTCATAAAAAAGACAGAAGGGACAAGAAATCTGCATTATTCTATTATTCTCTACAATATCCTTCAGTCCTGACCTTTGAAGTCAAGCTTGGGCCCTGCTTTGGCTGTGGCAAATGAGACAAGAATGCTGCTAACATGTCAACTCAGTTTATAGCCTGTGAATTATTTTACGCACATCATCTGCTCAGATTGTTGATTTATACTGTGAAAAACAATACTGCTAATCAAGGTTGGTATCATAACACATGTGTTCAAGAAGCAGACTGAGACTGCATAGGTAATCATAAATTTTTTTAGGATTGCACATCTTTTGAGTGCCTTAATCATGTGACCTAAAAAATAAAACATTGCTTTTTATTTGTATTTCTCAAATGAAAGGGGCAAATACATTTCTCTAATAGATGAATTTGCATGAAAGTGTTATAACCCAACATATCAGTATAGCTTTAAATAACAGGCAAAAGTCTTTTATCTCATGCATTAGATAAAGGAGGTTAGGACCTGGGTCCAGGGTGAGGTTATCTGGAGCTTAGTTTTCTACAATATTTCCCCTAGAGTGCTCATTCAGATGTTATCCTAAACTGGCATAGGGTGGAGTAGGTTGTTTTATACCCATGAGAGAACTATAGATTGTTTATTTATTCTTCTTTTCTCTTAAAGCAATGGTGTAGATCCATCCTTAGAGCTGGACTCATCATCATCATCATTACTCTTTCATTACTCATCATTTTGAATTTTTTGCAAAAAAATTAGTGACAACACAAATAATGTGTTAGGCAGTTTAAATATGGGGATCGTTACTAGCTCAGTGTCTAATAATGCTGGAGTCTATCAGCTTGTTAGAACATAATTAACATTTAAAAGGATAGTCTGCAAAACAAAACAAACCTTGAACTGTTTTAGTTATAACTGTCTTCAAAAAGAGCTGTCAAGCTTGGTTCTTCCAACAGTGCATTTGCCAACATGGCTATAGTTACAACAGTTGCTGCTTATTTCCTATATAGTTTGGGCGTGGATTTTTTTTCTCTTCCCCACCCCCCCAAGACTGGCTGGTCAAAACTGCGTAATAAAAGAACCTCTCTATGAAGCTCTCAACTCAGTTACAACATGTTTTACAACAGTGCTAATACTGGAGGCTATGCTCCTCTCTGAAGATGGTTTCATGCATATTTACAAGTACCAGCATAGCTGAGGCCTTAGGCTCTCCATTATCTGCACAGTAGCTACATACTTATCAACTAGCAAAGTCTCTGAAGATTGAAAGGGCTAATTTCAGTGAGGGAATAACTAGAAGTATCTTTTTCAATAAGAAATAAATATGTCATTTTCATACTCACAATTAAGGTATTTTAGCTTAAAAAAGTTACCATGTATCAGGTAGAACCCAGTAACTATTTGCGTTTCACTTTGCTTGTAATAAAAGACAACCCCCCCCTCTAAGCTAAGGGGATTCACATTACCTCACCTTTGCTGCAGATGAAAGCAAGCACACAGAGTCTTACCAGAGTTCAGCTGACTTGCTGTAACTTGCTGGCCTGCAGCAACAAGCAAGGCTCTAAGCCATAGCTAGACTAATTCAAAACAACAAACAACATTACTATGTTTATAGTCTTGAAAATAAAAATTGCAGATCAAATGAAGCCATATAAAATTTCTAATGTAGTTATAATGAAATGATTGCTAGAAGCTGTAGCCTCTGACCCGCTTAGCGGATGAGGAAAAGGCTGTGGATGTTGTCTACGTAGACTTTAGTAAAGCCTTTAATGCTGTTTCCCACAGCATTCTGCTGGACGAACTGGCTGCTCATGGCTTGGACGGGTGTACTGTTCGCTGGGTACAAAACTGGCTGGATGGCCAAGCCCAAAGAGTGGTGATAAATGGAGTTAAATCCAGTTGGCAGCCAGTCACGAGCGGTCCCCAGAGCTCAGTATTGGGGCCAGTTCTGTTTAATATCTTTATCAATGATCTGGATGAAGGGGATCAAATGCACCCTCAGCAAGTTTGCAGACAACACCAAGTTGGGAGGGACAGTTGATCTGCTCGAGGGTAGGGAGGCTCTACAGAGGGATCTGGACAGGCTGGATTGATGGGCCGAGGCCAGCTGTATGAGGTTCAACAAGGCCAAGTGCTGGGTCCTGCACTTGGGTCACAACAACCCCATGGCGCGCTACAGGCTTGGGGAAAAGTGGATGGAAAGCTGCCTGGTGGAAAAGGACCTGGGGGTGCTGGTTGACAGCCGGCTGAATATGAGCCGGCAGTGTGCCCAGGTGGCCAAGGCGGCCAACGGCATCCTGGCCTGTATCAGAAATAGTGTGGCCAGCAGGAGCAGGGAGGTGATTGTTCCCCTGTACTTGGCACTGGTGATGCTGCACCTCGAGTACTGTGTTCAGTTTTGGGCCCCTCACCACAGGAAAGACATTGAGTTGCTGGAGTGTGTCCAGAGAAGGGCAACCGAGTTGGTGAGGGGCCTGGAGCACAAGTCTTATGAGGAGCGGCTGAGGGAGCTAAGGCTGTTTAGTCTGGAGAAGAGGAGGCTGAGGGGAGACCTTATCGCTCTCTACAACTACCTGAAAGGGGGTTGTAGTGACATGGGTGTCGATCTCTTCTCCCAAATAACAAGTGATAGGATGAGAGGAAATGGCTTCAGTTGTGCCAGGGGAGGTTTACATTGGATATTAGTAAAAATTTCTTCACTGAAAGGGTTGTCAAGCATTGGAACAGGCTGCCCAGGGAAGTGGTGGAGGCACCATCCCTGGAGGTACTTAAAAGACATGTAGATGTGGTGCTTAGGGACAAGGTTTAGTGGTGGACTTGGCAGTGCTAGGTTAATGGTTGGACTCGATGATCTTAAGGGTCTTTTCCAACCTAAACGATTCTGGGATTCTGTGAAATTCTGAGGACTATACAACTTCAGAAAAAGTTTATTACAACATTTATAGATTTTAGTTTTGGAAGAATGTATTTACATTTTTACCAACTTCGTTAGGGTGTTACTAGTTTATAAGATGTCAAAAGGCAGAAAATGCCTTTATGTTTCTCAGCTAGCATATGGGCACTTCATGCATAATACTACAGATACTGTCTTACCTTTAATATAACAAGTTATGTTCTGTGTATCACACTTCAGCATCCGATAATAATCACAGTATTTTTCCTTAAAATAAATCTAGCTTTCATGTCAATGGCTTTTTAAAAACTGAATTCAATGCTTAGGAAGTCCAGACAGAAGCAGGTCCCAATCCTTAAATACTAACAAAATTTAAAAAAAAGAATGTATTCAAAAATTGCTTTTAAGTGAGTATACCCTATAGCTTGTTAAAGGATAGAATATTTTCAAAGAAACAATCTCACCAGGCTGTTCTCCTTCCACGCTTCTGGGAATTTTGGTCTTTGCTTCTCTCTAGACACCAAGACTTGCATATCTTCAAAAGTGGGATGGTTTCCGACTTCTGTCTGGAAAGCCATCTGGTACTCTGGCACAGATTCCCCTGTTAGCAAAAGAAAGAAAGAAAAAAAAAAAAAAATCATAGATTAAAAGGCAGAGCAAAGGTTTTCAGGTGATGAAAGGTAGTATCAAAGTTGCTGTCTATCGAGACATTCTTCACTTTACCCCAAAGTCTAACTTCATAAAAAAAGCTGAATTAACTGCAAATGAATTAAAGTATTGTTCAGCAACCTCTCGAAGGCTAGCATCTTCAAACTTTGCTGGCTGAGTGGCACATTCAGAATGTCTTAGAGCCTGAGGATGACACCTAATTTCCATGAAACATTGCTGACTGAATATATTCATATACTTCTTTTGGGAAGAAGCCCAGCGAAATTACAAGTCTCTGCACATAAAGTGCAGCTGCTTGACTACAGAGAGAATGCTGCATGTCAGATTAACTCTATATGCTATATCTTGGGAAGAAGATGGTGGTTGTGACAATCTCACATGTTAAATTCTGTAAGTCTACTTCCTTTTGTTTTATGTTACAGGTATGAAGGATTTCCCTGAATTTTCAATGTCACTAGCATAAACAAAGGTATGACTGACTAAAGGTTACATTAAATGACAGCACTTTCTCATCCATCCTTTCACGAGGGAAGTCTGAAAGACACTTCAGGCGCTTTTACCAGTTCTAAGAACTGAAAGTACTGCCTTTGCCATCAGCCCAACTCTCAATGTTTGTAAACTCCAGACAATAATAATAATAATGCTCTAATTGCAATTACCATGAAGCCTGCAAACTGCTTAAACAGGTAATTTAAAGTCTTTCAGCATGAACCATGCTTCACACTCAAACACACTGTACTGACAACAATCATCTTGAACACTAGATGGCACCGACTTAGTGGCAAAAACAATTGAGAAATTTACTTTCCTTCTTCAATTTAAAAAGCTATAGCTAGGGAGTAGCTTTGGCTGCTGGTACCACTTTCTACTATTATATTTTTTTCCAATTCTTTTAGTTACCTGGGAAGAGGTCTGTACATCTCATAAATATCTCCCAGTAGATAAGGCCTAGCGCATACATATCTACTTGTTTCAAAGCAGATTCACAATCCCTCAAGTTCACTGCTCCTTCAAGCACTTCTGGGGCCATATAGCGGATCGTACCAACCTGGAAAAACAAAAAAACAAAGCTTCAAATCAGGAAGCAATTTCCAAAGTCAATTTATTATGGAGATTTTTTTTTTTTTAATACCCTACTTTGTTTGATATTTTCAACAGTTAAGGAAAATGCAGTTCTCTTCTAATCAATGTTCTCAGCTTCTAGACTCTTATCAGGAGCCTAGTCATAATAAAACCCTTTCCCTACTCTGCCACTTTTTTTGTATGTACCAAAACAAAATAAGTTTGTCCCTTACTAAATGTTCTCAGATGCAATACGATATAGCAGAAATGTTTCTTTTTCCTGAAATTACTCTGTTAAACACCAAGGTATGTGTCACAATGGAAGAGGATGCTGCTGAACAAGGAACTTGTTCTCTTTATTCCTGGATTGTCAGCAAGGCTCTCCCCTACATCTTCCATGGTCAAAGGTTATTAACAGCCTTGGAAAGTATCTATTAATTTCCACTAGGAAATATGTTAGATTAAAGCAATCACTCATCAGTACTTGTAGGACAGTGTTTTGTCACAGGACTATTCCATATCCCTGCATTTTAAACAGTGGTTTCCCTGTTTCTTTCTTCAGCAAGGGGAGACCTAAAAAGAGGACCTGTGCACTAGGTACTATTAATGCAGCACTAGCTACTATTAATGTAGCACTAGCTTTCTAAGGGAAGGTGATTAGCACTGTGAAACACATTCTTTGAATTCAATGTAAAGGTTTTCTATAAAAGCACAAAGACAACAAATAACTGAACCATTAGGAACTTTTACTCTTTGTTTAAAATAGTCTCACTGTATTTCAGTAGCCTATATTCAGATGCCACTGTATTTATGCTTACAGAAAAAAACAACAAAAAACCCCACTCTCTGAATCAAAGCATCCTAAAAAAGAAAGCTTAAGAAGTCAGTTTCTTCTTTCTGCCCAGAATCCATTCTAACCCACTCCTAGCAGATGTTTTTCCAATCTGTTCCTTAAATTCATAAAGAGATACAAATTCTACATAGTCTTCCTCAGCAGTCCATTCCAGACCTTGGCTGCCTTCTACAGATTAGAAAGGTTTCTTTGTAACTAACCTAAATTTTCGCTCCTACAACATAATCCCATTACCTCTTGTCCTACCCACAGTGAATGCAAACAGTTGATCCCTTTCTCTTTGTAGCAGCTGTTTATATATTCAAAGACCTGTCTCTGTCTTTACTTCCCTAAACAACCCTCATGCTTTCATCTTTTCCCATAAGGTACTCTTTCAAGCATCCCCTGTTACTTTGTCTCTGTTCTTTCTCAGTTGGCCCATGTCTTTCTACATGCACTTAACTCTCCCAGATGTATCCCTCTGAAGTCCAGAAAATTGCAGATGACACACAGAGAAATGGCTGTAGGATGCAGAATGTGGTATGCCACCATTTCAGAAAAATCAAGACCAAACCCACCAAAGAACCTTTGGTCTTCAGTTAATACTTGCAGTACAAGACTGAAGGAACCTGTACCACATCATTGCAAACAACACGGCCACCAAACCTACCTTGCATCTTCTCATATCTCACAGAGAAAACTTCAGCCTCCAGGGCTGCCAATCTATCACCTTTCAAAATGCTAGGTTTGTTTCCGAGTGTTTTGAGAATAAAACCGGTTTCCTCCTATCAAGGTTTCAGCCACTCTTCACCCATACTGCAGCAATTCCCCCTTACAGGAATTGTACCACCTTAACACTCGCCTTCTAACAACAGAAACAACTATTTCTCAGTGTTACTTCTGTACTAAATTGTCTTCAATCTATACCTTTATACACTGGTTTATCTTCATTTGTACTTACCTCACTAATGGCCGCATTATCTTCCTCACCTGGGCGTACCAGTCTGTTTCCAGTTAACTTCATGGAGAGTCCAAAATCGCTAATTACACATGTTCCATCATTCTTTACCAGTACATTGCGGCTGTTCAAGTCACGATGGGATATTGCAGGTTTGTAATGGTCTATTTGGACATAAGGAAGTGCTTGTTAATATTTGAGCAGTTCTACTGTTTGGCAAAATGAGAGAATCTCATCATGTCTGCTTAGCTATTTTTATAAACAGAACATCAACTTATCTTTTAGAAAGCTAACATTTTTGTTTCCTTACAGTAAGCTCCACAGTATGCTATCTATAGAAAACTAACTGGCATTCAGAGTTTCACTGTATCTATACGATATATTAGGCTACTGCTATACACAGTTCTAATGTTTGCCAGTAAGCTGCTTTCCAAGGGATACTTCAGCATGATTTTGGCAGGGGAGACATCATGTACTTAAGCACAGACCTGCTGCCACAGCCCTGATAGCCATTCCAAATGCTCTCTCTCATATCCACACTCCTGTGTCAAATACAGCACCAACTATTTACATTATGATTGGAATTGGCACCTATGCAGAAGATACGTAGACAATGTTATTCCAGAGAGTCTGAACATGTTCATCTTGCAAATGATCTGCTCTTTTCCAAAGAATAACCTCAGTTATTCCTAGTTTTCATACAATTTATTTTATTAGTAAAGCAGCCAGCACTATTGAACCAGTTTTACTGTGGAATTTATTCTACTCCATGAGTTCCTTCCTAGCATTCATAGACCAGTCTATGGCTGTCTCTTCTTTCTGATGGAAAGTTTACACATTTTCTGACTACTAATGGACACAACTGTCTGCACATTTCGAAATGATGAAGTTAAGATGATAGCTGCAGTTTCAACGGCACATAGGAATTACTGATTTAGGTATTTTCAGCCTTGCACTTTTAACAGCATCTTCAGTTGTCATTCTTTGGTAGAGCTGATGCTTAACATTTGAGATATATAGTTTGGAATTTTAATCCAAACATTAGCACCTTAACGTAGAATTAATGATACCATCCTTTTATTTACTGCCAAAAAGCTAACACTTCAGTGCCAGGCCATATTCTGCAGCCTGATACATCACAGATTTCAGACTATCTGCTTTGTAATCATGATACTTCAGCTGCTGAAATGCTGGCTGAAGCATGCAAGCAGAGATATAAAGATATAAATCAATATGTTGTCACATCCTGTGCTATTATAAAACACTAAAAGTCCAGCAGTATTGTTTGTACACAGTGAAGACTAGGCCCACACCCTCAGACAAAAATAAATAAAACTACAGTGGAGTTAGAAGATTTAATTATTTCTCTTCGTGTATACAGTTCACACAGAAACTAAAAATTGCTTCGGTGATTTGTGTCTGAACTGCAAAACAAAACAGAACACCCCATCTGTTTGCTCTCTGCTAGACAGACATCCAGTGCTTCAGGTCTTCAGTCATCTGTTGCCATGATACAGCAGCACTGCACAACTCTGCCTCCTCCTCTTGCCTTTCTCTGGGGCTCTGCTGGCTCTTACTCCATGTTTTCACACAAGTGTCACAGATGCAGCTCACAACATGGGATTGTTCAGAAGGAAAGAACATATGAGAAGTTCTGAGTAACATCTATTTGCATTCATCATTTCCTACTCACTGTACTGTCACAGAGGAAAAAGAAAGATAGGAATCTACTGCCTGACAGAAATAAGAGTATCTTAAACATCTTGGCATCCCTTCCTGGCCTTACCTCCTCGAGGTAGTTCCGTGTGCAGGTACGCCAAGCCCCTAGTTATAGAGTGTGCCAAACGACAAGAGCTCACCCAGTCACTTGTGTGGAGACTCAAATATTTGCACAAAGAACCCTGAAAAAAAACCCAAACAAACAAACAAACAAAGGGATTAAAATCATTGTCCACAGTTGAATAACTCAAAATCTTCAGGAGAGTCAGTTTTATCCATTGCTCCTGAAAGGTGTAATCCCGCAACTGCTTCTGTGTTTACCCAGATTTTCTAAAACACAAGATTGCATGAAAGTTTCATTAATTTCTGGTGCTGCCGTTTGGTTTATCTAAAGGGGAAGAGAAAATTTATCACAGGGACTGCCTTCAGGAATAAAGATATTAATTATAAAACAAAAGCAAAGCATGCATTTCAATTATTCTTCTCAAAAAGTCTTGTTGAACAACAGAAGAAAGGTAACTGCAGACAAAACAGCCTGGGTTACTAAATAGTGGTCTTTAAACCATTAGCACTTACAGAATACCTGACATCTCCCACTGGCATCTCCCCTGTTATAATCTATTTATGTATCGAAACAAAAAAACCCAAAGGCAATTCAGAATAGGAGTCAGTCCACACACACTGGAGAAACAGGAAAAAAGAATGTCATGTTCCCCTTTTCTTGAAAGAGAAGTTAAATGTGAAAAATGGTGGAATCTCCAAGAAAACCAGAAAGAAGGGTGTCAACTATGATACTGAGGTACTCTAGAAACTGAGACTGCTATCTGAAACAAGAGCCAAATCCTGCAAACTATGACACCTTTGAGCAGTTTTTATGCACATAGTCTCCAATGACAATATACTTAGTTTAAACAAACTAAATCACCATGCATGAAGAACAAGTTGACCAGTTGTCTCCGCATATGGGTTACAAAATATTTATGACTACATGCTACCCTGCTTTTGCCTATTTAAATCTGTAATCTTAAAGAGGCACCAATGTGTAACATCTGATCATAGCCGCAACTAGAACCACTTTATTGCAAAATTAGTTATGTACATTTGGTTCAAAAAAAGCTGGTATGTGCTATTTGAGTCCATTTGGAGTTTACATTCAGGTATGTAACACATGCACAGCTCAGATGGAGGCACAGAGATACCAGAATTTAAAGTGACTGAAGCATTAGACATTTTTTTAATCCAATGCTAAAACTAAAACCAAGTTCTTGACACTCGTTAATAGAATTACAAAAGTCTTAAGAGCTTTTCAGACTTGGCCTGCGCAGAACAAGGAACCCCTAAATAGATAACCTCCTCGGTGAAAACACAGACCAAATGTCACTCATACAAGTTTACATGAACTTTTTTTTTTCATTGTTTAAAATGCTGTTACATGAACTTCAAATAGATTTTGGTAATAAATAAAAAAAAGCTGAGAATCCACCTAGAAATGAGTTAAAGAATTTTACTTTTTTTTTTTTCTTACTGTTTAGAGTTTTTTAAGAAATACAAACACTCTTATTAGCCTCCAATTGCCAGCAACTTGGGTGCGGTAACAGATTTTCTTGGCTTAGTGGGTTGAGATCCCAGCCCACTCTAATGGAGGCCACAGGACTGTTGTCATGGTGTGACTGGGAAACACTCACTGTATAAAGAGCTCAAACCAACTTCAAGATCTTTCTGCTGCAGAGCTTGCTAGCCACCAGATATTTTTTAAGCTAGCTGAGGGCTGTGATTGTATGCTTTTAGTGAAGTTCAATATAAATGAACCAGGAAAAGTTTTAGTCAAGATTGAGAGAGATATATATTTGTAATTAAAATTATTTTTGTCAGAGTCATGAGTTACATGTTAAATTGGGGACATTTGTTCTGATTATAAATATTGATAAAATTGATGCTTTTATCAATCATAAGATTCTGTATGTGTTTTACAACAATTTTTATATTGTTCTAAAAAGACATGAATGTCTGACTACTGAGGGGACGATTCTGTGGCTATTATGTATTTCCTACTATGTCATCGCTTGCAACTTACTGCTTATTCACCTGCCACGCTCAGAGTACCATCAGAACAGCATGTTGATTGATAAATACATGTATCTTTCCTTTTATTACTTGCTCACCTACTTTCTTTGGTCTGAAGGCACGTTTGGATAACGACACAATTTGGGTCAAACCTATCTGTCTTGCTTTCACCGAGGCACCACCAAGAACAATTATCTGTGTGAAAGTGTTCTGGTTTGTGTATTCCTATTTCTGAAAAGGAAAGCATTTCAAGGGAGAATGATGTTTTGGATGGGGAGTATTTTACCTGCACATCTTGTATGGGTTACTCCTTATTGAAATAAGATTTATGGCTCCAGTTTGAACAGTGCAATTCTCTTTTAGTAGGGCTGCCACAGCAGGCTTCCTTCTCTGCTGTTAGCTCCACATACAGCAGAACATCTGCTCACTGAATTAAGGATCACACTGTGCATTAATTACACCTGCTGTGCACTTTTTCCAATGACTTCCGAACCATCAGTGGGTTGATTTTAGACTAATCTTGCTGTTCTTAATACCATATTGGGAAAGAATCTGATATGATGTCATAAGCCTCATCTGTGCATGTAATCAGATCATTAACAGATCCTGTTTATATAAGCAACAAGACACAATTTTCAATCAAATTACATTTCAGATGAAAATCCTTTCATTCAAGAAAACAGCAAAACCGGATCACCTGTTATGACAGTTATGCTATGGCTTCCCAGGAGCAGAATATTTGCTTGATTTCACTTAACTCAATTAGTTGAAAATAAGCCCACTCTGCCAGAGCAGGCCAGAGCTGACGTGCTTTGTCACTGTCCATCTGGTACGGGCACGACTGAGCTTTTTCTATGGTCATTTCTAGTCCCTGCAATCTCTTCTTAGATGTCCATCTCTTCTAAGCTGACATGATCAAGTGTGTTCTCACTTAAAAGTTTCAGTTTAGATACTCTTTATATATTTGTGAAGTGCTGCTGCCTTAAATTTGCATATATATTTAGATACTTATATACACATATGCATTTAACTTTCAACACAAGCACATATGTAGAGCTAAAAACACCCTAAGACAGGCCATCGTTACTGCTATTTATTACTGCTGTTTCTTTTTGCTACTTGAATAAACAGGTTTTGTCCTACTGTCCCCATAACAAATCAGGCTTCAGCCATCACCTTTACACACTGGAGTAAATACAATATGAGTTCACTTACTTCAGACCAAAAAGCTCATTAAAAAAAATTATTTAACTGAACAATTAAAGTTCCTTCCCATACACAAGCCAAAACCCCCCAAGATAAATTGTGAAATGTAATTTTTTGCATTTTCATATATATAAACGCCATATACATTACATTTTATGATCTTTCATGAAGGCAATTCACATTTATGCTGTGTATTTTTTAAATATTTTTGTTTCTATGCATGTACACACACACACACACACATAGAGTGTTAGGAACTCAAATCAATGAATTTGAGGGATATAAGCATTCAGTTAGCTAAGGAGATTTGAAGATAAGGTTCTGGAAAGTAAGGCTGCCTTCTTAAGATTTGTCCTACATCATCAATATATGGTGCAGCGAAATAAATATGGTATGCCACAGAAAGCTTTAAAGAAGATAACAGGATAAAAAGTCAACATGATTTATAGTACCACAAACTCATTTGACAACAATATTGGATCTACTATGTTTCATTGTAAAAAACCCCACCATTTACAGCTACTGAGTGAGGTCATAACTACCATAACAGAGATATAATGTCTTAATACTAAGAAGTTTTAAATTTATTATATTATTTTTAAGTAAAAACAGCTCATCAAATTCTGACCTTGAATATTGCACAGTTGACTAAAAAAAACCTTCACGGTAACCAAGAGCAAATACTACAGCTAAGAATTTGTAAGACTATTTGGTAGCACTAACTGGGAAATCTTAAAGGGTATTACAGTAAACCACCCTGAGGTTCATTAAAATTGTAATTTATATGGATTACTTTTACATTACTGTGCAAGAAGCAACAATGAAAAAACCTGGCAAATACTAAAGTACATCCTTGTTATGTGGCTATTCTTAGGAATCTAAACCAATATGATTGATTTCTTTGAAGCACTTACATTGGGGTAATACTCCATCACCAATAAATATTCCATACGGCCGTCTGCAGTGAATCTTTCATCCCCCACAATGAAGCGTGCGATGTTGTCATGTTCCATCAGTGGAATCCTGTAAATGTTCCTCTCGTTGACAAAGTTTTGACGATTAGCAAAAGAAAATACTTTCACAGCAACTGGACGTTCATCTAGGGAGCCTTTATACACTGCTCCATAACGTCCCCGGCCAATCAACTGTGAAAAAATGTAAATAATTAGTTCACTAAATAATAAATGAAGACAAACCCCAAGTTTTCACTCTACAAAGATTGTACGTGAACTTTTACACTGACTTACACTACAAAAAATAGTGAATATAGTGAATATTTTGTATTGAAAACTAGAATTAGAATGCTGTCACAAAAGCTATTTTGGAGCTGGAAACCTCAGCATAGGCCAACTTAGATCTTACTAAATTGATCCATGGTCTGAATACTCAGTAAATAAATCACAAATAACCTATTCAGCAGTTATATATAGAATCAATAAAATCCATGTGGTTTGTGCTGCTAATTCTCTTATTAAACTTTTGCCTACCAAACATTTATAGCTTTTATGTGATCAATTTTAATTAGCTCCAGAGATCACAGACATTAAGCTAAACATTTTAGGTTTAGGATAGCTTTATAAGCTGTACCTTTTAGGTTAGTAATAACAATATATGCATTTGTAGTGCAAAATAGATACCAAGAGAGGTAAACAGGTTTTAACAGAAAGGAATAATTAATTCCTTACTACCTGTGAATCTTTATTCTAGCCCCCACTGTTAGACATTCTTCACAGACCCGCCTTTCCCATCTCCATGGCAACTAAAGAAAGATGTGATCTCTGCTCTAAACCAAAACGTAGGACCACCTTCAGGAAGAGTCCTAGTTTCTAAAGCTCAAAAAATTCTAACTACATAAGAATTGAATTATCTATTTAATTTAAATAATTTTCAGGAAGACCTAGACATGAAACGGTAAGGATTTCACAGACCAGAATCTTTTTACTTTTTAAATACTTACACTTGGAGGAGGAACGGAAAGCAGAAGGGATTACAGAAGTAATGCTTCTAAAGATGATAAAATTGTCTAACAGGAAAGTTTTCAACAATAAAGTATCTTTTAACATACAGACTTGCTATTTCTCAGTCCTTCCATGTCAGTGGATTGCAAAAGAGCAGCGAGTCACTTCAAGGTACAAACCCGGAATGTATTCTACCCACAGAGAGGTCAAAAGGCAAGCACAGGTTAAGACAATTTATTCTGCAACACCTTATGACTGGGGGTGAGGAGTCAGCTCCTTAGGATTTAAGAAAGAGGACAGAAGATGCCATAGCAGATCTCTCTACCAATGAAGTTGCTGCTTTTTCCAAGACTGCTTATCAGTGTGAGTAATTTCATCTGGGGCTTTGCATGCTTCTACAATACACATCCTTATACTCTCGTAAACTCTCCCTCAAGTACTTTTTTGTTGGTAGAAGGCTCCCAAGCTTCTTTGCTGATTAGTCTGCTGTCACCATTAGCCCAGACCACACTGCATCTCTGCAGTCTGCATCTCTAGGTGTGAGTTCCAATGGGCAAAAAGAAGAAAAGTACCACTCTGAAATTCTCTCAGTCATTCTACTGATTTATTTCTGGCTAAAAGCTTTTAAAAATTCCCTAAGTTCTATCAAGCATACCAATTGAAAACATAACATTTTGCAGCTTTCTAATGACATGTCTAACACCAAGCTGAGTAGAAAGTTCTGGTTGGCCTCTAGTTGCCATGGAGATAGAGAGTACCCCACTGTGAAGAATGAGTATACGTAAATGCACCACTACTGAAACACACTGCTCTATCTGCAATAAATTCTATATTCCAATAGTGTTACTAAAGCATTTCAGATGACTACAGTAGGACACTGTACTTCAAGTGATCAGTGTCAAGCAAAAAGATGGATCTTTTGATGCAATGCTGAAATACAGCACATTCCAATTTCCCCCCTTACCTCCCAGTGTTTAGTATTTCTTCTCAAGGTAGAACATGTTCTAGCTAATACCAACAATATTACTAACAAAACCAGGCAAAATGTAACTGTGGTAACCTTTTTTATTATTATTTTTTTATTTTTTCTTTTCATTTCTTCTTTAAACTGTGATTTAGAAGAAAACATTACAGGAGCACTGATACGTTTATTTCTGTAACTATACCTGGGAGGTGATATGACCATAAGTGTTACATTGAATAAAAATGAAGATTAAGAAACAGAGTTGAACATTTACCTCCAACAACTTTAGATTATCCAGATCCAATGAGGGCTCTGATGCTGCTGCCTCCATCATGTTCATACTGTGCAAACCTTGTTTACGGTCTCCTGTGGAAGGAGGTGGGGAGGGAATCAGAGAGTTTCCTTTTTTTGCCATGCTACAAGTGAAAAAAATACAACTTACCTGGGACTTGGCAGAAACACATATTGTAGGCAAGGACATAACAAGTAAAAAGGAAACCTGTAAAATCTTCTCAGAGTCACTAAAATCAGCAGTGAAGGTGCTGATAGCTACAAACTTAAGGCTATCTGCTACACAACTATTTTGATAATTGAATGTCACTGGCAATAACTATAAAGCACGTTCACAACCTCACTTAAACTGTGTTGAGCAGAGGATCTGTTGAAGAAAAATGGGTCCCAAAATGCCAGCTTGGAGAAATCATAAATCTCTCTGGACTGTTATGAAAGGCATATCACCATAAAGTGTCAGAGAGGAGAAAGGGGAGCATTATGTACAAACATATAGTAGAGACTGGGAAGAGCAGAAGACACAAGTATAACTTTGAGAAATAGTCAAAAGAACAATAAAAAAACCCAGTACCATCAAACCCTACCTGCAAGCATCCTGTAACCAAAGAACAGAGCAGCAATCAAAACAGCCAGTACAGACACAGATGCAAGGGCAATAACTATAGTCTCATCTCGATGAAAAGAATGAGAAGAATCTGAAAGAAAACAAGATGAAGATTCTTTAATTGTAAATTTGAAAGAATCAGCACTATAAAACATGTAATTGTTATTACAACGAGGAAAAAAATTGTACGCTGGATTGTAAGACACTGCACTAAACTCTTTTTCCTCTTAAAATCTAGGGATGGCAAAAGAGCTGATCAGCAGAAATACAGCTGAGCGCACGTTCATTGGCAGCTTTTCCCAGTCTTCCCTTGCAGAGAGAAGCACCAACAGCAGAAAGTCAATCTTCTTTCTAGCTGACAAAGTTCAGCCCAGCCATACAAGGCCAAGTTGATGTAGTCCTGCTCTGCTATCTCTGCCTTAATCCAGCTTCCTGGTATGAACCAGGTTTGTAACCTTTACAAGTTGGGGGTTTTTTTCATTATTTTTCCCAGAATGGAAATCTCAAAAAAGTTTGCTAATAATGCTGCAAATGTGATGAATACTGAATGTTTTGTATCAAATATCTACAATGTACATTAGATACAAGTCCATTTGTGGAAATATTTCAAAATACTTTGGAGTATTGATTTGTTTTTTGTCGGGCCTCAGATAGTTTTTAGCATAACTCTCACTCCTTAATTCATAAAAAGAAGTATCTCCACAGACTGCAGCAGAGTATCAGGAAACCTGAAACAACAATAAAACACTAAACAAAATTAAATAACTAGTTTTATTGAGCTTTTTTTAAAATAACATTTGATTTTCGTCAAAATGTCAGTACCTTGCTTTATCTTTTTTTTTTTTTTCTTCCAGAGCAGGGGAAAGTTTTCATGGAAAAATTTGTTAGTGTCTTCAATGGTTAAGTTAATGCTTCTCCATGTCAGACCCCAGTCTTGCTTCTTGTAGGCATATAAATATTCATCCACTTTCATATTAAAATTTATTACTGCAGATATTCCTCTGATGTCAGAATCACTGGAATGTGGCACTACAAGACCTCATTTACTTTGGCTTCAAAACCAAGTTTGGGAACTATGTTTAAACTTGTCTTATATATTGCTAAAAGTACTCCTTAAAAGACTGTAATGAGACCTCACTATGCTAAAACCACAAAATATAAAATGCACACAAGGCTTAAACATTAGGTAAATTTTAAGGTGAGACTGAAATACAATCTATCCCAGTCTACACTAGCTGAATAAACTGACAAATTCACTTTGCTTGAACTGCATTTAAAAGAAATTAAACATGATTCACTTATTCCAGTTCCCAGTGTGGATAGACGCAAGAGAACCAGGTAAGAAGAGAAAGCAAATTTAAAAGACAACAGCTTCCATTTCTACATAACCATAATGGTAAGAGGAAATAATAAAAAGCTGGTAAAACAAAATACCAGTGAGAGTTTCAGCTATGATAGAAGTATGTAAAAAATCACCCACCAAAAATAACATGCACCTTGTATCTGATAAGCCCTTCAAATAAGAGGGAGCTTGTGATAATCATGACACCATCAAAATTAAATTTCTTCCATCAAAAGAAATACCATTACTACATATACAAATATATATTTCAAATTCAAAACGTATACATACATACATATATATTAAAAAACACAACACCATAAAGGAAACTTACATCACACAAAGCTATATGAAATATTACACAAGTGTAAGAAGCTGAATAATTGCTGGCAGGGAAATGTAATTTTGACTTACATATTTTTGTGAATGGAATTTACATTTTATTGGCTTACCTTTTAAAATATATATTAAATGTGGTGGGTTTTGCATCAGTTCAAGATAGTGCCTAGCATGTACTAAGAAAATGCAGGTTTTGAGGGGCCAAGGTTTATGCTATAATCTCAGCTGTATTTTCTTTGACCACACAACTAGGGAGCAGCCATTTACAACCTTCCCATTGCTAAACATACAGTAATCGTTTCCACTACTGTTTGCCAAATGTTATCTAATACCTAAGTTTGATTGCTCTACTTTATTTCTTCTTATAATCAAAGGGTTAACAACATGCCTCCATCATGAGGGCCCTCCTCTACCCTGGAACAGGATTTTGCTGTTCCTCCACTCCTAGCATGGCCCAGGGCAAGGGCACCCTGAGCAACAGGGGTTATTTAGCAGCTCTGGCTGCACTGGCACACTTGCTCTTTCTCCTGTTAGAAACCTGTGAATGGTGGCATTATGCAGGCTGGAGAGCTACTAGAAAATCTCCAAATAACAACATTTTGTGCCGATCAGCAGTAGAAAAACATGCAGAGAAAAAGGACTGTTGCTTTCTCTTTCCTTGATGGACCATTCCCTCTGGGGGCTTTTTCTCTTTAGTGGGTAGCTGTGCAGCCACCAAGTAACCTCAAAGAACTTCCCTGGCCTTCAACAGGAGTGTTTTAATTTTTTTAAGCAGAGTTGTTTCTTAACAAATCTTAGATTGGCTTATCTTGAACCAATTTTTAATTCTTATAAACATTTTTAAATGATGGTGTCAACATTCCAATAGCCAAGTCAGTCCTACAGTGTGAGTTACTATTGTCAGGTTGTTGAGCAACATTTATAAATTTAAGGATAAATACAGATTTCTTAATAAGGGTAACTGAACATCTCAATGGAGTGGGAACGTGAAGCTCAAAACAATATGAATGAGTAAAATGCTGCATTTGACGGCCAGTCATTTCTCAGCAAGGACAATTTCGCTATCTTTTACTTGTAAATCTATGTAAAAAGAAAAGCACAAAACAAACAGTATGACAAAAGTTCCAGATGGCCGCAAAAAAACCACAAAAAGTATTATTTCCTATCTGCCCTCTATCTGCTTCATATGACTAATAACTTTTGATGTTGTCAGATTATCAATCTTTCTTAAATAGAACAAAAAGGGTATGTCATTTATTGACCCAGTTTTAAAACCTTCCAAAGCTTAACAAGACTCTTATTAACTAATTAGTTTTTTCAATCCATCTCTTTCTTTGGATATATTTCATCTTTAGCCTTTTACACCAGCTGCTGAGTTGACTTTAAATGCCTAGATGAGAAATGCCAGCAAAGCCAAAACCAGACAGGACCTCTCAAGGCATTGCAGAGGTTCACATTTCCTCTTTTATCTACTTATAAGTAAAATAATACGTATTTTGTATATACATATACATGCACATACAAGCCATATTTCTCTTGGTATTAATCTGGAGATGCATTTTAACTAACTTACCAAAAGGCACATCAGTGTGGGTCAATGAAAGTAATTACTGACCTTTAAGCAAGGCACTTTTAAAATAAGAATGTAAAATACACATGTATACAAATTTCTTTTCATGTTTTCTTCCATGAACTTATAGTCCTGTCTGAAACAACTACAAGTCCTTACGATTAAGAAATACATTATGAAAGTTTATTTGATATTACACTTCCTATCAGTAGCTCCAGATGCATCACAGAGCATAAACAACATTTTCTGAACTAAGACTTTGTTGGTCTGAAACTGTTAACAATCCCATCCCCAAATCAGTGGACTCTGCTTTTAAAGTTTATTTACAATGACAAGACTCCTGCCCTACGGCTTCAGTATTTTTTTGTCATGTCATAGTACGAACTGACTTTAAACATACATAACTACTATTCAACAATCTCATTTGAGTTTTGGGGATCATTACCAATATTTGGGTATTTCTTTAGTGACAAATACAAACCAAACGAAAAACTAACTGTCCAACAGTAGTTTCCAATTTCACACTGGGAACACTGGTATCTCAGTATTATTCCCAAACCAATATGTAGCATAAAAAAAAGCAATAGCATATGCTGAGCAGAATTAGCTGCAGACTCTAGAAAATCCACTAATTAAGGAGCTGACTGCTGAGCCAAATTCTACCTACGCTTGTACACAGAAGATATCAGCAAAGCTTCTTCAAGTTTATGTTACTGTAACTGAAAGCAGAGGTTAGTGTAGTTGCTTGTTTCACTGCTATTTATATGTGAGATTTTTATTTCCAACTTCCACTTAGGCTCCCTGATCTAAAACAAAATCTGCCAAAACAAAAAATTAAAACCAACAGAAACTGTTGTAAGGCCCAGAACACCTGAAGACCCAACTTCTTATCCCACTTGGATGGGAAAGGGAGAGCACTGCTGACAGGGCTACTGACTCTTCAAGCAGCAATGTGAGGATGCCATTTAGAAAGCACCCAGCATGTACACACTTCTATCTTGAAACATTACTGCCAGTAATTCTGATACAAGTCAACATTTTTCTGAAGTCCACTAAACCCATCACAAAGAAATATCCCAGCAAATAGTATAACAGTTGTGTTGTGGGTTTGTTTTGTTTTGTTTTGTTTTTAAAATAAGAAAAAGAAACAAAGCACAACTCATTAAAACAGAGACGACCTCCTTCTGGCTGGGGAGCAGCTGGTAACCAACAAGCCACCGTTCCCAGAAGGGTCCTGACCTCACCATCAACAAAGAGCTTGTTTTCAGGTTCCAAAAACCCGAGTACAACAGCTCCTGTGTATGGAGAGAATTTTGTCAAAGGTACACACGAATAATTGAGAATGTATTTCAGAGCAAACTGTGAAGGAGAATGCTTCTAGTACTCAGAAGTGAGTCATCTGGCTGAACCCAGCCCTGCACTTCGGATACTCCCTGCAGGCACTTCTACCACATTAGGGATTTCTCTCTCTTCTCTCAGGCATCACTGCCATAATAGTTTCCAAACACTTAGACAATATCTTTGGTAAATTAATTTTTTAAAATTAAGCTTCCACATTGCCACATATGGAGGTTGTCTACTGCTGCCCTCCTAACCTTCCTCAGGAATGACGCAGAATGAAGAACACTGACAGTGCTAATGGCATCAGGAGGAATAATATTTTTCCTTCAAATTAACTTTTCCACTATAAACATAAGCTTGTAATAGTAATTAATGCAAAAGTATTCCAATCTGTGCCTCTGCTTGAAAAAGCTTCTTCTTTTATTTCTCTGTAATTTAACTTTCAAAAATGAAAGGCTCTTTGATATGCTTCCTGTTTCCATACTTTAAAATCAGCATTTATCCTATTACCAAAGAACACTTTGAGAAATCAGAGAAAACTGAGACAAAACTCGTTAACAACGGCCAACGGCAAAAGAGTCTGTAAACATACAGAACTCTTCCCTGGGAGCCAAAAAGAGGATGCGTAATTCCTGCATCTTCCTTTCCCATCAGCAAATACTGTGAAACCTGCAGACAGCTATCCCCTTAGTTCCCCCCACTCTGATATATCTTCCCTCTGTGGCCGCTGCAGATAAAGCATCAACTAACTCCCTGCCACCAACGTTACTGCGTCAGTTCAAGCACCCAAGTGTGTCCTGTGAAGGTAAAATATTCCAGCCTGGGTCACGAACTGTGAAGAACCCATGCGAAGTTTTCACATTTCTTACTTCACCTTTCAGCAGATTGTTGGCCCTGATACTATTACTACAATTACAAAGTATGAAGCAAATGGAATGGGAAATGAGGAGAAGGAAGGATAGTCTCTTCCTTGTAGCAGCTGAAAGCTGTCCTGAAAACTCTTCTCTACCACTATACCAAAGGTACTACACCATGATGGCCAAAGAGCTCCTTGGGACACTGTAGAGATCACTGTTATGGTGAGACATCTTAAGACAGCCATGAGAAAAGGCAGTCAGTGTTAGCCATGTTGAAAAACTAGGAATCCCATGGGGAAAAATTTGATTGTATAATTAAAGGCTGTATCACAACACGTACACGGAGATGGCCTTAAAACTGTGCAAGCAATGACATTGTCTGCTTCTAATCTTTAAATGTTTGAATATGAAACCTTAGGCTTTGAAATGTTGTTTCAATGCTATATATTTATATGAGAGTGATCATATAATAAAGGACATTTGCACATAAATTTCCACCAGATCGCTATACTGCTATTAAGGCTTTTCATTCCATTTTTAGAAATCTGTCTACTCTTCATGTAAATGACTCACAGCTGTGTATTTGTCACACAGTAGTAAATAATTCTATAAAATATGTGTGTATTTAAGTTTAGATAAGCATTGTATAAAAACATTTTAGAGAAACATACAATTATTCTATATAATGAAAATCAGTTTTAAAAATAACTGCCTAAGTTCCCACAGAATTTCTGGTATCACTATATCAGAAGCCAAGTGGTCTTACAGCTGATAGGTACCAAAATATTAATATTTATTTAAATTGCCATATCACCAAGTAAGTAGCAACTTTAGTCTCCAACACATAAGGAAAACACCATCCTTTAATCTTCACAGCACAGTAACATCTGATTCTTCAAAACAACTGCAGCTGTATGGACTCTGATCAAAGTCAGTAAAACTACACAGGGACTCAAAGATCTGCCCATACAGATCACTCTAGAAAGAAGCAGAGTCTTCACGCCATCCTACAACTATTTCTTTGATGTGATAGATTCAGTATGTTCATTGCCAGTCTGTTGTAGAAGTTGCTTTTCTATTAAGGACCCTTAATGATACTGAGGATGAGATCAGAAGCAGCGTGAGGGAAACCTTACGGTTCAGTCACCAACACAGCGCGCGATGGAACGCTGAAGTGTGGGGGCAATATGGCCTTTAGCTGCAGATGACTGCAAATATGCTCTGCAGATTGGAAAAGAGACTTTTCAAGTATAATTAATTCTACTTGCTTTTAAAGTCACATTTCTTTTCACAGTAGCCCTGCACAACTTTCATGACAGTGATAAGATCTTGGCCCTTCGAAAAAACATACAATTAGCAATCTTTTCCAAGGGCCTACAGATCTATTTATCTGTTCCGTCTACACGTAGCTTATATCAAACATGTCCTAGGAATCTTCCGCAGAGTGTAAAAGTAAGCCCTCATCCCTTACTGAATTCTAGCAGTGCATTCCAACCAAACGAAAACACCTCATCAGGTCTTTTTTTCCCCCTCTTTTCTGGACAGTAATCAACATTTCTTTCCAACCAACTGACCGCTACCTCATTCCTGATCCACTGTCCCGCAGCAAGAGTTCAGTCTTCACCATGCTAGAAGCAAATGACAAGAAAGCCTCCAATATAAACACTATACCAAAACGACTCAAAATATCTTAAGTAAATCTTAAATTCATTCACTACAGGGAAGAAAATGTGAAAGAAAAAAAAATAAGCAGGGAACTTGTAAGGAAGAAATACATGAAGAAATATGTTAGCAGCCTTTTACATACATGGACATAGGTCAGACTTTCATACATGCAAACAAGAATCCCAATCACATAGCCTTCTACACCAAGTTAACTAAATGCATTTAAACTTACTTTTTCAGTTAAGCTGGAACTACATTGTAAGAATACCTTATATTCTACAGACTTTTACAATGAACTCCAGCAGCAGCTATTGCCTGTTTTTCATTAAACCTATGTATAGCTGAGAATGATGAAAGGAAAAAAATAACATTTCCTAAACAACTTTTCCTGTTCACCTAAGCTTTTATAGGTCCATGTTCTAAAACTACTATTATCCTCATTCTGATTTATAAGTCCATACATTTGAAGTGAGGCTGTATCCTTCCCTAAGTGCTTGACAAATTATTAATAAAATCAAAATCCATGTCCACATTTTGTAATAAGATAGTATAAAATGCAAATATCTGATACCTATCAATGTGACCACCTTCAATAGTTAAATCAAAGTTAACTTAAGGAACACTATTTCACATACAATTTTTGGAGGGACCTGAATGCACAATCAAGTTAGCAAGAAAACTTTCATGGAAGAGGACTGAGCACTTGGTGCTCACACAAATGAAAAGCACAACGGGAACTGTATTTTTTTGTGGGAGATGGTGCAACATTCTTTAACAAAATAATCCTGCCAAGCAGTAACCTTAAAGCAATTTTCCTTCACAATTGAAAACGGATGTTTTCCCTGGACTTAAGAGCAAATCCCTGGTTTCTAGTCTATTGACTTAGATGAAGCAGAAAATTTGCACTTAGTTCCAATCATTCCATTATTGGAAGAAAAGATTTATACAGTCACTAATATGTTTCCACTTTGCACTTAGCACCATCATATTTGACTGATTTTAACTTTTTATATAAAATCTTATATAATCATTGTCATGAACTGTCCTTTATAACACATCTCTTCATGTTTTTTCTCCACATCAGGAGAGCTAAAATTTTAATTCATTTTTGACATAATCACATCACTGTATGGAACCTGGGCTGTAAGAAAGCACCAGATTCTCATGAGACTTGCAGTAACATCACAACCTGGCAGCGATGCATTGTGATGCATCCTGTCTGCCTCCTCAGAGAACGCCTCAAAACATCATACAGCCAGCTTGGGCTGTAAAATTTATTTTCCGTAACACGCTCCAGAGGAATCCTGCTACAGCTAGAAGTCAGTCATTCGTGATGGCAGAGTTTCAATAGGCAGATCTCTTTAAAAATCTGCTGTCAGAAAACGCAGTTTAGATTTGAGCTTTCTGGGCTTTGTCTCAAAGAGGAGGGCTCTGTCGCTGCCCCTGCAGCCAGGTGGTCCGAGGGGTGGAATCCCTTCTGGTGCCTCCATCCTCCTCAGGGGTACCAGCTGCCACCAAGCACCTGATCCGGAGCTAGGCCGCGCGTATTAGATTCATCTTTTTTCTTTGTTTTGAAAACTGAAGGCTGTGCTGATACACGAAACTTAAAAATTAAGCACGTGTGGTAATTTCTTTGGCAGAGAAGTGGGTTATGCAATCCCTACCTAATGGCTCTTTCTTTGATGACTACATACAGAGAGGTGAATTAGCAGCTTGTCACGTTTGTACAGAAGTAATTCCTGAGCTGATAAAAACCCAGCACAACTTCTCTTTCTGCCTTTTCTTCTGTGAGTTTGGGCATCTTCAGCATAATTTCTAACACTACTGAACAGACCCTTATAACCACAATGCATGTAAAATGAATAGCAATTAAAAAACAAAACTTAATTTAGATTATCTTTCTGAAGTTCCCTATATACCGATAAATACTTGGTTACTACAGAGATTAAAAAAATACCTCGCTTCTGTAGGCAAACTGCATTCGAGTACACCTCAACCTTGCCTTCAAGCTTAATGGAAAGCTAATTTGGGCACTTAACCACATGCTGGGGTCATCTTCTATATTGAAATAAAATAGTCAGAAAAATGTTTTTTTAATTAAAAGGCTGCAAAAAAACATCTACATTGTCCCTTTATATTGATCTTGGACCAAAGGGACTTCTTTATCAAACCAAACGGTAGCACAGGCTTGAACATAACGGCACTCTTCCAGCTTCTGTAAAAACACTGGATGAAAAAATGCACGTGCTGCAACAGAAAAAAAAGAGTACTTCAGAAAGCCTCTTTAAAGCTATTTGAAGCTATTTTAAATCCAACAGGCTCAATAGCTAAGTATTTCATATTTGTAATGTTCCCAGGCACTAAAAATACAGCCCAAAAAGTGACATCGAAACACTAAAATGCCTATTTTTATATGGGTGAGCAAACAAACAACCCCCACAAACCACCAAATCTTTTAGAAAAGGCAGCTCTAATCCCGCATGCCTGCATTTTTTGTGTCTTCGAGAGCTCCGAAGCCCAGCAATGCTGTCTACCAATCAGTCACGCTCCCCTCGCTCCTACAAACCCACATCCCCCCCTTGCCAGCAATTTCCTCAGTGGAAAGGCTGAGCCAAGCCCAAGCAGCGTGGGGCAGCCGGGCCTGTCCAAGCAGGCGCTTGCTGCGTGCACCCTGGAGGAGCGCCGGTGTCTCCGTTTACGGCCGTGGAGCCAGCTGCGGCGCAGAGGCGCAATGCTGGTTCCGCCTGCTGCCAGCTCTGCGCTGCCTGCTCCTGCGCTCCTGGGCAGGCAGGTACACAGAGGACTAATGTCCTGTCAGTAAAGCTGCACGCCCCTGACTGAGGTTCAGGAATATTTTTTTCCTGTCAACCTTAGTAACAGGCAATGAAAAATGAACTGATTTAATGGACACGATTGTATGGGGTGTTTATTCCAGAATCGTTTTCCTAAACATGCAATGAAATCTGAATTACAGCACAGTTTTAGGCAACTAATCTGTTCCAGTAAAAACCCAAGATTGATACAAACAGATAAGGTGAAAATGAGTACTGACAAAACCTTTCATTACACTTCTGGTTTATGTCCTAGCACTTCAGAGCTAATGTCCTAAATCAGCTTAAAACTGTAATCTTCAATGGTAATCCACAGGTATAGCAAATATTTTAGTATTAAAACTTAGCTCTTCCTATTTTCTTTAATTCAAGAACATTTTTCTATACTTTCAGTACAACTCAGTATAGCATACATTCTTGCACGTAAAAGGTTTTGTAATTTTAATTTGAAGGCATGTGCTACTGGGCTGTGAGTTAAATCTGTCTGACGTTGTAGAAACATTCATGGTTACTAAAGCTTGTGTTTGTCTGGCTAATGCCAATTCAAATAACACCCGTGGTATTCCAAAAGGTATGCATCTGATCCTGCTCTTCCTATCATGGTTTAGAAGGACAAAGTCTAACATGAAAGTACATGTCCCATTTTCCCATTAATCCTCCCTCTTACTCTCCTGTTTTTCCCAGTCATCTTCTCTACATGGCCATATAATTTCTAACTTTTACCAGATTCTCTTTTTAAGACTTCAAAAATATTTTAAAAGTCTTTTGTAACTTTAAGATAAGAAAAATCATTACATTTCTCTACCCTCTAACATTGCACTGGTTGGTCTTACCAGGTATGTCCCAGATGAAACTATTGTTAGAAGGAATCGAGTGGTGAAGCAGAAACCGGGAAGTTGGGGCCAGCCAAAAATCCCCCTCCTATCTCGCTCCAGGGTCCCCAAGGAACACAGTGAAGAGTATCTTCCCTTCTCTTCCTCGAGACCTTAGGCACTCTCATTCAGTCAGCATCACCGTCTCTCAGTCTCTCTCTCTCACTCCCATTCCTCATTCAGCTCCCATCCAGCACAGCGCCGTCACTGAAGACACTGCTCTCCCTCTGCCGCAATCCCCTGTGTCCACGCCAGTGAGTGGAGGAGGCCAGCGGAGCAGCGGAACCTCTCCTGGTTCCTGCTGAAAACTGTCTCTCCTCCCCAGCTGGGAGGCCTTAGCAAAGGCTATTTTCCTCTATCCCTATCCTTGCTTAAATGGAGAGTCAGCTGGCTTCTGGGCAGGAAGAAACTCCTTCTCAAAGATACTTCACAGATGTGAGACGCAGCTATTTGGGGACATCCTAAAGCAGAAGGAAATTAAGGACAGAAAAGGGTCTGGAAATCTGACAAGCCCAACAGAGCAGTCAGGAGGAGGCAGAGGCATGGCCAGCACTCAGCAGGGTGGAAGCTGAAACAGCGAGAACAGCCCAGTGAGGAGAAAAGCTTTAACCTCAGGAGGACCCCAGTGAAATCAATAGTCTCCACTGACACGCAGCTTCTGTTTCCAAGGCATCAGCTGGAGTGACCTTCTTCAGATAACTGCATCTTGTATGAGGACACACAAGTGCATATATTAGATATGTGTGAATGCATTTTCTTCCTAAAGGAAAGAAAAATTTTCCCTAACTTGAAATACAAAGCAAAGAGAAACTTGGGTTCTGTTTCTGGCTCTGATATATAATAGCCTGATCTTAGGCAGGTTACTTTGTTTCTTTGTGCTTTATGTTAGCTAGTTATATAATGGGAAAAACAGTACGTTCCCTAACTTCAAAGGCTATTCTGATTATTTTAAAATAACATGAAGATGAAAAAGGCAATAATGATAAATAGTAATCCTTAGTTTGCACTTATGCAAAATCCTTCTACAGATCTAAGTACTTGATTTCAGATCAAATACAGACATTGTTTGATGTTCATTTCTCGCAGCACAAGCACCAGCTCAAGCATCCCTTGCCTCCTACTCCCAGGTGCCTGTTCCAGCCCAGCAGTGCCCTGACAGCTGTGCTGTACAACTGCGGTTATGCTGAGCAGGGAACTAGGTAAGAAAGCCAACAGGGAACACCATGGGAGGGGAGGAAGGACAGTATCTAAGACAACACCCCTGCCAAAACAAATATACATCAATCAAGTACGAAGGTTGGTATCAAAGCTATCAATTCGTGTTACACCACGGGTACATGAGAAATACAGCTGACTTCACCTGTATAACACGTTCTGTCTGCCCTACAGTAACAAACTTGTTTCAAACCAGGTATAAATATTTCAACACAAATCTGAATAGGTCACAGGGAGACATTTCATCATACTATAGAACGGATTTGCTAACGATGTTGGAATCTGCGTGATTGCTATATTAAGTTCACAGATTGAATAAAACTTTTACATATTGAAGGATACAGCTTCTGTAACTCTTCCACTTTAAACATATTTTCAATGTAATTAAAAATGTTCTTAAAATAATCCCTGAAGTTGTCACAGCCCTGAGTATTGTTTCGGCTGTTTTAATGATGCTGTACAATTAAACTGTAAGAGTGAGATTGGTATCTTCACAACACACTTATTTACAAAAATACTGTAGAAATTAGAATGGGGAAAAGCAGCCTTTTAAAAAATTAATACAAAGAAGGCTTCTGTCAATCTGATTTACTCAAATCCTGAGTGTACCATGAAATCCTGTTAAATGAATGGTGAAAACCTCAAGTCCCATTAAACGAATAGAAACCTTTTTCATGAAACAACAAAATAAAATTAAACTTGAGACTGACTCCTTCCTGACAGGTGTTCCTGCTTTAAACGCATCACAAAATATGAGAACTCATAGCCAAAGCTTTCAAATTACTCTTCTGGTTCCCAGCTGGACACCATCAAAGCAATTCTAGATTTCAGCAAAGACACTTGCCCACTTTTAATACACACTTTTTTGGTCACCCCAAATTTAAGACACCCTGAATTACTAGTTTTCTGAATTTTTTTGCCCATCATTCTCACACTACTCTTAAAAGAAATCAGATTTAGTAATATGCAATTCTATAAACTCCATTAAACTGAAAATGCATAACCAGGACAAAAATGAGGGTTTATGATTGCTAATTGAAATGGAAGACTTCAATCAACTTTACACGTTTAGCCTGCACTATGGTTTGGTGGTTGGGTTTTTGTTTTCCTTGCTTATCCCATTTGCAGGTAATCACATCAGTTATGCCTCTGAGCAGGTACCGTCCTATTAATGTTTTAGACAAGAGTTCTATTTCCCAATCTATCATTTCAAAAAGGAAATCCAAGTGTTCTATGGTTACTATGATGCCTACAAAATACACTTTCTATTTTTCTTCCTGAACTTCCTGCTGTAAGATTTCAAATCCAGGAAAGGTCTGTCAGGAGCCCAGTTCACTGCAATAATGTAGCAAGCTGTCAAGTACTTGAGCACATTTCTACCAAATAATTAAAATACAGCCACATTACAGCTGTACGCCAATATTCGAACTTCGAAAGGCATTTGCAAGTATATACTTGCTTCTCCAAAAGAAAAAAAATTGCAGCTAACAGCACCTACCTGGTAACTATTTCATTTTATAATAATCTAGAATGAATGGAAAAGCCTGCCTTCCAATCTCATTTCAAGGGCTCCATCATAACACAAGCCAGCATCGTGCCAATAGCACTTTTGGGAATAAGACACTGCTACTGACATAACCCGTTACAATGATTACAGATACATTAAGGCAGTGAAGAAATTCATGACATGCTTCTGGCATCACTGTGGCACTGAACGTGCTAGGCTATTTGTCAGGTCCTGCTTAAGCAGAAACTGTAAATGACTAGAAGTGATAATTTCAATTCTTATACAGGCTGGTAGAAAAATTTCCAAGTTTACCAGTTTAATGCTCACCCACCCACTTACTCTTAAGTTAGCACGCAAGTGTGCAAGCATAAAATGAACATGTCTTTAATGAACATTTAGGTGACATACGATCTCAGCTAATAAAATATTTAGCACTGCACTCCCCCATACTATAAGAAACTTCTGTTTCCCAGCAGACATAACATGGTGACCACACAGCCAGGCTCTTACCAAATGCAGGACTGTGCTTACCTCCACTCCCTGCTCTGTGCAGTCTGTTCTAGATTATAATACTACACACTAGCTCCATGTAGGATCAAGATCAGCAGAGTTGGGAGAAGCTATTCAGACCGCTATCTTTGGTACCTTATTTCACTTGGTCTACTCTGGAATATTCAGTGAAATTAAGGATTCACAATTTATGAGTTTTCCCCATTACCAAAACGTAGTTATTATTGTCTTCGTAACAGATATCTAATACCCCAAGACTATTATGAAAACTTTCTCCCCGCAGTAGAGCTTGATGTTTTCTAATTAAAATAATATTTAAAAAAAAAATCCCATTTAACTGATCTGTATAAAACCAGGAAAAATAATGTTAGCATACCTGAGGTATACAGTTGAAATCTCAGATTAGTTTAAAACCTTTCCCTTGATGCACTCTCGCCTACTGCCATTACACACTAACTATTCTCTTAGTATGGGACAGATGAAGTCTCCTATTTAACCCTCCAAAGCTGAGCAGGGTGAGCTCACATCTTCCTCGGCACTCTCACTGCGAGTGTGCCTGTACAAGCACTGTTTGCAAGAGTCACAAGGCCAGTGGACAGCATCCCTCCTAGAGCTCCTGGCACAGCGCTCAGGAGATGTGTAATGCTTTTGGTTTACAGTCTATGTTTATTTCACCCACACACATTTTTAGTTTGCACTGAAAATGCTATGAATGGCTCTGCAGCTGTGGTGGTGGACACTTCCCAGCTTCATCAGCACACCTAACAAGTGCACAATTGATCTGCTGCTGACAGTACTGATGAAGGCAGAGAAGCTCGAGTTACTCTTCAGGGTCATTAAAAAACTTCTTCAAAAACCAGTTCAAATATTTTCTATATGTTCATCTATCACTGACTTCTGGTGGTTTTCCATGCTTTATTTCACAACAAGTTATCACCAAGTTTTCTCTGCTTTCCCATAGCAGTGCAGAGCAGCAGTGTCTGGACCTGCATTCAAAGGAAGAACATTGCTAAGTGTAATTCACTGTGGCTCAGTTACCATCACCCATTTTACCTTACTCACTGCAATTACATCCTCAGAGAATAGAAATGGAGGAAAGCAGAACTGCAGTTAGAATATAACCAATTTGTATTTGCTGCAGTTTAGATGTCTACCTTTTAGGAGTTCATATTGGTGTGAACATGGGTATTTTCTCCACCCTTAGGGGTTATTTTGTCAGTTTTGGTGGGGTTTTTTTTGCTGGGGGGCTAGGTTTGGGTTTTGTTTCTTTCTGAGGTTTTGTGTGTGTGTTGTTTTGGTTTTTTAAACAGTAAAACCTTCAATGTCAAAGGAACATATATATATGTATATAAACTGTACTTGTGTTTTTAACATTTGTACTAATTCATTGAGGTTTAAAGTTCTATTTCTGCATCCTACATCACTACTTTCAGAGTGAGTTAATGCTTTAATGAGAGAAACAGAACTACAATCAAGCAACAATGATCTTAGTGGCTCCATATAGATGGGCCAGCTGTCTAGAGCACATATCAGCCACGTATTCCTTCAAATAGGAACAAATCAATAGACAGGGCTCTGAACCATCACTCAAAGAGAAATGAAAATATTTTGATTTGGCATAGGAAAAAAGTCACTTTCACTGCTACAGCTCCAACACTTGTATTTCCTGTCCAAGTGTTACAAAAGTGAGGAGTGCTTTTATACAGGATGCAAGGATACCTTACCCTTGGCTCAAAGTATATATAGTTTTGAAGTCAATTTGAATGTCTGGAACAAGGAATTTTTTGCTAGTCTAAGAAAATATTTACAGGCCTGCAAGCAGTTTCTAAATGAACCTCATGCCACCAGTCTAAAGGAAGGCAAAAATCCAGGCCAAAGTCGAAAGCTGCCTAATGTCATCCACAAATACATCAGAAACTTTTAGAAAATAATTGGCCTAATGCCAAGAAACATACATGCAATGTTTTGTAGGCTCAAACTTCAAAATAAATGCATAAAACTGTAGTGCTGAAACACTGAATCCACCTCACTGGAACCTTCAAAGGAATTTAAAAGAACTGGATCACAAACTCCTGTTCAGGCTCAATGCAATTTGGTGTCGGATGTCTAGAAAAAGAAGTCCTTCCTCAGACCTCTCAGAAAATGTCAAATCTCTCCTTCTACCCTAAAACAAGAAAAAAAAAGCTGAGGCACAAGAAAAAAAGCTAAGGCAATAGAAAGTCTTCACACTTTCAGTATTTTTTGTTGCCCTTAGAGATTGAATTTCTAACTTCTCCCCTTTAGACCCACCTGTATAGCAATTGTTCTTCCATGAATCAATTTTGTATGGAAGCATACTATACAAATTAACTGAAGTAAGGTAAAATGTGTATAAGTTAGATTTTAAGAGTAATGAATATATTGATTTCTTTCAAATTATCAAATGTGTTACAGAATAAATATCTTAGTATACCAAAATGAAACACTGATAATCAAAACAGACTTCTGAGAAGGAAACGTACGGACTGTCTACCTAAATCTAATGACATTCAGTATATAGAAAGATCCATACCTATTCTGATATTGAAAGCACAGAAACTGAAAAAAAAAAAAAAAAAAAAAAATCTGCAGATTTCTAACAGCTGGCATTAAAAGTCAGATTTCCTGTCACAAATTCAGTCCTAATGAGAACTGCAACAAGGGAAAGTCTCTGTCACATACAAAAATAGATAAACGCTCAGTCTCCCAACTCCAATGCTTAGGTATTAGTGACCATAGCAACACAGCACTGTTCATTTTATTTATTAAATGCAAAACAGGAAATTTAAAACCCTGATCCCCAGTATCCATTCACATGCAGAGATTTTGTCTGGTACGGTGGAGGGAAAGAGACAAACTATAGCTTGTATCAAGTACAGCTCCTAACCTTTTTAATACTCCCCATAGAAGATGCTCCAACAGCACAGCTGTAAAAGCAATAAGAAGAAATCAAATCACATAAAGAACAATCATCTAGTGCATATATACAAAGATGAGCACAGACAGTCCTGAGTTCAGGCTTTGAGTGCAGCGCCTGCAAGCCAGACTCGACCCAGCATCTGGGCTGCCCTGCACCTTTTGCTCTGTGGCTTGGGGGGAATGCAGCTATCTCTGCTCACAGACTGCTCTGCACCAGCCCCTGACATCTGACATAATTCCAGCTGGTTTAAATGCTTTGTCTAAAAGTAATTCAAGTGTTCTTAGAAAGAACTTATCACACTGTTAAAAACCAAATGCTTTATTGACCTACAGCTCCTAAGATTGCGCCAAATTGAAACATCATTAGTGTTTTACCTCCAGATAGTGTCCTCTCTGAAGATGCGCTGTATGCTATATCATAAAGAAAGGAGTCAGAAATCAATGTTAAGTAATGTCTTGGATTTTCAGGATCACAATATTTTCCAGATAAAGAAAAAAATTTTACTGAAAAAGGCTCAAAAAGGAACAGTGATTAATGACCAACTCCGAAGAGCCAACATCTTTTAATCGTATGTCTGGACTTTCAGTCTCCTCTGAGGAGGCCGAGTTCCATCGTGCTGAGCTATGGATGCAACTCGGGTAAGACTGCAAAGCAGCTGGGCTAACAGGGGACTATTCTAATATCAAATGTATTTGTCAAATACCAAGAACCTAAAGCTTGTTTTCTAAATTGTATCAGTTCCAAAATCAAGGGGATAAAACATATTGAGCAAAACCATGATATAGGATCAGATTTTTGTCAGCAAGCTTAGCATGTAGGACAGAAGCAAGTGAGGCTTATTGAAAATGTCTAATTAAGTAGCAAGAAAAAGACATGAAAGGTTTTCCAGGATCTAAACGCTATTCTGCACAAATGAGCTTAATAGTACTGAACAGCCAGTAACAGACCCAACATTTGTAAGCGATCTTCTGTTTTGAGCTTAACAGTTCCAGTCCCAAGTCTGCCTTTTACTATGTCAGTAGTCTGTGGACAAAGACCCTTCTCACCATTACTGTACCGGGGACAGACAAAACCGGTCACAGGGTGAGTATTTATTAGTAGTAGCTGGCAGCACCTAGCAGTACTTTATAACTGAACTTTGCAGAGTTCTTGTTCCTTCTAATCTTAACTCCATTAATTTCAACGTTGTTAAAGAAAACCACAGTAGAGCCATGCTAAAAATCAAACATGAGGATCGCTACTAGGATAACATCGCAGGAGAAAGGGGATTATGAGGAGCAGTGTTCTCAGCAAGCCTAGCAGCTCCAGCCTGCCCAGGGAGATACAGCTGCAGCATTTTGAAGCTAATGCCCTCTGTCAGGAGCTGCAGCAGCGGAGAGGCCTGCACACAGCCATTTCTGCCACCTCTGCTCACTGCAAGAAGCCTTTAGCATGACAAGACAGGGAGAGGGGGATATCAACAAAGCCGATGTGAAAATAAATGTTGTTTGAAAAAGCACAGGGACATAGACAAGTAGAACAGTCATAAAACACAGTGTTTTCCTTTTGCTTGGTAATGACTACAATGTACAGTATCTTGGCTAATTGAGTCAGTATACTTTGTTGAGGAGAGTTACCGAACCACATCCGCATGTCTTCAAAGGAGAAATGCTTCCATGGTGGCATAGTCTTAACTCACTCTGAAGTGTTAAGATTTACAGCACACAGTCTTAAAATTTTGGGGGTAGGTGGAATAGTTATTAGAAGCCTATTACTACTACTACATCAGAAAGCCTGTCAATCTAGAATGTCCCCCAAAAGGGTACTGATATGTCAATCTGCTTTCCAGAGAGCTCCTACCTATTTCTCAAATTATCTGGGTTGTTAAATAGCAGTGTAGGATTTGTTTAGAATAATGTTGATATTGTACACGTTGTATTCATCTATTACATTGCACAGTGCAGCATCTGAAAAAAAGACATAAAAAAGTAGAGCATCTTTGTCTGTTCTCCATTTTGCTTTGAGAAGAGGCAAGACAATTCCTTATCTACTACCTTTTTTATTTACAGTTCAATTTTCTGCTAATGCATTCTGAAAGAGTCCCATTCTTACAAGCCTTATCTACTTTTGCCTTGCATCTATAAGGCATTCGCAATAAAGCCCCAATGTGCATTGTCACAACAGCTATCTGCTAATTATGATACTGAATTTATTATACAGCAATATGAAAGTCAGACAATACTCGATATTACCAGTAAATGGAAAAAATGTTTACTGTATTTGTATTACCGAAAGATATTTGCAGATCTTTAAACTCTTTGAAGTGCATAAAACATACTAACTATAAGCAACTAATTTCCAGCAGAGATGCAAATTAGTGCCTCAAGAACTGCACATGATACAAGAACCGCGAATCACCTATTCACAGATACTAGTTGGCTTAAAATGTACGTTTTCACTATTATTGAAGGCAGCAAAAATAACTGATTTCAAAAAAATCTGTTTCCTTTCTTCATTCTAGACCTTAATCTTGAATAATATATGTGCTGTGTAGTACTAGAAATATGGACACTTCAAAGATGACAAAGATGCAGATCAGACAATCATATCAAACGAATAAGCTAAGTTATGTTCACATCTGCTTGAAGAATTGAGATCTCTAAGGACTCTAAAGTAAAATATTTTTAGCTCTCTGAAACAAAGCACAGTTATAGCTCTAGAACTTCACAAACACACTATTGCAATGTCAAGATAAAGATAACATCCCACCTTGCATCCAAAAAGCTCTTTTTTAGATTCCAACAGGTTTTTAACAGAACTTAGCAAAGGTCCTTGTTCTCAGACCGCCAGGTCATAACACAGTACTAATTCCTGCTGGCACAGCTCTGCAGTTACCTTGTACAGCTCTCCTACCAAGTCAAACAGCAGTTTGATAAAGCAATAGGGAATGTACTCATAAAAAAACAAGCGGGTTTTTTGGTAAAAGTAATGTTTGAAATTGAAATGTTTCTCCTTTTTCAAATAAACATGTTTGTTCTTATTTTATTTAACACAGTTTTTAGCATTTTGTGGGTTTAGTGCATAACAGCAATTTTAAAACATTTCCAAACATTTCAATCTCAGTGCAAGTAAAACACTGCGATTTCATCTCCCTGATAAAATGTTTCTGTAAAAGAAAAAAATGTACATGTACAGTTTTCTGTCTAAGTAGGCTTTGCCTTCACAGCTAACACTTCATATTCAGACTCCAATTGCACATCAAAGCTTTACTTTTAAATTCAGTAAAGATCCAAGTTTAATCTCAGGAGACGTATAATGTCTTAGAAGTTAAAACATTACGTGCTGCTACCAACAATCTTTAAGAGATTATGCTTTTGATATATCCATTTCTAATGAGAATCACTGAACTGAAGTTACTTAACAAGAATTACCAGTTATCTTGGTGACTTGCAAAATGTTCCACTCATTCTACAGAAACTAAGGCTTTCACTGGAATTTCTACATAACCTTCTATACTAATTGCTTTAATACTTTGTTTGCTCCCTGCAACAACCACTTTCACTTCTACTTTTTCTTCCTTACATTAATCCACAATACTATCACCTTTCCCTCAGTTGCAACAACACAAAAAATAGCCTTAATTAGCACGTTTCGAAAATGTTATCACTAAGTGTTTGTAGCAATATGCACCCTGTGTCACAACTCCCTCTGCAGTTAATTCATTTCCTGTAACCAAATAAACAGCAAAAAATAAGTAATACAAGAATTTCTTTTAAACATGCATAAAATTTCACACAGAAAAGCAACTGAAAGTTCGAGAAAATACACATTTGTCAATAGGTGGCTAAAAATCCAAAATATTTCATCATTATATCAGTATCTTAAAGAATTATTCCCAAGAAAAACCCACTTTTCCTTTTTTTCCCCTCTATTACCTGCTCCACATATAACCTCTTTAACAGAGATACATATTTAGAAATCTCCATGCACATTCATCTTTACCTCCTTCTGCAGTTCAGCATCTTTGTTTTCTATAGTGCCGTAAAATAACTTCCTGGGAGGCACAGTATTGTCCTCTTGCACCAAATGCTTAGCTGTCTCAAAGTAAACTTTTTTTTAAAAGAGATATTAAGACCCTTAATTACTGTCTTAATATTTCCTCCCCTGCCTTATACTACAGTGAAAGTACATTAACAACATATAATGCCTTATCTCTTCACTGAAGGGAAGATGTGCCTGACTGACTCCCTATCATTTCAAGGGTACAAGTTTTAATCCTCATGTGGATCAGTCCCGCCTCCATCTTTCAAGACAGAAGATCTGCCACCTTGCAAACGTTTGTAATTTCCCCTTTACTATACATCCAAATCACCTGAAAAAAATATAGTGCAAGTAAGGGAAAATGCTTATTTACAGAGCATTTTCTTAGATTAGGCAGATCAGAAATGAAAGACCAGCTCAAACACTGGCTACAAACTTAGCTGATCAGGTACTGGAAGCAGAAACCAGCTGAAGTAAATGCATTTCAATTATAAACTAGTATCAGATGCTGCTCTCCAGAAAAAAGCAGTTCAAGATAACAACTGAGAGTGAGCAGGGTTACAACTTTCCAAAATTAGCCTGACATGACCTAATTCAACTTCAATGGGAGTTTGATTGGGCCATGTGCTCACAGCAACATGAGTCTAACTGCTGCCTCTCAAAAGCCATAGTTAAATAAAAACTGTCTATTACTACCTTAATTAACCCAACCCAGCCACATACATTAATAATTATTTATTTTTTTTTTAATGGTAGCTTTCCTCAAAGTTTCCACAGAATTCTGTGAGCACTTAAAGACAGGCTTTTAAATACGTATTTTATATATGTAGCAAGAGGGCTGCCAAAGAAAAGCCAGGACAATACCCTGGAAAGATAAACCCATCTATCAGTGTTTTACAATAAAGAAAAACCAGCTTCCTTTGCTGTGTGAGACAGTTTCTTTATATCCAAATCCCAGTGCTCTTATTTAATATAAGTTCCTAAATAAAAATTGCAGCCACCATTTGTTGCTATGAGAAAACCCTACATCATTTCAACAGTAGTATGTACCAGTAATGCTCAACTGTTGCTGCCAGGGATTTTTTCCATATAACATGCAAATACATCACCTGTCATACAAAAATATATTCTTAACACTCAGTTGCTATAAGATTAATTTATTTGCAGTGCCAGGAATGCAGCCTTGAGGGAAAAAAAATAATTAAAAATGGCTTTGTTGCTTTCATCTTGATGTTATTTAACATGAATGTTTCATTACAGCAATATATCTATGACCAATGAGAGGGATCATTTACCTCTTCAGCTACTTAAATTCTATTTAAATGGCCATTATGAGTGATTGTAGAACTAATTAATTTATCTTCAAAACAGTCTCAGAATTCAGGAAGCATTTTGTAGATAAGAGGCAGATATTTAACAAGTCTCAAAATAAATATTTGACAAAGCCAATAGAGTAAACACACATCTCAAAACATTTATCCAGGAAGCCATAGTTGGCTCTTTTTAGGTCAAGTTAAGGGGTATATACACATACTGGCTGAAGTTAAAATGGATTTTAATTTGTCAATTTTTTGTGAAAATAGAAGATGGAAGAATAATGAATCTATCCATGAGTGATTTAGCAAAGCATAAAGAAAGTATATTTTTCGCCAAAAGTGCAAGCTTAGGTTGAGAATGAGCAGTTGTTTTTGAACTTCTGCATTTCAGTAGCTCCAAACTCCACGGGCAAATCTTCAGATCTGAAATAAACACCATTCCCCAACCTCTACTTCTCCTGGCATCAGGAAACAGCTATCTGAATCTTTGCATTTTTAATACCTCCAGACTGTGGGCTCTAGACGACACCCGATCCTAAAGCATTTTCAAAATTCTAGCTGGAGGGACTAGCAACCAACTACTACTCAAATCTGTCTGGATTATCTTTAAGATAGAAGAGAAGACTATTATGACTACTCAGATGTGTGATTGTTTTAAATTACCAGCTGCACATTACGAAGCAGTAAGGATTAAATTTAAGGCTTCAAGAAGCTGTTTTGTCCTTAATCTTATTTTTTGTTTTTATAAAAGTTTTGTTAAAGATAGGCTGGATTTCTTGTGTTTATGCCCTGACCATATATGAACAACAAAAAAAAAAAAAAAGATACTCCATTCTACACAGATATGGCTGTGAGATAAACATGTTTTGACATCCTAAAAGACAAAAATGACATAAAAATTAAGTGTAATACTTAAGAGAAGAATTGCTGTATTTTGTGACAATAATTTGTTATATCTAACATGTATTAAGGTCTTAACTAACTTATAGTCTTCTTGAATCATTTATAGTCTAGATACATCTTTCAATATGCCACTGTTAATTGTCCAACAAAAAACTGCAACCAAAAGATTGTATAAAGTAACTTTTTATTCCTCCATTATTTTTCTGGATGGATTTAGCTCAAGAGACTAACAGTATTCTGCTGTTTTCACAGTTCTTTCATATAGCTGCAAGGAAACATTTTTAAAAGAATGCCTACAATTTTCCTTAAAAATGAAGTTTTAAATTGACTAGGTTCATCAGCAGTGTTTTCAGGCTCAGTTCCATTTTTAACTATAGCTGAATTTCCACCTATTATTCAGGAACTTTTTATTCTGGGTGATTTTACTGGAAATCAGCAGAAAAACATTTACAAATACTTAGTTAACTGTTGGCTGAATTCATCAGGCTTCGCATAATTAACCATACACTAGTCACACCTGCTTTGAAATTTGCAGGACCATAAATACAGTTCTAGGAGGCCACATACCTCACTTTCTGTCACTCAAGAACCATTCAATGTACAACATGTTTAATACCTTATCAAAAATACAGATGCAAGAGTGCTCTTACAGTTCATGGGCTATACTCTTTTGCAGAAGATTTCCCATATGACTGTAACCTGTTTAATTTAATAATCTAAAAGTTATGGTAATATAGACTGCCACAGCTTGTGCAACTAAGCTTACTAATGTTCTCAAAGCATTCTGACAACTTTAACAGAAAGGCTGGAAGAGTGCCCAAGTAAGCTATCTAGTAGGTAATTCAAAGCTTCCCAACAATTCCATAAAAATTGTACTTTGCTAAAGCAACACTTCTGTCCTCAATGTTGAGGTGGCAAAACTAAATCTTACAGCACCAAAATGGGTTCTAGAAGGAGTCAAAAGGGCTGGGAAAGGGACCATGCAGACTCCAGTGCCTGGAACAGGGGTCAGTAATACTGCAGGGATCTGTGTGCCACAGCCTGCCTCTATTTTCACCCTTTCAGCTTCCTAGAACATCCTCTGCCTCCACAATGCTGCAGGTGTACGGGATTTACACTGCCAGGAGCAGCCCCATCCCTGTCAGATGCAGCAGTAGTAGAGCTTTACAAATAAAACACCAGAGTGGCAAATGAGGCTATTCTTGCTGCTGGAATGGCCCATCTCCATCTCTTAACCTAGTCAAAGCAGACAGACAACTGTGCTAGGCAGCATCCTACTTTGCTTATGCTTATGCCTAAAGCCAAATTTGCATATTATGAAAATGGAAGGTGACACAATAACACAAAACAGTTTGAGTCAGTAGAAATGTACGCTGCAGCACTCATTTATAGATGGGTGAATTAAGCACCGTGTTACAAATTTAATCCCACCCCCCCGTCTCGCTTTGCAAGTCAAGCTAGATCTTTCAGTATTAAAAATTCCCTTAAAAATTACTTGAAGATCTTATCACCCAATAACTGAATTAATTCAGCTTGTAATTTTCTACCCTTGGAGAAGCATGAGCACAAGTAATTTTGTAGGAACCTTGTCTTCCTATTTTGGGGGGATAGAAAGGGACAAGGAATTATCTTTACACCTTTTTTCCCCTCCCGTCTAAATCCCCTGCACAGCACTAACTCCAGTCACATTTAGGGAGTCCAATTAGATAAGTATTACCAGAGTCAAGCAGAGTCTGTTCTGCATTGCACAGTGCCGAGCTCGGACACTGATTCTAAATGGCGACTGTTTACTGGTTCTACAAATAGTATTATCAGCCAAAAGGCACCAGGTCTTATCAACTCTCTTTACCCATTTATACTGTAGGCACTTTCCCAGTAAAAGGTTGCTTTTTTTTTTTTTTCAGTGTGCCAAGTCCTCATTTTGACCAAAATTGCTTACAAAGACTCCATCCTACAGCTACTTTTGAAAGCATCAGTATCTTCACTATCTTTGTGTTTAATTCAAATAATATCATTCCTAAACACAAACTATTCTTTTTGCATTCTATAGCTGTAAATATTATCCAATTAAAGCCGTCTTAATTTCACAAAACACTTTTCATTGATAAAGAACTCTCAACATACAGAAACAGTTGTACCTCCATTTAAATACCTGCCTCTATTCAATTACTCTTTCACAATTCTTATTTAGAAAAGGCTATCCAAATGTTTAGATTACGCCACTAACTCAGCTTCTTTACAGGTTCTTAATTCTTGGAACACAGCATAAGAGTGTGTCTGCTAGTCATGATCTTGCTTCTGTAATAGGAGGTTAAGGGGTCTGATCCCTGGATTTGGATCCATATGCTGTGTTGATTTTATAATAAATAACAGAGAATCTAATCTGGAAGAAAACTACATGGCTCAAACTAGTGCTCTTTGAACATTATACCAAAGTTAGTATCTACCAGAGATATGCAAAAGAAAAGTCAGATTTCAAAGCACTATAAGACTGTTGGAGAGAATCTCAACAGCCTGATGTAAGACTAGTTCTACTGCTCAAAGCTGTCTGTGAACCAACACTGAAAAGGCAGGCCAGACTTTTCAAAGGTACCATAATGTTAATGAACTTACTGGCCTGTTTTCAACAGAGGTCTGAATCCTTCTGAATATCCCCACAGGCTTCTGAAGTTGGGCATCCAAATACCAAAGCACCCAAGATTAGAGACCATTTTGGAAAATGTAATCTGTGTTCAGCAGTTGCCTATACAAACAATTCTCTTGTAAGCATTTAACTCATTCCTTTGCAGAGCACTGTGGAATATACAAATGTGATAAACTTCACATGGAAAAACTCCGTTCTGTTTGCCGTTTCTGTTGCATATAAATAGAAAGGTCACAGGTTTTGCATTTTACAGTACCATGAAATAAGGATCTTTCTCAAAATTACTCAAACCATTAAATGACAGAGATTAAAATGCCTGACTTACTGTAAGGTGTTGTATCAGTAGGGTCAGGAGGTGGAAAATTTTCTGTGAAGTTAACGTTACACAAGTCTGTACTACAGCAGCAGAAGCGATATGTTCCATTCTGAATCAAGGAAGGGGTGGTTGTAACTATACACTCCTCAAAGTGACACTCTTGTGGGTCTCCTATATGAGACCAGCAACCTGTAAAAAGAGGCAAATTAAAGAATTCTTTTTAAAGGAGGCATAAAATTAATTCTATTGCATGGACAATTAAACATATCTATAGAAATCCATTACCTAATTAAACGTTACAGTGGGGTGAAAATAGTTATCATAATTTGCTTGTCTGACTTCACTATCACCTTTTAAACCAAAAACTGAAGAATTTCTTTCAGAATTTACCACAACCAAGAAGAAATATGGGCAGCAGTGAAGGCCAACATCAGAGGCATCCAGCTGTCAACCTCAGTATGACAAAACCTGAATTCTTGAGCCTTCTAAGCAGAAGTATGCCGTTCCCCATTTCTCTGATACCCCAGACAATATTACCACCCTCTGGCCCACAGTCTAGATGAAATTGTGACCTAGTCCCCTTCTTAGAGCTAGGCCACAGGCTGCATCTATAGTTTGATGTCTCTTGCATAATTTCTAAAAATTCTGTCCTTCCTCATTGTCAACATCACTGGACTCTTCTACAGGATCACAACTTATTTCTTAGTTAATGCAGGCCCCTTCTCCCTGCAGCAACTGTTCCTTCCCAAGTATGGTCAATGGCAGTTAAATGTAATTTATGCACAAATGCCTGAAAGGGAAAGAGGCAGCGTGGGGGCAGAGGTGAGCAGTCAGACTGCTTCTTTCAGCAGATTACCAGATCAAACATAAAACAACAACATTGAGTACAACTTCACAGGATGTTTCTAAATGCCAGTTTTCATTCAGTCTTATACTACATTAACTTTCATCCAAGTAACCAAAAGCAGAGTCCTTGAGAATGGTAATCAAAACACGTCTCCAGCAACTGCAAAACCCTTCACCCCTCCCTCCCATCACTCTCCCCACAGAATAGCAGCGAACTGACAGTTAGTGACATGTGACGGTTTTGCACTATAGTGGCAATTTTCTATGTAAACAAACATCCAATCAATATGAATATACATTTTTATTTAATGAGACACTTATTTTTAAATTTATCATTACATCAATACAAATACTGAGAGTCATGAAAGCCATCTTCCTCTGGACATCCTAAGTAACAAGCAAGTGGAGTGTTTTTTCTTTCAATGGTGCATTGATCTCTTTGGTCTCTTTTAGAAGTCATTTATTTCAAACAAACTTTCTGTTCATATTTAAAATCGCTAAATGGGAAGTTTAAAATTATGCAATGCATAAACAAAATGTCTAGCGTTGCAGCTGTGCATCTTCGTATTGGCTGGCTAGATCACAAAAAAAGCGAAAAGAATAGCAAAACTACTGTGCTTACACTGAAATGTTACATACCTTGTTTTACAAGATGTATGTCTCCTTCTCGTGTTTTTTCCCAAAGTCCATAGCAGGTACTACCTTTCATGCACAAAATTGTGCCATTCTCCTGGGAGATTCGGCTCTCACTGATTCCATGGTCCTGCTGATATGGGTCCTTAAATGCACACAGCCGCTCCTCACTCTGCGCAGCTTCAGACAAAGAAAGAAAAATATTTTTTGTCAGTGATTTTATGCATGAAATATTAACTTTAATAAAAGGACTATTACAGTATTCTGGAAACCTGCATTCAAAACCATCCTGAATTATATATATCCATTCTTTAAACTGTACTCCAACAGTCAGAAATAAAAATCAGGTCTGTCCTGAAGTTACTTTCATAAAGAGGACAAAAAAAACGCAGCAGATGTTTCAAAATGAATGTGCAAATGTTTAAAGTTCACAGGTGCAGAATAAAAATTTCATTGCATAGTCTGCATCATCTGTATCATTTGTCCTCAAGCATAAGTTACGCAACTGTTAGCTGGTTTCTTCAGTAACTGCATGCGTTACTTAATTGTTTGCAGAACCTAAACCAAGATGATCTTTTTCAGACTGCCATCCAACCCAGTGCCTACGTAATTCAGAGGGTTTTTTTTACTCTCTTTTTACTGACCTATCTCTTTTTTCTACATGTTATCCAGCTGTTGCACTGATATTTACTTCTTTTTGCTCAGCAACATATCAGTTTGGGCTATTTCACACAACTTCATTAATGACCACCAATAGAAATACTAACAGCAGAGTAAAACCCATACAATTGTCCAGCAGTTCTGGGAAACACTGCCTGTAAACAGGAGCAACGCTGCATGTAAAGACTCCCTGTGGCATGTCCAGCAGGAACATGATAAAACATACAAAGAGATCACAAAAATACATACCCATGATCACTTGAAAAATCTTTGGGGCTTTTTATTAGAAGAAAAACAAAACGAAAACCATCCACAAAAACCATACTGATTTTTAGAAGAATATTTAATCAACAAACTTCAAAAATTCAGTATCTTAATAACTCGTATGTTTTACCCGTATGATTTACTGCTTTTTTGTTTATATCACCTCAATGAAAGGACTCAGCCATGCTGATATGCCTCTGTCATCTTTTCTAAAGATGAGTAGGAAGAGAAGAGAAAACACATTCAAACAATAAATTCTTCAGAAAGGCATCAAGTCCAAGATAAATAAATCCTACATTTGTAGTGAATATGATATTTAGATGGTTTTGTTCTTCCCTTGAATGATTTTATAAAGCGCATGGAAAGCTAGGTGTGTAAGTACAAGGTGCTTAAGTATTATTCAGTAGTACAGCTCAGCAAACATCCAACTGCAGTAAGAATTTGTACTACGTATCTCAACAACTAGATTTCACCCAGTTCTTTAACTCCCATGAAAGCACTGGTAGCAAAGAGATGCAAGGTGGAGTAGATTGGTCTTTTGGGAAAACAGATTTTGAACTTAAAATAAAATTATAGCATACATAATTGTAAATTATTAAAGGTACTGTATATGTATAAAGTACCTCCTCACTGAGGATTTATTTATTTGATCGTTCTACAGCACGGGCCCCAAAGCAGCCATGTTTCAGCAAGGCAGACTCACTGCAACAATGCTGTTTCATTGTGTCACCAGCACAGACAATTAGGTAATAGAAAGACAAACCAAGAGACCGAGATACGTGTCTCACTTCTAAGGCTGTTACTATTCACTAAGGAGTCAAAATCCATAATTCTCTTATGCTGAGACAACCATAAATAGCTGCACCATCCAGAAAAGCAGTCTGTCAGTGACTCCCAGTTTATTCTGTGGCAGCAGTAATTAAAACAGCACAACTTAGCTTATATTTTAGTAGTCTGGTAGGGTGTGTATGATCAGTTGAGCTGCATGTCAGCTCAGTGGCAGTAAAACTCTCTGCTGAGAAGACAGGAACTCCTTAAGCCACTGTAATTCAATCACTTGCAGCTCCATGTAGTCCAATAACCTGGCCGGCAGTCCATGCTACTCACCCACCTCTCTGTACACTAATCAGTGTGCAATTAACACTTTACATCTAGAACTAGAGTTTTAAAGTGATAAATACATTTATTTTAAAGCAGTGGCTTCATATTCATAAACTCAGTGGCCTAAATTTCATATACAATTTTTTTCTTTCTAAATGAGTAGAGTTAGTCAAGTTACTGAGGACAAAAAGGTCACACATTAACAGCTAGCATATGCTGCCTCAAGCAGTACTTGCCAGTCGCACGTAGTTTTATTCTCAGGAACAGCTGAGTATGCCAGGCGTGAAGCATCTGTCCTGCATTCTCTGCTCCATGACATGGGACTGGCCAAGAAACAATGCATGAAGGACAGTACTTCACTGCCATAATGAGACTGGAGCTGACTAATTTTTAAAAATCAAAAGGAGAAAAAAATTATAACGAAACTATAATTTTCAAGAGAGAACAGGACAGAATTATACAGCCTTGTGAAACACGACATATCTGCTCCTAGGGACACCATGAAGGTTTTAAAATCGGTTGCATGTGGTAGCTGAGTGGGACTAAGGTCATCCAAGATGTTGTTTACAGAATGCTCAAACTGCTGCAAGATAAGCCCTTTCATAATTTGCCTTTATTGTGAAAAAGAAATTTAAAAGAACAGAATTTATAAAGCAGCCACACAGATTTGGTTTCCTTATCAAAAACCTGTGGTTTAAAAAAAAAAAAAAAAAAAAAAGTAATTCCAGGAAAGTCCACTTTCATAATACCTTGATAGGTTTTAAAAAAAAAAAAAATTAACTTCTGAACTAACAGAAGAAAAAGAAAAAAACCCCTTTGTTTTTGCTTTCTCCTCAGACATATAGTTACATATATCATGTCTGTGCTCCAGAGACACAGACAGCTTTAATTGTCTACTTTTCTGGTCTCTTCATCTTTCTATAAGTCTCTTAAGATCAAGGTTGAGAGGCAGGAACATGCAGAAGATACTTGAAAAAAGAAAAGTTGTTAACTGTTGTGCTAGATGCTGTCCAACCATACACTATAGAAAACAACAGTTGCTACCAAAGGCTTTTCTGATTTAAGAAAAAGTAATGCTCTATAAAAATACCTGCAGAGGGGAGGAAGGGACAAGCAGGAGAAAGTACAACACCCACTGCTAGCAACCTGAGTGTCCATCTTTATCAGTTTTCTAGCAAACTAATCAAAATGCAAGTTAACTTGCCACAATTCAACGTCAGATGATCTCACTGGGAAACTTTTCCAACAAAAAATAAAGGTTACTCACCCAACAACTAGAGTTTTCATGCTGATCACAGCACATTCCTGCTTCAATTATAACTTAGAGTAGTACAACCCCTGTGGGAGCAGTACCCACTGCAATACTCTGCTGACCCCTGCCCCTTCCCTGATGGCATGGAACATCTGGAGAACGGGGGACACGTAACAAAAGCTACTTTATTTTTCTGTATGGCCTCTGTAGGTTCATTGTTGAATCTGTAATGCCGAAGAAAATTGGGTAGGGCATTCAGATGTCCAGAAACTGTCTTGAAGAACAACAGAATAGATGAGCCGCTTCAATTTCTTTGCGTGATTTTGGCACATTCCTGCTCTGGGAATTTGGCAGTAAGGTTGCCGTCTTCCAGGCAGTGGAAACTAGTCAGCTCTAAAAACTTTTAGTATTAGAATACTTCTAAGTCAGGCCTTGAAAGCAACCTCCATCCTAGATGAGTATTCCTTAAACCTTCCCCAAAAGAAATGGAGATAGTACTACAAAAACATACGGAAGTGCTGGGGTGCCTATTCTAAACTTTACCTATTTCAACAGAAATCTTACCCTTCAAGGTAAAATACTGTTGCTCATTTGGATTTACATGTGTTCCTCCTGGATGACCATTTACGTCAGTTTTCAGTCACCATGGAAGCCAACAGCTATGCATGGTACATTCAGAGCTGAAACACATCTACCTGACCCTTGGGAGCGCAGCACCTGCAATGTGAAGGGCAGCCACTAATGGTCTCTGTAGCAGCTTAGCTGGAAACAATTCCAAAGCTGCTCCTTCCAAAACTCCATCCTTGGAGATATTCAAAAGCCATCTGGACATGGTCCTGGGCAACCAGCTCTAGATGATCCTACTTGAGCAGGGGGTTGGACAAGATGACCTCCAGAGGTCCATTCCAACCTCAACTATTCTGTGATTCTTGCAGGACACAGGTCTCAAGGTACTCAATGTGCAGCAACCAGACATAAAAACAATATTCCTTAGCTGGGCTACCTGCTATTTTTGTCTCCAAGGAGGTGAAATGGTAGGGTAAGACCAGAACTACTGGATTCTCTTGTTTGTCTTCAGTTCACGGAGATCCAAACCCAAGGAAATACCTTAATGTTAAGATCTTTATTAAACAACAAGAGCAATTAAAATAAACAACTTGCATATCCCTATGAAGACTGAAGCTCTTGAACTGATCCATTTGACATATCCAGTTCCTTTGCTAGCTATGTCAGAAAAATGAAGGGCAAAGCCCCTGCAGACAGATGCGCTCACCAGATACTAAGGACCCATGAACGGTTCACTGTACAGTGCTCCTTTCCTTACAGATTTCACAGACCCAAGATACACCAGCAGTGTATCCTCAAATTGGCAAAATGCAGAAGCCACTTACAGATCAAGCTATACACGAAATGTCCCAGCATACAAAGAAAACCAAGACCTAGCACAAAAATAAGTGGCAGCACAGATTTCACAGGACATCCGCTGCATGGCTGAAGTCATCTTTTGGAGCCCTGCTCTTACTAAAAGAAATCATGTTGTTCCAACTCTTTTACAGGTCCTTTCAAGCTATCCATCTCACTACCCCTGCACAAGTTAAGCATTACAAAAATAACTGCAGTAAAATCATTAAAATTAATTTGGATTGCAGTTTCTCTGTAAATGTGTAAGTCTATAATAACTCTTCCATCATTAAGTCTAAAGCACAACAAACAGAAAAAAAACTGCCAACGATGCATGTATTCCCCCAAAGATTATAAATCTACTGAATCAAATGAGCAACTTCTTTTTGGTTGGGGGGTGGGGTGGACAGCTCTGGAGAGTTCACTGTACTTAAACACAATTATCTGATTAAATCAGTACGTGACAAAAGTACTATTTCATATTTTTAAAATTACAACTATGAAAAGGAGAAAGTCTCATTAAAGGCTACCTCCAAAACTGGAAAACAGCTATTTATTATTTCTTTCACAATATATAAGAAGCAAGAGAAGGACTTTTGGTACTTTTATTAACTTTATAAGGTAAAATTCATAGTAAACTATATTTGTTCATCACAGAACTCATACACTCAGGTCTTTTCTAATTCACCTTTAATAAAAGACAATGAGAGAGATTTTGAAACAAACAAATGGCAATTGAATGCTTACATGTCATACGCCACTGAAATATTTGCTACTACAGATAACTGTAGTAGCAACAAATAGGCTGAAATGCCTATTTTCCATTCCTCTTGAATTTGTGTACCAGACAAACTATGTCAAAATAATTCAAGAAAAATAATAAAATGAACTCAAAACTTCCGTTCTCTCATCCAGCAGAGATTTCCAACAAAGACAAGAAGGGAGGGCACCATTCCCAGAAGTCCTACCAAGGGAAAAACCAGCGAGAACGGGACAAGCTCTTCACTTCCCTATCACAAACCAGAAAAAAAACAAAATGAGTTCTGTTGCTCTCCAGCCCATTTTACACCTATATTTATAAAAAAATACACTTTACTGTTCAGTTTAAAAAATATGCTTAAAACACAAGCAGCATTACAACTGAGTATGGGTGCTTCAAGAAGTAATTTAAGAAACATTAAATGTTCTTAGCTTTCCTGCTTGGCTGCCATTACTGCTGTATCTGATCACCACACACACATTAACAGACTTGACTTGAAGCGGACTGTGAAACCTTATTGTCACATTGCGAAAGGAGAATGGGGAAACAGACTATGTTAAATTACTTTCCTGAAATCATAAAGGAACTAGGAATTGCCCATAGTTTCCTAAGTCCATCCTGTGGCTCACACTTACTGCCACAGTGCTCTGGGGGGCACAGAGTTCGTCCCCATGCCACTATACAGGCTCAAGAAAAAGCACTGGGGCTTCAAGAATTTCCTTTTGGCATAGGGCTCAGGTTTTGATATGATTACAATCTTAGCATTTATCAGTTCTACCGTCAACAAAAAAGCTGAAAAAACAAGTTATTATAGGAAAAACACTATACTGATGTTTTCAGTATTTTCTCCCTGTAACCATACTGCGATTTCCAACTGCTCAGGAACAGAGAAGCGATTCACACAAATATGTACATTCTGGATGTTGGTAATGGTTTGCTACAAAAACACCCTGAGATGTGTTTATTATTTGAATATTTGCATTCATTCCCCACTGAAGATACTGCTGGACAGCAAAGATCAAAAGAAAATTATAAGAGCATCTACTGTCTGTGTCAGAAATCTTGTGTGCTATGAATACACAATTCATGCATACTAGGATGAGTTTAAACAAATGAATATGCTGTTATTGCTTTTAATATACAAATTCTTCCATGATCATTGTGTGTTCTAGGAAAACATAATTACTGAAAACAATTACAACAGAAATACTAGAAGTTACAGGAATCCAACTGCAAATCCTTAGAACATGAGTCATGTTTTCATTAATAGCATAGGAAGTCAGTTCCATTAGTACTTAATCGACACTTCCTGACCTTACATCTATTCGATGCAGTACATGGAATTTGCATCAAGTGCAAAGGGAGGGGGAAAGGAAGGAAAAAGGACTCAAATGTTACTCAAATGCTACAAAGAATTACTCTACTTCATGTTCTAATTGTCGGGATTAAAAATAAATAAATAAATAAACTAACAAACATTTGCCACTTTACGATTAATGCCAGGCAATACATTTTGTGATGCAACAGTCATGAATAAAAGAATCTGAGATAACTGTCACAACAAACTTGCACGTAACCTGTAAGAATAGACTTGCTAGCATCACAGACGACATAGAGGGGTACCATGTTGGTAATTATGTCCAACTGCCTTCATGACCACACAGGTGAAGACTTGAGAAAAGACAAAAAATTAAAAAGGTTTCTGAGCATTTGTTTGCCTGTAACGGGATTTCTTTAAATACAGGCTACCATACATTCAACTGGGAACCTCATTAGGCTGCAACAGATTTTTTCTGAAACAATTAAGGTTTTTTTCTGTAACTTGTCCTTTGAATTAGTGAGATTTTCATCAGAACAGCCATAGACACAAAACCTGTTTTCTTTTGGCCCTGTCAGCTCTCTATGGAGTTATTTTATTTACACAATACAGGGAAACATCATCACCCTCAAGGCAGGGTTACGAGATAGCACGTGTCTTCATAATGCAAACTATTAAAAGGAAGGCGATTAAAGTAATGTACATCAGGAGGCTCCTTTGAGTATATCCTTTCAACTACTGATAGCTGAATTCTGGCGTGATGTAGAGAGAAACAGAATCCTGAAGAAATCATCACCTAGCAAGCACTCTACTGCTGCTTTTTTCATCTTTTTCTCCTCAGAGGTTTTAATTACAGATATTTCTAAATGTGTATACACTTATGTAAAAATATATCACAAGCAGATGCCTTTTGAAAGAAGACATTCTTCTACAGACAGACCATCTTAATATTAACTTAGAGCGGGAAGAAAAAAGCTAAACTGCGGGTAATCTTCCATGTATTTACACTGGTCAAGAAGAGAAATAGTCTGCTTAAGGACTGGGCATGAGAGCTTGAGGGTCTAAACCAACCAGAAACGGCCTGGGGACTTTCTGAGCAAGAGGTCAGGAGCAGCACAGTGCAACACACAGCCAGGGAGCAGACAGCACAGCCTATTGCTTTACAGCAAACTTCTATACTAGAAGTACTCCAGGTGGGCTCCACAAGTGCAACCACTAGATTAATATTTCGAAGACATGAATAAGAAAGAATGGAAATTTAGACGAGAAAATACAGGAACTTCCAGGAAAGAAGCAGGAGAGTAAAGAAAAATGCTTCAGAAATTTACATCTGTTGTCATAAGCTTTCCTCTCCTTCCAACAAGAGGAGAGGAAATAAACACATCACGATCATTAAAGCTCCTCCTATATTTTATAGGACATACTATGTACCTCAAGATATATTGCAAAATATATTTTGACAAATCCCTTACAGTTTATACTCAATGTTAAAATCTGGAATAATCTGTTCACAGTACTGCATATCCTTAGCCTTCACTGATGAAAATTATTTTGGTTTTGTCTGCTTTTGCTGTGTAACATCGCAGTTTCAAATGCTGGCAATTACACAGGCTTTGATTGAGAACTAATGCCAAAACTAAAATGATTACTAGTACTGATATCCATTCCAAAATGATTAAGTGACTGCACATGCAGATGACTAAATCATTTATGTTCATTACAAGACCCTTTTCCATCAAAATAGCATGCAACTAGAAAACTCAAGTGCCTTTTTTTCTGTACATGGCTATACTTTAGTCCTTCCTTCTCCTCAGTCTAACCTTTGAGCAAGTAAATTTGAAGTCTCTTTTCTCTCCTTACTCCCTTTCTAACACATTGTTGTCTGCTGATAAACACTACTAGCAGTGACAGAGGCACCAACCTTTTCCTATTGTGTATTCTTCAACAGTATGTGGGTATGTTGGTGTTTCAGCTTCATTCTGAAGTACCAGTGATCTCTTAGCACTAAATGAATAAAATAGAACTAGATCACGTGGCAGCTGTGTTGTATCTCGCATGTTGTGCACAAGGTTCACGCTTCACTTCCCACCCAGGCACTGCTGCTGTCTTGCACCACTGCGGTACATGGTCCGTGGCCTCCTCTCAGCCCCGTCTGGGACGTCCTGACCCTCTTAGCACAGCCTCACAGCCACAGGGCCACCAACACGTGCCCCCCTTGCAGCCCCCTGATGCTGTATGTCTCTGCCCTGATACATTCACCATACCAGGAATTCCATGAACTGGAATCAACGTAAATAGAGAGGTATGGAGTGGCCAGAAAGTAAATAGTCAACTCAAATTCTTCAGTGAAGGCCTTGTTCTCCTTTCCCCCAAATTTACTCTCAAAGGAAGTGTTACCTTAGAACCCATCTTAAGCGAGAGAAGCCATGCAGGAGGAGAGCAACAGGATGGCAGAGATTTATTGCTAGCAGCTGTCAAATTATGTAGTCCCCAAAAGGTGCCAGATTTTATGCAAAAATACCTGCGCTTACTCCCATAAACTGTGTCACTGCCTTATTTCCACAATCTTCTAAATGTTTGAGGACAACCAGACCAGCTCGCTGTGCAAACCTCAACCGAATCGGGCATTACCACAGAGTCAAAATTTCATCCATCTAGTAAGTGCACAAGATACAGTGGAAAGAAAGCTAGCAACACCTGTGTTTTGGCATAAAATTTGCTGGGACAAAATTCAAGAATTTCAAGCAAATTTGAACCAACAGAGTTAATACTGGTTCACGGTTTACATTAAGAGGCTGAGGCATTTTTCAGCTGCTATGGGAAAAGATTCCAGCTGAATCTGTAATGAGGACATCTCATTTACTCAGCCAGGGTCAGAGAAAGACAAACTACAGAATTAAAACCAAGCGTCCTGAAGTCTCAACTACAGCCCTAACAAGTTGACCTTTGACTACCTCTACTTTGGCCACTAATCGGAGCTTCCCTCACCTTACAAGATTTCCTCCAGAATGTATACATTTAAACCAGAAAAAGAATCTACCTCCCTCAATGATTCAGCATTCTCCTTAACATTGTTTTATAGCTGTGTTCAGCCGGTACACAGTTAGGACATTTGTTTTTATTGTGTAAGTCTGTCCAGTTCAGCAGGTTTCTTCCTTCCATCTTTCTCCCCTATGCTAAATTACCATTGATTTTTAACAAGACAGAACTAAAACAAAATGTATGTAGCAAACAGGTAGTGGAGGAAGGTTATCAATCTGTCCAATATGAAATTTCTAAATAAATCACCTGCTACCAGTGAAAAACCCACTCTGGCATGTTAAAAAACAATAACATCATCTTAGTTCAATGATTACGCAGGACTGACAACATTTTATCACACAACTTTTCACTTAAGAAACAGTTAAAGGCTTTGCAGCAAGAGATTACAGCAGGTTTGGGGTTTTTTTTAAATGTTGTAAAAATAGTAAAATATCATGCCATTTTAGCATTCACTTTATTAGCTTTAAAGTACTCATCTTCGTAATCCAACTTCAACTTATAGCCAGCTCATACCCATTTCCAAAAACTTCACATTCCATATTAAAGCAAAATCCAGTCAGTGTGTCCTGTGTAGAAATGCAAGGGTCCAAGCATAGTCAAGAAGCTCTCTGAAAAAGCTGTCAAGCTCAAATACTGGAAAGCAGAGGTAAATTAGCATAAAACTTATACAATTAAACCATTAAATACCGTAGAAGTGTCAAATCATGGAGCATGTTTAACACTGACTTAAGGGAGAATCTAATCTAAACACATTAGTGGAGCACAAAGCATAAAAACATTTACTCTTGACTCTGAATGTTTGGGTTTTGCAATAATCTTAGAGCTCCCACTGCAATAATCTTAGAGCTCCCACAGTTTTAATAAAGTTGAAGACGACGATTTTCTGTGGGGGTTCACATGGCAGAAAGCATCTCTGTAGCTTCAAATCACGTTGTCCGGTTTGCACCATCTTCTTGTCTCAAGATGAAACGGTTGCTTATTTTACCCCATGAGCAAACAGGAATTCCAATTACACACAGTTGAATCAGCTCAGAAAGAACCTACTCACAGACTCATGGTGTTGGGCAAAAGAAAGTGATACATTTTCAACGAAAACTATTTTGTAGGCCAGCTTTAATGTATACCTTCCACTTTATTTAAGTAATACTCCGACTCAAGCTAAAGGTCATTTAAGCCCAGATTTCTGGAAAAATGTAGGGAAGGAAATAGCTGGCTTTCACTGACTCGATGGGATTTTGGACATCCAACTTCCCCAGGTCTCCTGGAAAAATCCCAGCCTACATTTAATCTTCTGAAAACATGAATATGTATATTACAGGATCTAAACAAACCTAGCATTTTTCCAATTTTTTTAAAATATTATTCACTTCCTAAATGACTATATCTCCATTCAGAGAAATGTATGTTCATGTTACTGTTTAGCAATTATGTCAGAACAGAAATCATCACAGCCTTAGTCACACATAATCTTTTCCAGTGGCCAGCGTCTATTCACAGAACTGAAAAAGCCTGAATTCTTATCTTTACCCTAGACTGGAGTTCAGGGATTTTTTTTCTGGGTATGAGTGTCTGGCTTTTGTTTATCTGGGCTGTCAAAGTGAAGTATCTGCATGGAATAACACAGGAAACTCTGCAGCAAAAGCAACAGTAAAGCAAACTAATGATGTGGTATTTCTCCCCCGAACTCAGATGCAACTAACTTCCCAGAGCAAAACCAATTATTTCAGAGTCTGCTTCAGATTCCCTTGAAAAAAGTCTGTTACTAGATATTCCCCTAACACGTGTACCATACTCGCTTTTCTATGAAGCATGGTTGCCATTTCTAAAGCATGTATTTCTAAAACATTTTCTTGAAAACTTTTCAGTAGCTTGAATGCGGAGAAAGATAGTACCACATAGCCTGTCTTTTACAGTGTATTACAAAAATTTTTCCTATAAACATTTTTAGGAAGCTTACACTACTGGCAATATGCTGAAACATTTGAAAACTGGCAAACATTCTGTGATTTGAAGCTACAAGGAAATTAAGTTCCAAAACTGTAATCATATTTTGCCCTCAGTAATATATATTATATTACGTTTTGACTGACTACAGAAGCATAATCCATTTGGCTCTGAAATCTTAAACTCTGAAAAAAATGACAAGAGGAGCAAAAGGCAGAAAACTAGCTTCCACCCTGACATGCTTTATGAGGGTATCAAGCCTCTCACCTTTTCAGAATTCCTCAAAGAATATATGTTTAAGTTCAAAAACATCTCAAGCCTTTATCTTCAAGGTATGCCACAGAATATCCCACAAACCATCGCCATCTTGAGTCAAGAGCACAGTCAACATGACAGCTCCCTAGGCACCTTAATTTAGCCAATGCAAGGTGAAAGCCAATTCATGCAGAGAATGGAGTATTATCAAGGACTAGTAAGAGATTGTGGGCTGCTGCAGGAACTTGGGACCTACTTCAAACACTCTTACTCTGTGTTCCTTAACTGAGAAAAGGTATGGAAAGAATTGTGAGGTAAAGGTATTTATGGCTGCTTGTTGAACTGGAAAAAACTGGAAAATATTGACTTTTGCTCCTGCTAGACTTCAAGGTTATCACCTCATTGAACAGAGGTCACAGTTGCTATATTTCTTGGTGTTACAGTGCTTATAATGGTAGGAAGTTACGGGCACAGCACTGAACTATTTAAAATCAATTCATACATTTTCTTTATGCACTTATTCTCTCCCATTTAAATCTCTGTTGTACCAATAACAACTTCATCAGCTAAGAAGGGGATGTAAGCTAACTCTTGCAAACTATAGTCAGAAAAATCAGTGTCTAGTCAAGACAAGCTCTTCATTAACTTCTGGTTTCTAAACTTGAGCAGTTAAAAAGGGTATGGTTGGTACATGCAGACAAGCCCAGATTACTGAACACACTTGTGTTTCAAGGACTGGCCTTCATGTACTGAAATACAGTACATCACACCAAAGAAAAACTTCTGGGGATGAGGAAACAAAAAAAAAAAATCATTTTGAAGAGTACAAGATTGTCTTTAATAAACTTTCTTGATGCTAATGACAGGAAACATGTAAAATGGCACTCCCAAAATATAGACATTCAAAGAAAAGACTGTCATCAACTTGCTTAACCATTTTGCATTACACACCTGAGGACAATGACTACAATTATGCTCGAAAGACCATCTTAACTCCTCACCCTATATATATACACCCAGGTAGCACAGGTTAAAACATCTCACAAGACGTAACAGGTAGTGTGAGCAGAAAACATCAGGCTCTTCAGGTCACTAGCGAGCCTAACCCACCAACCAGCTGTTCCAGGGGTGAGCACAGAGCCAGACTACATGGGGGCTTCCCCATGCACACTGTAGCTCTCTACCACAGACATAGACACAAAAGCACTTCGGTCCATGATTTTTAGAGCTCACATTTTTTCTGAATCATACATGCTTTAAGGGCAGGAAATAAGCACAAATAGCATCTTGGCATTTGGACTAATAAGGAAGGAACAAAGACAAATCTCATCTGACAAAGAAAAAAAAAATTCAGAGGCTTCACAATGGCAGAATTTACCAGTAAAGAGGTTTTTTACTCTACATTTTCACCTTTTTTGAAAGACCTCAGTCTTTCAAAAGCACAAAGTGGTATATACTTTTACTATAGGGACACTGAACAAATATTAGTTGGTTTACATGCCTCTAGAAGAAAAACTTACGATCAAGCACTATGTCAGCCACTACTGAGAATGTTATCATTTATGAAGTGAATAAAGTAAGTTTTTCCTCTTTAATTTGACCTAGAAACATTACAAAGCAATATAACTTACACTAAACTTTTAAATAGCAGCTTTAAAGAAATTCAGATCAGGTTTATTAATTCATGTACTTATTTTCTAGCAAACTGGCTCTAATATATGAAAATGAAAGTATAACATGGAAAAACACTCATGTTTGCACATGCATTACTAAAGCTATGTTTATCAAAAATACTGTTGCACAGAATACTGGCTATTGTAAATAAGACACACATACAAACAAAGTATGTTTCCCATTCTTTTTAATAGATTTATATAATGGAAATCTTATTTGCAATCTCTTTCTAAATAAAAGATCCTGATCCAAGCCTGAATTACTTGACATGGTAATAAGCCAGATAAGAACAATTTCTGGTGATTAAAATACAAATCCTTCCAATGGTAAATGAATTTAAGTCCTTTTTTTTTTGCTAAAGTTTTAGAACAGACATGTCTTTTTTTTTTTCTTTTAACATAAACACAGCTATCAAAAAAGGGAAAAACCCAGAAGCACAGTGAAAATAGACAATGCATAACCTCAATATGTGTTTTAGAGTCTTAAGGCAAGAAATAATTTATTCTACAATATTCACTAAACACGTTTACAGGATCAGACAGGTTTTCAGAGTCTCTGAGACAAACTAATACTGCAATCAAAGGATTAGCAAACCAGCTGCCTATGTGCCATTACAGCTGATTATCATAGACTGTAGACAGCTAGCTAGCTTGGAAAGTGCTTTCAGGAATACTCCATTGTTGCCAGGGAGAAGGGTATAGTGGGATAATGTGATATTAACTTATTATTTTATTTATTACACATAAAAAAATGGAACTTATGGAATACAAATTGCATGTGGTTTTAGAAAATCTTGAGTTATAAACTACATTTACAGTAAAACCTGACAAAAATCAAGAAGTGAAGAAAATTACAGAACACTGCCATTCAGAGCTAAGGATGCTGTCCAGTGAAGGTCTGACTTTTCAATCTTCTCCCCAAATCCTACTAAAAACTAAGCCAATGCCAAAATTCATGTCTTATCAGATGCTAGGATAAAATAATGGAAAGAGAAAATTGAACAATTTGGAAGTTACAGCTTTATCTTCAAAACATTTTCAAATAGCTTTTCAGTTCACGTATAGAAAAATTTGCAAAATATAAAATTCCAATATCCCTCAATAAAAGAAGTGTCTTTGTTATTAAAGAGTGTTCAAGTAGTTTGTTATGCCCCAACACTTTCCTCCTTAAGGCTATGAGAAAGAATTATTGTTCTGACTGGAGAGTGAACTACTACCAAACAGGAAAGCAGCAGAACCCAGCATTTAACAAGATCCTGAAGTGCTGCTTACAGCATTGCTTACCAAAAAACAGGAAACGTCTTTAGTTTTCTACTAACATCTTACTAACACTTCAGAATCATGTTCTTTCAACAACTTTATGAGTTGCACTACTGGTAATGGGAGAATGTTTGCATCACTCCAACTTGATACAACTATAAAGAAAATTCAAGATTTATTAGCTATAAAGAAAATTCAGATGTGGAAGGAAATTGTAGTGATTCATTCACCTGGTAAAACCACTCCTTTCAGATGACACTGAAGCAAACCCAAGAATAGTAACCAATTGAGTTCATCCCTCTGGTAGCTGGTAAACCAAGAAGTAATTTTAGCAGACAGAATAGAGCTGTATCTTTTTATCAGAAGTATGGATGTGGCATTTTTTGCTGCATATGGTTTCCTTTGACTAACACTGGCTTGGTCTATGCCATTTGGAATTATACATTGAATTCTAAGATTTCTGTACAGGGAGAAAAAAAAGACACACATACAAACAAAACAACTGAATCTTGATGCAGTTTCTAGCTATTGATATGGCCTCTATCTCAGAAGAGGAAGCTAAAATCAGAATTTCACAGCCAGTCAAGAGAGGACCAACTGACTAGGCGTAACTACAGAAGTAAAAATATGCGGCAGTTATTCAAAGCATGGCTTTCCAGAAAGCTTTTAGATTAGATAGGTTATTTCTCCCCTACTTGCTTCTTCTCTAGTTTGTCTTCCTTCCCTCACCTTCTAGGGATTTAAAGGTCTTTGAACGTCCTCTGTAGGAGATGAAACAAAAGACATTCACAGTTTTCAAACGCTCTCAATGAGGCAGAGTAGTTAAAGTAAAGCAGCTTACCATAGTTTTAGCCTCAGCTTCTTTGTTTACAACGTGGTTACTCTCCAAATCTTGCTTGCCATCTCTATCCCATAAGACTGAAAGGTAAACCTTCCAGGTTTGCAGGCTTTTTTCACCCTTATATAAAAACTCTTGAAATCCTCCTCCCTATCCATCCACCCAAGTAAAGATTGCTGAGGGGGTCTACACATAAGTTCATCCACACCCTCTTTGGCTTCTTTATTTATAAAAGCTGTATTTTCCATTACATCTTGTTTTTTCTAAATCATAGTTGCACGTCACAGAGGACAATGAGGATGAGAAAACAGGAAATACTTTGATTGATGTGGGTTTTAACATTACCCAGTCACTGGATTATTCAGGGACCAGAAAACACTAACAGAAATTAAAGAAGCTCCCAACAACAGAATCAGTTAGATTTCACAAGGGGAAGAAAAAAGCAGCTCAGGCTCAGCTTCATTAATCCTTTCCCCTACTCCTGCCCCTCTAATTAGTATGACGCAAGTGCTCTCTGAGAACACTGGACTGTAAGGATGTATGACACTGGTATTGATGCAAAATTGGAAGTAAAATAATGAAAATGTTGGCAGATACGCAAGTCTCTCCTCTGTAAAGAGGAGAACAGAACACAAAACAAGAAAACAAAAATCCAGGCCAGGTTATCTTTGTAGGGTAATAGCAAAGGAAAATGAAGAAAGTCCAACAGAGGAAATGTGCAACTGTTCCCATCAGTGACAGCAAGCCAGTGTCCACCAGCTATGGAGGGAAAGAAGCATTCCGTGGATGAAAAAAGAGGAATTTAATTCAGTCATGACTAAGCTTTCCCTACCCAATGAATAAGTACATAAACTACAGAAGTAAGTCTTTCAGCAGGAAGCCACCATTCCCTTCTAGCTGAAGCTCTTTTGATGCAAAAGAAAGCCAAATAAGGAAGCAAAGGAAAAACGTAAATAAAGTCCTAAACAAAAAGAATTGATTTTTCTACATGAAAATCAAGTTTGAGGGTATTTTCGACGTTACAGAAGAATGTTAACAAGACATGACAGTTCGCAGGCTTTGCAAAATTACTAACTTGTAACTGACAAATACAGACAATATAAGTATGATGAAATTCAGCAATCTCTGAATACACTGAGAAGAGTTTACTCATAAAATACCATCATTATACTAGTAGTATTTGGACTTTAAAAGCTACTGAAACAGTGAGTGCAGAATCTGTCCCACAACATTTAAAGTCATAGGTAGGTTGTCCCCAGCACAGAGTTCATTATTATGTTCCCTTTGACGTTCCTTTTGCACCCCTCAAGCAGTAAGGTTCTCTGTCTTGCTATTTCTCCCCTTAATGCTGAACTTCATTGTACTTCCCATCTTACCTTTCAAAGTCCTACAGCATTTGCTCTCTCATTGACTTTTTTCAATCTGCTTATCATTTCCTTGCCTGCTCTCCCTGTGATGCATTTGCTAGCAGATGCCAGTTTCTCCCATAAGCACCAATACACCTTTTCTAGGTCACTCTCCATACATACAGCACGGTTCCTATGAGCAGCTGCCAAGTCACAAAGTCACTCTCCTTCTTTCCATCCAAGCTTGTGCTGAAAATAATTTCTACCACAATGTAAGTCCATAATGAATGGACTTTAACCATTAAAAAAGTATCAACAAAAACCCACACCAATACACTCATTAAGCTGACGCACTACACGGCTCCATTGCAACTATCTTTGGCATTCTTCAGCCTGTAACCTGACCTCCACACTTTGGCATTTTTGCCCTGAGTCATTACACTGTGTCTTTATTCTGACTATAAACAAACTGAGACAGGAACCAACTCATGCTTTCATCCAAATATGTATCAAAAATATTAAAATAAGAAAGATCAAAACTGTCCTAGTCACTGTCATGTTGCCTATTACTTAGTGCTTACCAAAGTCCCTATTCAGGGGAAGTAATTCATTCTCTCATTTCATGGGGTAACACTTGTGTAACTCCAGAATTATGGGGAAGGAAGGCGAGGGCGTTCTAGAGACCTCTCAGGGCTGCTAACACGACTGGCACGAGCACCCACTATGGAAGACCCTGTTGGTGACCCCGGTGAGCCTGCCAGCCAAACCCACAAACAGAATGGTAACACAGACCGGGCACAGCGCTGCAGTAAGAACGACAGCAGTGGAGATTTCTCCCGTATTGGTTTGCTCCTACCCGCACAAAAATTTGGCAGTCCCCTCCTTAACCAGGTCTGCTCTATAACCCAGAGACACCAGATGGTGAGAGCGCAAAAGTTCTTTTTTTAGGCTCTGTCCTCTGCTCCCGCCCATCATAAAACACTACCCAATTGCTATTTTCAACCAAATTTGACAGAAAAGTAAAGACCTCATGGATACTAATTTCTTAACAGTTCAATGAAAGCATGCTGGGTAGAGGCTAGAGACACCAGAACCACTCCAATGGAAAGAAAAGGTGCTTATTAGACACAAGAGATTTTACAGCTGAAAGAAAGATTACTTAAAAGTGCTTCCTGCTTAATACCAGCACAGCAGCTCCCAGAGGACCTCTGGCAAGCAAGATGCTCCCAATTCTGCCAGAGCTTGTCCCATCACCAGATCTAATCCACATTTCTCACTTCTATAACTTTTTAGTATACACATGTAACCATTTACACTTCACTTAAATTGTACTAAAGTTGTTAAATTCCCGTCAAGTGCCAAATAGCAGTGTTAGAGTCAGAGATGATGTCAAGGCAGAAGCTGAGAAACACTGCGGAGGTCTCTCTGCTCCTCTTCAGCACAGCTGACCGGCTTCCCAATCAAGACCAGTTGCAATGGAACAGAGGAGGAAATGGAAAAAGTGCAACATGCAATGTCTTGCTGTGTTTTAATCTAAAATCAGACATAAGCTCCTCACAGCAGTGTCTGTTTATAAAGCATTACAAACAATTGAATCCTGTCGGATCTACGCATGCACACCCCCATCACCTTCTGCTGAAGCATACACTAACACTAATCCTACGCTGGCACAAGCAGTATCTTAAAAGAATTTCGTCTATTAAAAAACAAAACTTACTCTTGGCAGTAGGATGAACAGAACAGACATTCTTTTCATTTTATACAATTTTCTCCGTATGCATACACTGATTTAAAATAGTCCACACAAGCCACCATTTAAAGCTAAATGAGTCTGAGGCTGTCAATTTTTATTTTCTTAAGCTTTACTTTTTCTATGTGTTCAAAGAAAATAAGTACTGAAAAACATCACTGCAAGCATCACTATAGCAACTGCAGCTCTTGAAGCTTCCTTGATGCAACACACTCAGATTCCAGATGGAACAAAATGCCATGTCTATCTTGCTTTTTATAAGGTGCCTCTCTCTCCTTCCTACAAAGCCTCCAAAGACTAACAGGGACATCTGCCGCAGAATTTGCTCTTGCAAAGACCACACAGACTCAGATAAAGTCACCTATTTTTGCAGTTCTGAAAACAAAACAATCAATATCATGACATCTGCACCCAAATGCCTGTGTGAAATGTCACTAGAAGAAGAAAAGAATTATGTAAGGTATTTATTCAAGTCCCTTTACAACCCAAGGGTTGACCTCATTAAAGTCAGCAGCAATTTTGCCACATTATTTCAGCAGAGCCAGAATTCCACCCTTCACAGGAGATTTCTCTGGTAGCCCAGCTCTTTGACTCGCTACACTGCATCCAAAGTATTTTGTAACATTTCACTGTAACTGCTGCCTATCAACTCTGCCTAACTACCTGGATGCAATTTGTAGAAATGGCTGTGTGTCCTTGAATCAAAATCTTAGAAAATAGTAATAATAATAAAAAAAGAAAGTACTATGGAGATTGTAAACTAATCCAGGGTTGTTTTACCTCTAGGAAAAGACAGAAGACTGGAATAAAGGCACCATTGGCTTATATCTTTTATACAGCCATCCAGGGATGAATGACAGACCATTGTGAATTTTGTTGATTGGTTCCACTGTTCTGCATGAAATTCAGCATTATGGAAGCAAGAACAACCAAAAGATCGTTTCAGGTGCCACTACGAACTGTAACTGCCATTACAATATTCAAGTAAAAAATAACACTCCATCACAATGCATCAGTTCTCCATTGCATTCCCATTGCCAAAAACACATGGAAGAGAATACAATGAAAATTCCTGATAGATTCTCTGGCTTGGCCCCTACTCTGAGAAATAATTAAGACAACATTCATCCGGCTCTTGTCTAATCCCTTTTTGAGTTTGCAGAAGCCACCCCTCAGTTCCAAGGTGAACTTCTGATATTTATTGCACCTTCCTTTTTGCACCTTCCTGGCCTGAATGAAATAGCAGGAGTATGGTGCAAGGAAAGATGGGCAGTTTACCATTTTTTCTGGCAGGCACAGATGCCAGCATTTACAGGATTCCTACAAGCCTTGATTTTCAAATAGCAATATGTTTATGTACTAGTAACATAGTTATGCCCTGGAGATTCAGCCCTTTGTCCTCCAGTTCACATAAATGAAAACAAGTACCAATACATCAAAGAATACTGTCCCTAGTTCTTATCACAAGTTTCTGCCACAGCTAACAGATGGCTCAGTTCTTATGAGTGGAAGAAAAACTATTTCCTAGCTGACCCCAAACACTTGGGCTTCCTTGGCACACCTCTCAAAGATTTCAAGAATAGGAAAATGGGGACTGTATGAATTCTCTTTCTGAAAAGAAAATAATAATGGAGGGAAACATACAGGTCAAGTAATTAATTAGTATTGTCCAGGCCATATTTGAAAAATACTAGATAGAATGCACATCTGTATTTCCCTTCTAGAGCCCTGGGCCTTAACATTCAAGATAACCTCAGCTGCCAATTATCTGGAGTCCCCATAAAGTCCATCTATTGCAGTGAGGGATCTGACAGTCGCTAGTGGGGAATGTGCAGTGAAAAGGCTTAAGTTGCCACTGTCATTTGACAAATGTGCAAGAAGTAACTTTAATTCTTTTTCTTGAATAATAATGTTTCATTTTTAAACATCGTAAGCGAGGAAGTGTCTTCAATTTCTGATGGATGTCCTATGATACGAAGTTCAGGTCTGAGAAAAAGTTCAAGCAGTATCAATATCTAACCTGCAAGCAACTAAGAGAGACTAGCATCAACAGCAATAACAACCAGAAACATTTCTTAAACTGTTGTCTAAATTCTTAAATCAAGTATCTAAACAAAAATTATTTTCTAAATTATATACATGGAACTTTAGTTACTAAATGCAAATCCAGACATGCAAATTTGATTACACATTTCTGGCACACCATCAAGGCACAGAAAAATGACACATATACTTGTCTGCCTAACTTTAACTAGAGATGACTCAGCTCATAATTATTCAGAATCTTTAAAACTTTTTTTTTTTTGGTGATCTAAACAAGCTCAAGTAAATCAATTCCCACTTGTGGATATTTTATGAAAAAAAGCAGAACTTTAATGAAATTACCTCCTTCTGACTACCTCAGTTACTTTCAGGTATAAACACAGCATGTAGGACCTATGGCTAGAGTTCCCAGGTCACAAAAAATGGCTCTAAAGATGTGCAGCATGATTAAGATTATGTCAAGGAAAGCTACAACCTTTGATACTATCAAACGGATACTTTGAGATAAATGTGGAAGATATACGTCATTTTCAAGCTTAGAAAAAATAAGAAGTCAACAACAAAAGCTTCCATGATGATTTTTAATTTTATTTTGTACTTCACCCATTCTAGCATTACTAAACAAGTAAGCTGCAGTGGTCAGTGATACTCTTCCTACATACTATTATCAGTAACTGTTGAACATCTATAGTATTAACATATGAAATAGTCAAAGCAACTTACGTTTTTAGACTGGAGGGAAAAATCTGAAGTTTTCAGCTTGGTCAGCAATATTTCCAATTTTTAGCTTTTGACTATGTTGTTTTAAATACTTGCAGAACTACCATTTCTTGTAGAAGAAATCTACAGAGTAATAGCCATCAGTACATGCTCCCCTCTCTGAGGCTAGCACCCCCTAAGAATTAAACTGATATTCTACAAGAAATTGTAATCAACTCCCTCTAGCTCAAGTATCAACTATATGTTGATGTGCCAGCCGACTGCTCAGTGTTCATCTCACTCTACTCTTCTTTCTCCCCGTATTCCTAAGACTTACTAGCAAAAGACAGTACCATTGCACTGACTCAACATCAGTTTATGCAATCCTTACAGTAATTCTAAATCCTTTTGAAAGAGCAAACAAGAGGCACATTTTCTTTCAGACAACACAATTTATCTGCATTGTAAAACAAATGTTGCTTTAAAAGCTAACTGTAACCACTCAGCAGTACTGCCACTTGCATTGCCCCTCTCCCAGAAAATTATTAACAACATAGTATGGGACAGGCTGCTTCCCTCCTTCATAGTCAACCCAGCGAACTAAGGATGCGTACAGTTTTCAGACAATATAGGACTATTCAAATCCCCATTCTGGCCTGCTTCTTTATGTCTCTATTAACTGATCTGCAGCTGTACAAACAGCAGTGTTTCACCAGCATACAGTCTCCTTCACTACAATTTATCTCATTCAATAGCACTTCCATGAGCTTAAATAAGCCCAGCATCTGAAAAACAGTAACAGATACCTTCAAGACATACTCCCCGCTATACAAAAAGATAACTACAGGTCTCAAACAGTAAATTGCATGACAGTCTGTCTATTGCATCTCCACAAAGGAGTTCTGCTGAAATTGCAAGTCCTGAGAAGTCTGAGGGGCCATGTGTTAGTTTTATGAATATTCTGACTCATTATCAGGTTCTGTTCTCAAAACAGAAAACAGCACTGTATAAATTTTGCCATATACCCAGTACAACCATCAACAAAAGCCACCATTTATTTCTTCAGGTAGAAGAGGTTTCCCAGCTGTGCTAAGAATGCCAACATTTTCCTAAATAAACTATTAAACTGATGAGGAGACTGTAATTTCTAAAGAAAAGTCTGGAAAAAGAGTTGGTTTTGCAAATTTGCAAAACAAGTCAGCTAACATGAGCAAATAGTACTTCTCACAGCTGACAGCCCTGGCTGGCAGCAGGTTGTAACTCATTTTCATGCTTCCCCTTGTTCCCCCTGCAATCTTTCTGGGCACTTTTGGGTAAAAATACAAAAGAAAGACAGATGAGACAGATCCAGACACATCCATGTAACACACTCATCCAATCCATTGCTAAAACCAATTCACCTTACAATTGCTCAGCTACGCTACATTATTCTGGGTTGTCTTTGCACAGGTATCTCAGGGCACAGTTTTGCATCTCAGTTGTTCAAAACATTCAGCAGGGTAGTACTTAAATGAAAAGCTTTTTATATTGGTGCTGCTCAGATACTGTGTTTTTTAGAAAGTCTTAAATCTTAGCCAGTTAGGATAAATCACAGGTTAAATACAGAAGGAAAAAAAGTGGCATCAGAGTTGAAAATCCTTCTGCCTAGCAGAATTTCACTTCAGAAAGCATTCTTTTTTGATCTCTTAAAACACAGTTGCCCCAGTTACTGAGTATTTCAGAAAACTTACAAATTATCTGAAGTTTTCCCCGTAACTGATATATAGAATATACTTTTAATATTAGCAAAAGAAAAGCTTTATGCCCTATAGAAATTATGATTTCAATCATTTATAGTTTAAGAAAAGGAATGGATTGAAATATTTATTTTTAGGAAATAATTTACAGCTCACAACAGGAAATGTGAAAACTAGACCATATTTTTCTAAGGTGGCGATGTTTACAGCTTTAACATACATTATTTCTCATTTGATTTAGAATATCGCACAAGAGAAGTTGATTTTACTAAGAGTACGGGAAGACCTTTGAACGTCCTGTTACAGTTATTGTGTCTCACCAACGCAAAGGAAAAAGGCGAGGGACAGGAGGGAACACATTCAACTTTGACAACAGCTAGCAGAAGTTACAGCCTACGTTTATTTCCAAGAACTTAGCTAACCCCCTTTAGCACAATAAAACACAGCAGTTGATGGGTGAAGCAGTCTGTTCTTTCTTCCCCTCCCCTTTTGAACTGCTTCTCGTCGCTGGGAGAGAAAACGCTGAGGCTCCCCTGCCCTGAATGCCTGGCTCTGGTCCAAGCTGCACTTAATGAGGTCCTGGCAACTCCCCGGCACTGCAGACGCCTCTCCAGCACCGCAAACAGCCTTCATCAAATAGACAAGAACCGCGGGCAAAGCTGCGCCTGACAGCAGGGCTTTTACTTCCAAAATAAAGAGACAAACAGACATGCTAGAATATCGTATGCCCCAGACTTTATCTGAGCTAATCCAATGTCACTTCAACTCTTCTCCAAGAAAAGCGAGCGCTAATACATTATAACAATTACCAAAGTTCACATATAGTGCTATTCAAGTCAGCTAACATTTGATGCAAAAGACACCCTTAACCCTTCCAATTTAAATTGTTAGAAATCCAGCTACCTATTTAATATTTGGGGAAAAAAAAAAGAAATCAGCACTAGTCGAGTTCTGATTTCTTTTCTAAGCATCGCTGATAGCCCAAATCACTACAACAGGAACCACATTCTACAAGACAGAAGGAGATTCTTCCTTTAAACAAGTATTGAAATTCTCAACTAAAGAAACACCACAATAATACATTAGTCACACTACTCAGTCATATATGTATTTGCTTGACAATATAATGTCCAATCATACTTCCACATTTTTAAATTACAATAATTTTCATGTTTCATATCTATATTTTAGAAGATTTCCTTTTCTGACAAGCTTGTTTTTAAAAACAAAAAAAAATACAGTACAACCTAACTATATAATAGACAGCAGTTTCTCTGCTCCCAAGCTGCTCTACATTTAGTTTCAGGTAAAAACAAAACAACAACAACAACAAAATTAGCCAGAATTAGCCAGAATATAATGAATTGTGCACAGAAAGTGCTCTTTCTTACCTAGTTACGGAGTGGGATTTTCCCATTTGGGTTAAGGGTTTATTTATTTGGAAAGAAATACACTTTTCTCTACAATAATTTGCAAACTTTATTAAAATTATAATTTCACTGAGTTTGACCTACTATCATATTACAGGGTATAACCCAAATCATTGCTAACAAGGCCCAAAACGTCTCCTTTCAAAAAGGACACTTGCGCACGGGAGACACCCTGCACGAAACCATACATTGAGATCCCCCTTGCAGCCAAGTTCCATCGGTAAAGTGTAACTTCAGTATATTATCAGCAATGAACCAATGAAGAACCTCATCTTCTCAGGCTCAATGCCAGCACTGTCCAAGCTCAAAACTAACGTATAGGAAGTTTACTCCCTTTACCGCTGATACTTCCCTTTACCATCGCATGCTGAAAGCAGTTCTCAGCCCAAGCCTTTTGTTTTACACACATAAATTATATATACACAGTAAGTATACAGTATTTAGCAAAGACACTTATTCTTCAAAGCTTACATTGAAAGACATTCTGTTTGTAATATCTAATGAACGTACCAAGTAAATCCTAGGTTAGGACCAGCACTTGTTCTCTCTACCCACGCAAGCCTTGTCCAAACGGAGCAAGCTTTTCCCAAAGGTAAGGGAGAAGAAGGTTACTGCTTGATCATGTATGACTGAACAGGGGAACCAGATTCATGTGTTTCACATTGTTATTACATAAATATAGCAAGAGACTGTACGTAATAAAAGATGGGCATGAGCTTTAACAAGCACAAAGTGGAGTTGTAATAAATGCTATAGGTAACACCTAATGTATCCCCAGTGCTGGGAGAGACGGAAAGAGGGTGCAGGTCTCTCCAGCTGACACTTGGCAAGAAGGCTTTGCTTCCTATGAAAGGCATTTCATAGCATGTTGTTCAACGAAGCACTGCATTTGGATAATTTTGCAAAAGCAAACCATTTAATTAAATGCAGTAGTAACAGCACAAACAGGGTGTGGGAAATCTGAACAGCAAACAAAGGAGCATGGACAAGAGTACAAGAAGGGAGGGCAAAGGGTTCACGAGAAAAAATGCCAGAAGGCAGCAAATAAGAACTCCATCCGCTCAAAAGTGCTAAAGCACTAAGTTGCCGTTGCTGTGACAATCCATTCCTACATTAATCACAAATTATATTTCAATTTGTGCATAACACTGCTATCAGTTGAAATGTAAAAGCACATTTATACCTAAATAATGATTTTGTGTATTTGATATCACTAATTTTAAATGGAATTAGCAACCCACCGTATGGAATTGAAGAAAAGGTTTGCATTAACATCACCATCTCACTTTGTTCATTTCAGACTATGAAATATATACAAATTAACACCTGTGAAATGCAAAAATAAGGATCTATATGTGAGGATCTTTGAGAAGAGACACTGATTCTGCATACTTAAAACAGCATGGAGGAGATGGAAATGTTTGCTCTTCTCAACAATATCCAGCAACCTGTAATTTAGCAAGCTGCTATCATGAAAAACCTGTTATTCCATTTATCATTTTCTCACCAAACTGGACTAAAATTTTAGTCTGGATTTCATTTAAATCTCCCTTTGTAACAGTGCAGCTGAACATAATCACACCACCGAATATTTGCTATGCAGGCTGTATTTTGAGAGAGAAGGAGGTGAAAGACCTTCTCCTTTAGATACACTGAAGTAGCCTTTGAATCAGACTGAGGGACTGAGAGTGAAAAGGCATCAACAATGCCCACATCAGGGTAATGAAGCAGAAAAGCAGCAGGATCAGCAGCAGAGGGAAGGAGCTGCAAGGAAACTGGACCTCCCCCACTGTAGGCAGGACGGCACTCAGTGCCTACGTGACAACACGGCAAAAAAACACACTGTATGGGTGAGGCTTCAGGTTAAGGCCATTCACCTTCCACATCTTCCTTCTTCACAGGGCAACCGTGTGCTTTTGGAAATTGCACCACTTATTTATTTGGACCGCCACTCTTTTGTAGCACAAATCCGTTGTGTAATGTTTAACGTGGAGTAGACAGGGAAAATGCACAACACTGACCTCTTGGCATTCTTAATGTATGGGCAAAATGATCAGAAGACCTTCATTTTCAGTATGAGACAAAAGGGTTTTCCCAACGACCTAACACACATCATTTACAAGGATTATCCTGCTGGTGAAAAGGCATTTCAGCTAGCTGACTGCTCAGGGTATGTAAAGGTTTCAGGCTGTTATATTAGTTTCCCTCCAGCTATTCACTTGGTGCCAGTAACAGAGTAGAGCATTTCTGAAACCCTACACTTATAGTGCGTATGTTTTTTGGATGATTTCCAATACTGACCAGTTTCAGATGTTAGACACACAAACATATAGTATTTTCCAGTACACTTCTCTGGCTTCTAAGCATCAGCAGCTTAGCACTCTCCAAGTCAGAGATTATAGCATTTTGTGTAAAAAAAACTCTAGAAACTTTTCTTCCACAGAGATGTATTGCTTATTACTTCTTTTCATCATTCTACTCTACCCTGCACATGTGTATCAACCACCTTTAAAAAGAAATCAACTGTATCAAATCACAGCTTTCATAGAAAAGCAACAATGGGTTTTACCCAACTAAAATGCAAATATGGATGTCAAGCAATTTGAAATTTTAAATGCAGTTCAATACCCTTTAATGTCATTAATCAATATTCTTTTCAGGAAGGTAATGGCATGAAATAGCTTGCATTAAAAACAACAACAACAAAACATTTTGCTAGCAATGATCTCCTTCAATCTTGAAAAGATTGACATCTTTCTCTAGGGTTGGAATAGACAATTATAGCCTTAGTACATGTAAGCTCCTGTTAAATATGTCCGTAATTCACTACCAAAAACATTTGTTTACCACGTCACATAAAAAAAAAGAATTATCCAACTGTATAAAAGTCCATTATAAAACATTACTTTACACAAAGGCAATTAAGCACCAAGAAAAACCTGACTTTATGCAAATCCCAGCCATTTATTATGAACACAAGATAAATGTCTTGGTTTGGCTTAACATTCAAGACCAGTATTCAGCAGAACATAAGCATTTCCTTAACTTTGTGCTTAACATTAAGGATTCGTTAATTTTCCATTGTATGTGCCTCAAGGAATTATGATTTTGAACCTGACACTTAGCAAGTTTGCAATAGATCATACAGTGATAAAGTCAATAGTCTTTATTCCCTTCACTTTCTTCTTTCTCACACTAATACCTCTAAAAATCATAGAGCTGTCTAGCATCAAGTATGTTTGTATCAGTCCCTTATTTTCATCTTAAATGCAAATGACTTTCTTAAAATCTCAAGTTTTTAAGATATTACTTGCACATTCTTCTGTATGTAATGCTTACAGCTTATCCAAACATGATGCAAAACCACAGAGTAACAGCTTGTGTCCATAAGGCAGCTCTCACTTTACCAAATAATCCAAAAAGGAGCAACAGATTAAATGGGAGGAGAGAGAAAAGAAAAAAAAAAGTCATCTCAATCAACTCTTCAGTAGGAAATCTTTAAATTATAAATAGGTTAAGTATAAGCTCATATAAAATTGTACTGACCATTTGATTTAAACAAGTACTTTTTAAAAACAGCAACGGTATTAGCTTTTTTCATCACTTATCACTTTAAAAGACATCAAATATGATTCAGTAGTAGAGCTCAGTAGTAGAAACAGTTTGTCAGAGCTCTGCAAGTTTGCTGTTTAAATGTCTGCTATCTCTTACTATCACTCCCATTTTATTCCAGAAGTCTTACAAAAGCAATCTGTCTGCAGTACACTTCTTAGCAAATAATTATGCACATCATTTACATATCTTTATTATTTACACTTCTTATTATCTTAAGTAACCAAAGGCTCACAAAACCAAAAAGTTTAAAAAGCCTTTACCCTCCTGCTGCCAGGGATTAGCATATTTAAGCATTCTAGAGAGGCTCGCATGAAACAAAAGAGAAGGGCTGGGAAGCACCACAAAGCAATGCTTCTCAAGTAGAAATGGGTCCTTTAAAATAAAACAAAAGAAAAAAAACGAAAAAAACCCAACACTTATGCATTCACACCACTTCCTATTTGCCCAGTGACAGAAACAGAGTTTAAAAAAAAAAACAACCAAAAAAAAAACCACTGCAGAAATTCAAAAGATGATAACGGAAGTCAGTGTATCACACACAACCAGCTCAAACCTATTCACAGTTCCTTTTTCCTTGCAGAAAAGGTCTGCCCCAAAGATCACTAAAAAGCACAATATAGTCAAGTCCTAAACAAGCCTCCTTCTCCTATAAATCAAGGAAACTACCAATGGGAATAGAGGATGAAAAAACAAATTTCTCTCTCTTCAGACAAGAAGTTCCCAAAATATCAACCCTTAAGCCAAACTTTTAATTGAGGAAATGCAGTTTTAAATTGTTTAATATGGTTTTCACGAGTTGTGAACTACCGACTCTCTTGTGCTCCATGGACCACTTGTGGTTAGACAAAGGTTTTTTCCTAATCAGCTGCTCAATAACTGTAGACAACCCCTGTTATTCAGTAATCCAGGAATAATTCTCTCTCTCTCTCTCTCTCCCCCCACCCCCCAGGGCCATTACACTGCCTCTTAAACCAGACTGAAGTGGGATTAGCACCATTTTGCCTTTTCCCCTCCCCTACTTACTGCTGTTTCTCTTGAGCCAGAGCTGACACTCATGAAACTGCACAGTGAACCAATTCAGAGAGACAATCTGGGGGGAAAAAAAAAAAAAACAAACTGGGGGAGCAGGAGGAGGTTAGTTTTGAAAAGTCAGCTCTCCAAAGGGTCTCACTGCATACTGAAGCACTGGTGCTGGCAACAGGAGAGAAGCCAAGGCCAGCTGGCTAGCAGGGCGTATGGGAGGCAGGTGGAAGTCAAGAAAGGTGGTCCCTGGCAGCTCAAGGTTTAGATCAACTTCAACTGCCACAGAACTGCACCCTAGGCTTCACTGCTTCCTTCAAAGCAAATCAAACATGTAACAATTCTACAAATGCAAAGAAACCAATACTTTGGAGTCAATGGTCAGATCACTGAAACAGAAATTTGTGCTCACCAAATGCTGACTGGAGGAGTGTTCAGAAACAGAGTGAATCGTCACTGTCAGCTGATCGTTTCAGTATCCCACTGTGTGATACTATCCACACTTCCAAGAATTAAAACCAAGACTTTTTCATGGGGAAATTATTCTTAAAATAATTTACTTGATTGTCATAGTGGTTTTATGGGAATTTCATAGAAGTTTAAGCCCTTGCCCTGTATGGAGTAATTACAGTATAGAATTGTATGAAGAAGAGTAAACTACTAAACCTTTGCACAGTAAATTCCACAGCACTTCATTCTTTGACCTCTGTGGAGCTGAAAGGCAACACCTCCTATTTCACAGCAACCTATTATCAAGTATGTCTACCAATACATGAAGAAATTCCAAATTTCCTCTTAAAGAAATGAGAAATAGGAATAATCTGCTATGTTACTGGTACCACTCCAGGACACAAAATCTTCACTTGGCTCGATTTTTTTGAAGTGCTTCAATACATTTTTGATAGCTCAGTGAATGGACTTGTGGGTAGTCAATTTGCATATATTTTGATAGAATATGCAAAGAGGTTCTCTGAAGATCCCTTTAAACAAACTACAGAGAAACATTCATTATTTCAGTAACTATGAATGACAGAAGCTGTCCCAGAGAAATTAAGACACCCGCGCGCTCTCTGCATTAAAATTTAATTGGATTATTTACTAGCAATGTGATTTCCTTCCTGAAAACCATTTTACACTCATCTCTGACAAGCCTCTAGAAACCCCTAGAAGCCAAGCAAAAAGTAGAGAAATTTACCGTAATTACGTGTTTGAAAACAAAAATTTATTTGTGGGGAAAAAAACAAAACAAAACCCACACCAAAATACCCAAAACCAGATCCGGATTGTTGGGCAACCATCACTCAAGTTGAAGAGAAAAATCAGCGATGGGCCTGCTAGTCACAGGTGCCTGGATTCTCCCCAAATCTTGTAACTCGCCAGTTTTGGCCTTTTCGGACTTCCTATTCCCATACAGCTTCCTGCATGTAATTACTTTGCACAGAGATTTCCGAGCCATTTCTTAGCAGTAAATCTGTCACTTCCTTCTTTGTGCTGACCCGGAGTAACTTCACTCCTAATGACCTGGACAAATACCAGTGGACTTTGGAATTTCAAGCGTTGCCAATAATCAGACTTGCCTTTCCTTATACACAAGCATCCATGAAATTCAAGACTACTTGTGCTGTAGTCCAATGCAAACATCTCAGGTCTTCCTCTAAGGTAAGGTAAAGGCACTGTGAAGAGGGAGAGTTTCAAACAGAGCTGATGTATAAAGACAGATTACGAAGCAAGACAACTGCACTGTATCACAACAAAATGACCCTGAATTAGTTTTATGAGAATGAATTTTGACAATAATGAAAGATAAAAAGGTGTTTAATCACTAAGAACATCTTTTCAATCTACTTAATGTAAATGGTTACTAAAATATGAAAAAATAACCAAGCAAATATTTCAGCTTGTAAGGCAGATATATTTATCTGTAGATGAAGGAAATTCAGATTTGAAGATTAGCTGTTACAGAAAAAATACACAGCAACTGATACACTTTTTTCTGCAAGTCTTAAAAATTTGTATCTTATGAATTTACCTAGTTAATCACCCAGATCTTGCATTACTAAGCATATTTCTTTCATCTGCTTGCACCTTGTAAGCCATTTTGCACATCACATAAATACTAAATTATTCTACAAAATTCTATAATAAATTTCATATTTGAAGCATTCAGTTGTAACATTATAATATTCTACATTGTTACAATCATTCATCTCATATCCAGAAGAATTATGCTTTACAAACAGACATAAATTATGTCCATCAGTCTGATGCCTGTTTTAAGGGGTGAGTTTAGATAGCCACCTATGAAACTTCGGTCCAAGAACATGAAAGAAGAAATACAGCCCATGCTGCAGCAGAGGGACGTGCCACAGGCTCTGTAAATTTAAAATAGGCTATAGATGCATGGTATTCAGGAACCTAGCCACTCGCAGAATCTAAGTACATACACAGATACTGTTTCAACATCTAACAGCCCTGAAGTGCCTAAATGAATACAGTGAGCAGGCAGAGCTAAATTTCCGTCTCAGAATAATTGCCAGTAACATTGAAAATTTCAAAGCACGGTACAAAAGTGCTGCATACTCCTGCTATTTAACAAGTGTTGGAGCAGACCCACAGCAGGAGCCCCCATGAGCTGCTGTAACTCTCCAGTCTGGCAGAAAACTAGGTCAGTAGCCACACAAACACACTACTTAAATTTCTGCCAGGTTAGTGACTTAAAGCTGCTTAATGAGGGGTTCCAGATGAGTACAAGGGAGAGGAAGGAATACATAGCTAGGAGCAGGATAGAAGCTGGAAGAGAGAGATCTCCTCATGGATTGCTGCTGCAGAAGAATGACTAAATCATCAGCTCCAGGAACCGCAGTCTCCTGCCTGGTGCCTGAAGACCCTTGCCAGAATGCAACAAATAACTAGGGACAAGTAAGAAAAGAACTGTAAATACTCTTCTGTCTCTCCCTACCTCAAAGGGCACCTACCGACCAAACCTCAGCTATCATTACTTGCAGACACTTCCTAAAAAGCAACCCTGTGGAAAAATCAAAGTCTGTATTCACAGTTACATATTTATATGGCACCTTTAAAACCACATTAAATACCATCTCCATAGAGAAATTACTTCTATTTTCCCTGAAATGAAAAAAATGGGCAGGGGGAGAAGGAAGAGAGAAATCGATTTCTGGATAAAACTGATCTACCAAAGAGAAGTGCAGCTAGAATTGTATATTAAACTTTTTGGAATAGAATAACAGACTATCTCATGGGCTACTTGATTTTCAAGGTAACAATGAACCTATTCTACCAACACAAACTGCTCACTATAACAAAAACAGTATGAATGGTGACAGTGTAACACCATTTGCAAATCACAATGCTAGCATTGACCCTGGCAAGCGCCATTCTGCATTAAATTAATGACAAGTGAAAATTAACCTTTGCTTCCAGTTAATTGCCTAGCTTACATACCAGTCCCAAAGCTTTCACTTTGCCCTAGCTACTACAAGACCATCAGAAACAGAGATTACATTTCTCGACCACTGAAATGCAGATTCTGTCCCACCAGATGACTATCTGTAGCTGAAAGGATTTAAAGTATTTTCTAGCTATGATGCACTACTTGTGTGTATATTCAATTAACAATGCTCAGTTGCAGCTGTTAAGAATGACAAAGCTAATTCATTCATGAAAGGGTTACACGGAATTGTTAAAAAATTGACTATCTAGTCTTACCTAAAACATGAGCCATGACAAGTCAGAAAAAAATTAATATTATTCCTTTCGGTGGTATATATTAGCTCTGAAACCAACTGTTTCCTGTGGGATAATGGCTTGCTTTTAATGAAATCATAAAGAAATCACAGCAAAGAGTTAAGAATTAGAAAAACAAGGCAAGGTATCTATTACTCTTTATGAAGAATATTTCGAGAGATCCAGAAGAGTTTGCATGCTTCAGTAGCCATTTTAGAAAGGGGGAACTTTTGAAAATGTATCATACCCATAATCACCATAAACCCTATAAAAATAGGCAAGTAAGTTATAGCAATAAATACTGTTAAATATTTGAAGTTAACTTCAATTGCATACCTAAAAACTTCCACAGACTGTTTTTAAAGATCTACTGACATAACCTAAAGCCAGTAAGGATAATACTAGATAATAAATTGAAGTTTGTGGTAACTGAATTTGAAAGCAGCAAGAATACATGAGATACTGAAATCTAAGTTCTTCTGAAATTTCCCTTAAAATACAGTTGTTTCTTTCTGCTGGGTTTTTACCTTATACCCATCCAAGACAGCTAGCTACCTCTGCCCCATGTTCTGTTCAGACAAGGACATGAACTGCACAGGGACCTGGGAGGCCTATGTAATCCATGCATGAGAGTCACAACAGAATTTTTAATCTGCTAACAAGTTTGTTCCCAGTCAGGTTTTTGCCTGTGGTGTGGAGGTTGGGAGTAGGTTTGGAGGTGGAGACGGAGGACTGTAGTTTTGTTGCCATTGTTGTTTTAAATATAGTATTTCAACCATACCAGTGGTCAGCATACCCAGTTTCTAATCGAGCTTGACTTGAACTGAAGTGGCCTTGCCTAGCCTTGCTAATAATACTTGATAAGAGGATCTGTGAGTCTCTTCCAAGTTCTTGATAAGCAAAACCATAGTAGCAATTATTAGAAGCGGAAGATGCTATGACAATCACACATTTTAGTCACATTGTACACAAAACCAGAAAGCTCTACAAGCTTCCAGGGCTGCAGTATCAGACTATGAAGACAAACCCAGCCAGTACTTCAGAAAACCCAATCTGGCCTTCTGGCTGCCTGCCATAAAATCTTTACTTCATTTAAATTCTGCTCCAATTCTACTCTCTATTGTTTCATTGCTTTAGGGAGCTTTCACTTCACAATGAGGACACCTCTGCCAATCTAGCCCTGCCTCTGTAAATAATTTACTGGTTACATGATTTCATCATAAGCAGTGACTGGAACTGCAGCATGGTGGAATTTAAAACATGAGTGTCAAAACGTCCACTTACCAGAATCCCCCCCGACAGCCAGTGCCCTATCAATGGCCCTGAGGCAATGTCTGGCACACCTGGAGCAGGTCTCTGCTTGCTGTGGAAACCACCAAATATGTTTCATCAAGATGGGGAGGAAACTCCCCTCCAAGAAGGGTAACTACTTCAAGACACCAACAGTAAGCTTCAAATGGAGTACACTGATAAAGCAAGGGGAGGGGGCATTCCACACCAGTTCCCTCCACTGTGTCTTTAAGCCAGTCTCTCATATTCCCTTTAAGATTCATCACGTCTCATGCCCAGAGAAAACAGTCTCAAGTCAATTAAGAAACATCAAATCTCTTGCTGGCTCCCTTGGAAAACTAAGCTGCCTCATGCAGGCTCTTAAAAATATGGAGGGAGGAAGGAGATACCTCATCCATGCCAGCCAGCTGCACCTCTTCACCTGCATAAGGCCATTAAAAGCTGTACCATTGTCCTCACAAGAGGAATGATGACAAACTTTTACTCCTCCTGTAAAGGCCTTTAGAACAATCTTTCATATTAAAACCAGTTGTCAGACGCACAGTTTGTGTCACTGGGGCAGTCCCGAAGAGAACGCAAAAACGTCTCTCCACAGGGATGTAAGGTGGTGTTATTTGAAAGCATGACTGTAAAACTCAGAGCACATGCAGTTCTGAAGGAGTTTATGCTCTGCACGAAGACGTGTAACTTGTGAATGGATCCATTAAAAACACTCATCTGAATACAAGTCCTGCTTACAGAGCAGAAAGCAACGCTGAGCAGTCACTAGAATACTCCACAGCCAGCAACTTCTTTGAGAAGCATCAGGAGTGGGGACAAGCTGCACAATAACAGTGATGTGAATTCTCCACCATTAGATAATGTAGTGCTAATCTTCAAAAAAATTTTACTAGGAGTTACAGATTTCACCCTGCAAACTCCATTAAATTGTTTTACTGAGTAGTGTATTTATTTTTTTTAATTTATTAATAATGTTACAAAATAAATTCAAGCAGAAGGAAAGCTTTCATCAAAATTGCAGAACAGTGGAAGACATGACAGCAATTCAGGTCAAACAGGTTATAAATATTTGCATTAACACACTAGGTCTGATTTGTCATTGGCTTTTTATCGTGATTTGGTTTTGTTAAACTGACCGCCACCACAAGTATTCCTGTTCTAGTTTATCTTCACATTATTTCAGCTCAGTATGTTCACATACATACATAACCTGAAATTCAAGTTTTGGGACCTCTTCTAAACTAATTGCACTGTTAACCATGTTTTCAATGTTAGCCAATTAAGGACAGCATTGAGGCACAGTTGGGTTGACATTATTTATATTTACTTACTTTTAATTTAAATTGAGAGGGGAGGGAATAATTACATTTATTATAACCAAGCCTAGAACTATACCTGTAATTAAGGATCTGACACATCTTAGAAGAACTCTATTTTCGGTTGCTTAAAACATATGCCAAACTATCAGTGTGGTCACAGATTTCATACAGCAAGTGTTTTTCTACTATTTTACTTAGAAGTGAAAAACAGATTCTGTTAAAATGATGCTGCCATGCCTGAGAGTAAGACTAGAAAAAATAGTTTGTGAAGTCCATATTAAAATACTTTTTGAAAGTATTCTGTTGACAAATCCTAAAACTGGAAGAAGCTGAATTTAAGATGTGGCAGACGGGCTGCGTCATACCAAGGGTGTGGCTTTTGGTTGGTTTGCGGCTAGCTCTTTTTTTTATTGGGGGAGGGGCGAGGGGTGGAAGGGGAATAGAGGGAGGATTGCTCATTTTCTTGACAAAGTACCAAAATTATAGGCCTCTGAAAAACTTCAGAAGAGGTTGTTAGTTTGGAAACTCAGTTTTTCACAGACCAGCAGCACTGGACATGCTCTACAGTCTCTCTAGGACATTGGATTGTTGCACATGCTGCTTCCACAGGCAGGTAAAAATATGCTCAGCTGCTTTACGAACAAGCTGAGGTGAACTTACCTTCAGTTCCTCCTCCAGCAGCCAAGAACCTACTCTGGAAAACTGGAACTAAAAGCACAACTCTATCCTAAGCTCCTTGCTCTTGCCAGGGAAGCACACAAAATAGGAAGAAACCAAAATACTAAGAATGCTAACATGTGAAAAGCAGAGAGAAGACACAACACAGGCCAGTGGATAAAGCAGCAGTGGTGCCACCGCTCAGAGAAGTAGACAAACACAAAGGAGGTCAAAACCAAATGAAAAGATCAAAAGCCAGGGAGAAGATGCAACTGAAACAGAGAAAAGAGACTGGAAATGCTTACAGTCTCCAATAAAGAGCAACTGTCTTGCAGATGCAGCTTCCCCCCACCCCCAGCTTCTTTCTCACCCTCTAGGTACCTGGCATTTATTCTGATTCTGGTGACAATGTTGTGCTTAGGAAAAAAAAAATATTATTGTAGTAAGAAACAGTAGGAAGTAAACTGTTAGGTTCAAAGTACACAGCAAGAGATTTTTTAAATGACATCTTGTTTTCAATATATAAAGTTTTGGGTTTGGCATTGGGGTTTTTTTCCTTCTTTTTTTTCTTTAATTGCTTCCATATCCTTATTGCAGGCAGATCTCACCAGGGTATCTGGATGCAAGACAGCCTGTAAGACTGATTTTTCAGTCTTCTCTCTTCTTCCTTAGGACTCTTTGTAGTCTCTTTCCTGGTAATCACTGGAGTTAAATCTCAAAATTTTAAGAACATCATTAAATGCTCCTCTAATTCATCCAAAAAGACACTGATAAGATATGAAATGTGGTGTAAGAAGAATCAGCATTACAGAAGAAGGTGTAACACTTCAGGGGAGAAAGTCTTTGCAAACATATACAGACTAAAGTTTCTAGCAGTGCACATTTATGGAAACAAAAATCTCGCAACAAGACAAGCAACAATTTCCAAATTGAAACTAAAATAACGTCTTATCCCATAGGAAGAAATCATTTGGGCAGAACTGAGGATACTAGAATTATCCAGTAGCTACAGGACAAGCCTACAAGTGCTGAACTCAAGCAGTATTCAACCAAAGACGATTTGAAGCAAGCCACTCTTTGTGCCTCAATTCGTCATCAGAAAAATGAGTAGATAACACAGCCCTATCTCACCAGAATATATTCCCTGCTTGTTATCTGGCACTCAGAATAACACAGACTAAGAATTCTATTATTCTTTAGCATTCATGAGGATAGCAGTAGCAGGAAATATTTGCTTTAAAGAAAATAAAAGCTTATAGATGTTTCATTAAAGAAAGTGCCCATCCCTGGCAAGGCTTTATTTTTCACATGAGAAAGGACGATGTGTAGTTCTAATATTTAACTGAACAGAGAGATTCAAATGCTTCAAATGTCTGGTTTTAAGACACAATTCAGCTACTTCAACAGCCAGCTTATATTTGTATTCAGTAGTATTTAGAGAATTACATCAACAAACAAAAATGTTAAGATACAATGTATTTTTAATTAATTGGTTCACTGCAGATTCTTCTGTTTGGTAGCAAACAAAACTACATACAAGGGAAACAGAGCTGAGAGAAGGAACGTTTTCATATTATGGCAGACAGGTAATTACACACAAACTGTGTGCATGTGTCAGGCTAATATCAGAAGTCAACTAATTAGATTTACTACAAAATCTACAAAGACTTTAAGCAGGAAACAATTCCTCTCTGTCCAACCTCTTCCAGTGACTAACTGAAATTTAGTATTTTTTTTCATATGCTTAAAGAGGTCTTTATTACATATGCTCTTGTGAGAAGGATTCATTCTTCACACCAGTCTAGTGCCTAAAGCTTCAGCCATTCAGCCTCAGAGGAAAATTAGGAAGGAAAAAAGTTTATCTCCAATTATATTATCAGCATTCTTGCACCTCACTAGCATTTCTTGTGCTTCCAAAGCAGTAAATTATTGAAATAACCTTTTCTCTTACGGATCTCTTATCTTTTCATCTACGAACCTATACTATAGCATACCTTCTTCTATTTTCATCCACTATTCATCTGCATGACACAACAGATTTCAACACTTTTAATTCTACTGTACTTTTTCATTAATACAGTTTGAAATCTGCACCTAGTTAGCATCTTTCTCCCCCAGTAAAGAAACTATAGGTCAGTGTTCACGGTCCATTCATTATGGTTTTAGCACAGCAACAGTGTAAGGTTTGGCAACTAGCGTATTTTAGTTCAGGAATTTAATAACACTACATCCTCATTTTTTGAACTTGAATGCTAGAAGTTCCAACTGCCCAAAGATGACCTAAAATGTTGTCTCCTAATTCCAAAGTCACTAATTTTAAGACCATAATCATCCTGCTCTCTCTCACAGAACAAGCCTGAAGAAAATTTACAAGGCTCACCATTAGCAAAAGTAACAGCTGTTACAAATAGGAAAGGAATGGAAATCAGTTGGTTACAAGAAAAAAATAGCTGCAACTACCTTAAAGTTTTGTCATAGTATGTATAGCTTAAAATTCACCAAACTGTGCTGAGAAATTGGCAATATCTGAGTAAATCCACTTTTATTCTCAGATAGTAGCCCACTGGATTCCCTCACACTAAACTTACTACATGAGGTATGAAAAATTAACAGCTTCAGAAAAGGTTAACAGAAAACACTCTTAGGGTTTCATGTGCTCGTTCAAATGTCCTTTGTGTCTAGGAGTTTCTTAAAATCTACAGGGAAAGCAGGGCTCAGAGTAATTTTACATATATTAGTATTAGACACCAAAACATTCCCGCAACATAATTGGATAATGGTAAGTCTCAAATTACCTCTTCTTTCTCCTACATAGGCAGAACAGGCACTTGGAGAACATTTGACAGAAGAGAGAAAAAAAGTGAAAAAACACAAAGGAAATACACAAAGATGAAAAAAGGAAATAAGAGTAATGAAATTTCAGCAATGTGTTCATGTCTCTACACTTTGTTTTTTCTTGCAATAAAAAAACCAAGGATACTCACTGTAGAAAGAAAAGAAAAAAAAAGGTTACATAGGGAATGTTATAGTTTACTGCTGCTTCTAAGAAATGCAGTGAAAGCATGTCAGAGACACCTGGATTTGCTACTTTAGATATAGATACAGCTAAAGATTAAAAATTCACTTTCATCTAAAATAAGGAACATCCACTATGTGCCTACCAAATAAGCACCACATTTTTGCTGAATCATTAAAATATATTCACATACTTGGGCAATTGTACACACTACCAAAAAACCTATTTAGTCATTTGTTCAGCTCTCTTAGCTGTTTATTAAACTTCACAGGAGCAGCTCAAACAGACAAAGAGAATGAGTGGATGATACAAAACAACAGCTATTTGGAATCTGTGGCCTCCTTGGGGTAACAAGTTGAAGAAATTGAGAGGTCAGGAATGATTATAAAAAAAATCAGTTTAACTAAGCAGAATTCAAACAGCAGTAAGATAAAACACTCCAAAATATATTTCAAATTAAAATGTTTTTTCTTTTAAACTACTGGTATAGAATTGAAACAGAGCAGTTAACAGCGGTAAGAAATTAATAAATGCATTTCTAAACCTTCTGAAAACAAAATTTCATTAAAAATATGGTATCTAATAGTTGTATGTTTTGAAATAAAATCACCACCTTTCACAACTTTCCTCTGTAACTGTAGTTTTAATAAGTACATTGCTTTCACAACCAGCTTTCAATTATGAGATGTCTCAAAAAAACATCAGCTTGGGATCGTAATGAAAGAAGCCCAAAACGGTGAAGTGGACAACAATGGACGGAAGCCAGCAAACCAGATATCTGTTCCTCTTTGCTGGTGGCATGCTAAGCAACAGTGAGATACTTCATCTCACTATGGTCCTCCTTCCATCCATTGTCTATATAGTTTTAAGTACTCTGATGCTTTTTCTCATTACAATCACAGTTAGGCCTCAATGTTTTGGTTTTTTCTTTTTTTCCTTTTAAACATCTGTACTGCAATAATCAGTGGTGTACGCAGCACAAGTTCTCAAAACACAACTGGTGTCTCAGAACAGAAAATCCAGGGAATGAGACTTGTCTCCAGCTCCCAACAACATTTATGGCAACTTAGACAATTGCTTAGAGGGGAAAAGCAGCTATTTTTAACTATCTTGCTTAGTGGCTGCACTTGAGGGAGGCTCCCATTTCCTTTCTTCATCTTATGTAGCCATAACTACTATTTCCTTTTCCCTCAGCTGCTTTTACAAAATATGTGAGCTTGCAGCTTGCAACAATGCACTGTCTTCAATACTGTCACAGGTTCAAAGCAAAAGCCGAATACTGCTTCCAAACCAACTTCTGCCCTGAAGGGCAGCAGGCAACTTTACCTTTGAATGCATCTATTTCTGTTCCACACAAAAATAGCAAGCCTGAATTAGGTAAGGCGCTGAACATGAACCAGCAGGCCAGGCAGGGGATCCAGATTTAAGCTGCTGGTGTTTAATGCTGCTGGTGCTCCCACTAGTAAGTGCAAAGGGGATGCAGCTCTCACACAAATGTATTTTGACTGTGCTGCTTAAGCACCAGTACTTGGTGTGATCATTTGCAGTTGAGACAATTTAACTCAAGCACAGGAATCTGTAGAGACCAACAGCACTGTATGATTTGTCAGCTCCTAATGACCAAAAGCAAATATTAGGTGGATCATTAAAGAGGAATTTAAGAGCTTCTATCTAGGACTATCACTGCTAAAGACCTAGCTAACTCTGACTCTAGTTTAATTCTGTTTATTTTAAAGCTATGAGAGGTTTATTATCATATGCTAAAACAAGTCTTCTGCACTCCTTAATGGAACTGGATAAATGCTACCATATGCCAGGTATGGGACAGGAGAGAAGAACTCTTATCTTCTTCCTCAAACGGAGACATTTGAGATGAGGACAGTCTTTGTATTCACATTTGTATACATTTGGTGAATAAAAACCGGAAGGATAGGAAGGGCAGAGCAAGCAAAGGCTACAGTGGTGCTAAGCTAACTTCCAAAGCCTGATCTCATCAGTCTTGCACAATACAACTCTAAAAACAAAGACAAGAATTCAAACTGCTAGCAAAACTACAAGGAAAGGTATCCGCTACCACACTAATGACTAGATATAGATCTCCAAGAGAGCATGATGACTTTCTTTTTGAACTGTCACACCCTCCCTCCCCTGCCATGCAGTAGTTGACAACATTGAGAATAATTTTTGGTTTTCTTCTACACATAGTGAAAAAATATATTACCAGCTTGCCTTTCAAAAGTCCTGGAACCCTCTAATAAAATGCACTATAGGAGAAATAGTTTGGAAATATGTGGCTTGGAACCTGTATATTCCCCAAGGACTAGAATAGCCCTTTATGCAATTTTACCCTAACTGCCCCCCTCCCCAAATCCTAACCAAAGCTTCATATAATCCTTCCAAAAGCATTATTTAAATATATATCTGAAATCACTTCCTTAATTACTCACTCAAGCTCATGCGTGTTTAAAAGTAGTAGATGAGCCACCTCTCATGGGCTATACTGAGCCAAGCTTATGTAGGCAATGACTGTCCTATACTGCCTCTAATCTCACCCCACTGCATTTGCCCCAGAACAAATTATACATTCACAGAGGATCTGTCATCTGTCAGTCAAGATTCTCAGAGTTTGTGTTCTGCAAGACAAAAAAAGTAAAAAAACAAAAGAGCTCCACTTTTAGAAAGCATACCAGAAGAGTCAGGAAAGCTAAGCATTCCTTTAGGGAAGAATAAAGTTCAGTCTTTTGCACTTCCTTTATGCATCCCAGTTGATCTGAACACTTATCAAAGATCTCTTTTTAGATACATGACACAACTCATTTCTTTTCATTAAAGCAAAGAAATGCATAAAACAGCATTGTTCAACTTGAAATAAAAATGCCTTTTTAAAATAACTGAAAAAAGGGGAATAAGTGAAAATGAAAAAGAGAGAGCATCAAGAAAGAAGCACACTTGAAGAACCACCTCCAAATTGGGGGATATAGCATCCAAGGGGAAGAGAGAAGCAGGAAGGTCTGCAACTGCCAAAGTCTATTCTCTGCAAGAACTTGAAATTACTCCATCTTCCATCAAATGAGGCAGAGATCCTGCAGAGAAAAATACTTTATAAAAACTGTCATAATTATGTACAAAGCAGCTGAATTAAGGTCAGACAGACAGTCATAATAATGACTTTTTTTGTTTTATATGACTGATTTCATGTTTGTTTTCAACGTTCTGCTTTTAGGTAACTTTTTAGGTGACTTTTGCTGGTGAAAACAAAACTATAGAATTATGCTCATCCTCTGCTAAATACAACATTTGCAGCTTCCCTTCTTTAAGTGCTCCACTTGCATCTTAAACTGAGGAAGGATTATCATCTCCTACTCAAGCAGAACAATTGGCGAGGGAGAAGCAATGATGTCCACAAAGCCAGATAAGATAAAATACAAAATTACAGTGGGAATTTAGTTACTTTACCCTGCAGCAACTTTGCATGTGGATGCTCACAACTTCCTTCCAAGAGCCATCTTACACTTATTGCAGGTTAGGAGCACGCACAGAGGCAATCAAAGCAAAGCAGTTGGCAAACTATTTAGTTTCTATCTGAACTGATCATGTTCCCTTGCATCTCTTTGCTCATGAGTTCCTAACATTTATCCTCAAGCTGTCAAGGTGTATCTCACTGCTTGTGCCTCTTATGCTATCAGGGGCATCTGCTACTCACTGTTTGTCCTCAGATCACCAAGAAAACTTGAAAATACCTTTCCACGCTTTCCTTAATAGCTCCACCATTTTTCCCCTCAGCAGTCCTCCCCAACCAATTCTGGTAGTGTCTACGTAGAAATCAAGCTAACAAATCCACCAGAACTAATTAAACTGGGCTCAACTTGTGCTACATCACATTTTACCTTTGAATTTTTATATGCCTTAGAAGTAGACACATGCCCTCTACAGAAAAAAAAAGAAAAGAGGAAAAAAGAAAAGAGGAAAAAAGAAAAGAGGAAAAAAGAAAAGAGGAAAAAAGAAAAGAGGAAAAAAGAAAAGAGGAAAAAAGAAAAGAGGAAAAAAGAAAAGAGGAAAAAAGAAAAGAGGAAAAAAGAAAAGAGGAAAAAAGAAAAGAGGAAAAAAGAAAAGAGGAAAAAAGAAAAGAGGAAAAAAGAAAAGAGGAAAAAAGAAAAGAGGAAAAAAGAAAAGAGGAAAAAAGAAAAGAGGAAAAAAGAAAAGAGGAAAAAAGAAAAGAGGAAAAAAGAAAAGAGGAAAAAAGAAAAGAGGAAAAAAGAAAAGAGGAAAAAAGAAAAGAGGAAAAAAGAAAAGAGGAAAAAAGAAAAGAGGAAAAAAGAAAAGAGGAAAAAAGAAAAGAGGAAAAAAGAAAAGAGGAAAAAAGAAAAGAGGAAAAAAGAAAAGAGGAAAAAAGAAAAGAGGAAAAAAGAAAAGAGGAAAAAAGAAAAGAGGAAAAAAGAAAAGAGGAAAAAAGAAAAGAGGAAAAAAGAAAAGAGGAAAAAAGAAAAGAGGAAAAAAGAAAAGAGGAAAAAAGAAAAGAGGAAAAAAGAAAAGAGGAAAAAAGAAAAGAGGAAAAAAGAAAAGAGGAAAAAAGAAAAGAGGAAAAAAGAAAAGAGGAAAAAAGAAAAGAGGAAAAAAGAAAAGAGGAAAAAAGAAAAGAGGAAAAAAGAAAAGAGGAAAAAAGAAAAGAGGAAAAAAGAAAAGAGGAAAAAAGAAAAGAGGAAAAAAGAAAAGAGGAAAAAAGAAAAGAGGAAAAAAGAAAAGAGGAAAAAAGAAAAGAGGAAAAAAGAAAAGAGGAAAAAAGAAAAGAGGAAAAAAGAAAAGAGGAAAAAAGAAAAGAGGAAAAAAGAAAAGAGGAAAAAAGAAAAGAGGAAAAAAGAAAAGAGGAAAAAAGAAAAGAGGAAAAAAGAAAAGAGGAAAAAAGAAAAGAGGAAAAAGCAGCCCTTTCCTTGGAAACCTGGTTTGAAAAAGTCAAAGCCCACTCTACTACTCCTCAATTACAGGAGGGAGATGAGTCTCTGATAGCATTTATTAATACTTTTTGCAATAAAAGTGTACTTCAAACTTCCTCCCACCTCAACTAGATAACAAGCTTTTCCTTCAGTCTAATGTAATTAACTGTCCAGCACTTCATTAAACCATCTTTCAAAAAGCACCACCCCTATGAAATGAGAAGAAACCAACATTCTGTAATCCAGGCAGCATCCTTTCAAGTCAAGACCCTTAACTCTAGGAAGAGTATTGCCGGTGATCACACGGAGCTCTTGACTTGCCTTTCTGTGTGCCCACCACAGCACATGCTTTAGCTGCAAGGTCACTTTTAAGAAGGTGATGAGCCCTCCTTGTTTGTTACAGGATGAATGATGCTCTGTCTAGACTGAAACTTGATGGAATGCAGTTACCTCTGCACCTCCTATTCCCACACTTCATGGAAGTGAAGCAAGCCCCAGTGTTATCAATTAAGCACTGAAACTAACCGCTTTATGTAATTGCCACAAAGGAATTTACTATGAGATTCCATCACACACGTCATCCTCATTTGTTATTATATATTTCAGCTAAAAGTAATAACTCTTTGTATGTGGCATTCCTAGATTATTTTAAACTATTTAGTTGCAATTATATGTTGAAAGCACATGTCAGTAACATAAAGGTAAATTGATTACATGCTTATTCTAACCATCCTAAAAAGAAAAAAACCAAGGGCAGACAAGGGTGGGCAAATCTAGGGAAAGAATTAAGATACAAATACGTTGTCCTGTAATAACACTGAAAAACATCCAGCCAGGATGTCTAGTTTTATCTGGAGAAGCAAGGATATTGCAATAGGCTTACTTCTCAGTGTTTCCTCACTAAAATGCCTGATCTCCAAAATCTCTGTCAAGTTCAAAGAATTAACTGTAAATCTGTACATTTTTCAAATTAATAAAGTATTCAGAACATTGGAATACTAAAAAGGCTGGGGGGGATTACACCAGCATCTTGTATAATAAGCATCTGAAAACAGAATATAACTGCACTGAACTTCATTGTCCCAAAGTGATTCTGGTTTTAAGCTTATAGCATGAACACAAAAATACGTGAAAAAAGCAATGTTGAGAGGCTCATAACTGGCATCACGTCAGCACAGAAAAGGAAAAGTGACTTACTTAAATTTCCATTTAAATGCAGAACATTCACATAAATTTTCATTTTCCCCTCAGTAATCAGATACAGAAGACAAGTTAACTGATACAGTAAGAAGTTCAGTATTTAGAATTATCTTGATTAACTTCAATTAGAAGCCTGGCTAAAGGCTATTGACATCTTTTGCTTGGTTTTTATTTTGCATTATATGCATGAACGTATTGCAGAAGACTGGAAGTGATATATAACAGCGTCATTAAATATACATCGAATCCTCGTGTCTGAAAACTATGGATTTAAGTACATTTTAAGATTTGAAGTTGGCAGAAAAGATACCATATGCACGACAAATATATGAAACCTGCCACCAACGAGGAGCCATATCTTGTCTTGTTGGTAGTAAAGCAACATTAAAACATAGGTACTATTTGTAAAACTCCACAGCCATTCAATCGTTTAAATTAAGCATTACTTAAGACACTGCACTGATTTTCACAAATATTTAACAACAATTTTATGGAAGATTAATCCTAACCAAATGCAAGGAGGTAAAGTCATAAAAAGGATTGAGATTCTATGCAAATTCTCACTTCCCTTAGTACAACTGTGGATTATTCAGGTTCTTTGTATAAAAATATGCTCAGTAAAGTTCTGCACTATTGCCACATAAAAACGTTTTTTAAAAGTTAAAATTTTAGTTTTCATCTGTTCCTTTACACTCCTACCAGTTCAAACAAAAACCCATTGCTACTGTTTTGATGGGTACTGGCTACACACAGCACAGTTCAGACACAATTCTGGGGGACATATTCTGGACTTACTGGCAATTCCAGGTGCTTTCTCACTCAGCTAGTGCAAGCTTCCTTCTGTAAAAGGACATACAGGAGTAAGAGTGCAACACACACTGCCCTGTGTGCTACACACAATTCACAATTCTTCCCAATTGGTCGCCCAATTTTTAATGAGAACCTTAATTAACTGTGGAGCTTTTTGACTTTTTCCGCCTATCTTCTTCCCTTGTTATTGGAACACCAACTCCATTCACAGTTTTGTTTACACCACGTTAAAAGCCCATTCTTTATTCCTCTGCATGCCTTATTATGTTCTCAGCTCAGCTCTTTTGTTACTAACCCTTCTGCCACCCTTCCAAAACCAGTCGAGAAAATCAAGTTGCTGTCCATGATATCACTCTGACAATATCTGCCTCCTTTTGCAGAACCTCACTTGCTTGAAGTTGAAGGACTTGTTTTGGTGACTGCTTCAAAGTACCTTATCTGAATAGTTGCTTTCACATTTAACTCTTCCATTCCTCAGCAGGACCCAATTCAACCTCCCTTTTACTACATTCCCTCTTAAACACCTCTAGGCTTCCTCAGAATATGCTTGCCAGTCTCATATATTATGGCACTACTTATTATTCAGGTGTCTTAGGGCCTCACTGCTTTTTTTCCCTGCACATGGGAAAGGGAAAAGAAAAATATTCTTGCATTCTCAAAGTGAAACCATGAAGTTGTTTGAGTTATTATATTATTATTGTATCACTAGTCTTCCTTATTTTACACACCTTCTCCCCATTTTTTAAATTCATTTACTACATTGTGTCATATTTGGACTGCATATTCCTGCGCCCAAAGGCCACATCTTCAATTTTAAGTAGCATTATACAGTCTGCATACAAATTACTAAAATAATAGTCAGGGGTTTATTTGTTTTGCACACAAACATTCTATTCCACTACTTCTTAAAATAAGGGAAGCTAAATTTGCTGACAGCTTCATTAATGGTACTACTTCTCTGACAGGAAACAATAAAAGCAAAGAAAGTCTCTATTTGCCATTTAAGATATCTAAGTTTGTACTGAAAAATTCAGGAAAAAATATTTACTAAATTCTTAGCTAAAACAATGTTAAACAACTGTGGCCAAATAATTGTGTTCTGCTGCAACAGCATTAACTACTATAGACTAAATTTAACTAAAATTTAATTAGGCCAGAGTCATCTTAGTATGACTAAAAGAGAAATTATTTAACAGGTCCTGGTAGAATCTGGATGTAATTAATAAGTGTAAAGTTTACCAGTCACACAAAATAAGCTGTTTAGAAGGACTTTTTGGAAATCAAGAACACCAAGCAAACAGCTAATTTGCTAATATTAAAATATTAGGTTTTAGCAGTGAAGCAGATTGGTATGCTCGAATGTTGGTAACATACTGAGTACGTAAAGATATATACACATACAGACACACACACACATACATGTATTACAAGTCATCTTCACTGTACCTATGCAATACACACTAGAATCAGGGATTTGCATGTTCTATACAAAAAAGTTTACAGAGAGATCCAAATACTGCGGCAGTGGGCATGAGAAATTATTTACCCTACTGTTTCCACGTCTTTTTTTCACTCATTTAGATTCACGGAGTCATTCATCCCAGCCTGCAAAGCAGAGTAAGAATAGCACAGAACGCTGGAACAAGTTCTTCCACTTCTCAGCCGAGTCCTACTCAAATACCAGCAGCAAGCCCTGCGAGACAGGAGCGTGCGCCCTGACCCAGCGCTTGTCTCCTGTTACAGCTGGCAGAGCCCAGGCCTGTGTGGGGCTATTTCCATCATGGCAACTGCTCCAGCTACAGCTCCCTGGCCAGGGACATTACAGCTAGAAGTAAAGGAAAAGAACCTTAAACATGCAAACGTAGGAAACCGACACCGTGGTGGCATCCAGACGAACTTCATTACAGGGTTCCTTTTAGCCCTCTCTGATTGCAACTGAAATTATTTTAATATAGAAAGATTGTTCTTGGCCTAAGTGCCTGCTTTGCATACATATGGTGGTGCCACAGTCTAACTAAAAAGATACGTGCTACAATTTTCCTACTACAATCTTAGTTTTCTTCAGCTTACTATATTGGCTCTACCTATCATTCATATCTCAGACAGCTGAATATAATAAAAATTTATACTTAAGAACCGGTAATCATAAGAAAACCTAATCTTCAGCTAAGAAGGTCCCTTGTCTGCAAATAAATACAGAAAAATAACTTCTGGTTTTTAGGTTTTAAACAAATAAAAGGACTGGCAAAGTTCACAGCACACTAGCACATATCTACAGTGTATATTATGTCCGCATCAATATTTTTGCAACTTGGAAGATATAGGGACACAAAGCTGCCCAACTAAACCAGCTTTACTGACTGAAGGATAGCACCAGAAGGAAGGATTAATTTTCAAGTAGGTTCAGCAACAAACTAACTACAACAGAACCACTCCATCACCAACATAAGCAAAACACTTTTTAGAAATGGACAACTAAACATACCCCTTTAATACAATCATTGCTATAGAAAATAGCTTGAAGAGTAACATGACCCATTATTTTTCCTGATACATGTTTGTCAAGTCTAACAAATTTCAGAATGGCAAAGGATTGTGGATTAGCTTAAATTCTTGGAAAGCCTAATTAAGATTCTCTAAGATGGATGGTCAGAAATTTTGTTCCAAGTTTCTGTACCCATGCTGCTTTGGTTGCAGAAAGAAATTTTTTTATTTTTAACAGAAACCAAGCCAAACCAACTAAGTCTGATAAGGCAAAAGCAAGAGCAGCAGAGCATGTTTACACAGTCATTCTTGTCACTGAACTATGTTAAAGCTTCTCACACCAGGTAAACCTGACCTTTGTGACTTATGCAGAGGGAAATGTACTTCATGCCAAGTATGATCAGCTTGAGAGATGACACTGCCAACGCCCAATACTTTGGTATTAAGTGCTGCATTCTCTAATGTATAAATTAAGGAGCCCAATTAGCATACACGACCTACAATTATACTTTCAGTCATCTCAAAAAAAAAAAAAAAAGAGCCTCTTACCCATACTTTCTTACACCCATTCTGCTTACAACTCAAAATAGAAAAAGTATACATAGTAGAACAAGGAGCATAAATGTATTATCAGCTTTTGGCTAAACATAATAGCAAGAGCTGCTGTGTACCACTGCTAGCATTACCTAGCCCACTTGCCAGTAATAAGTCAGTACAGCAGCTCAGAGGTTCACTATACCACTAGCTGTGCCATTTTCTGCCATTTACTCCAACCCAGAAGGTGACAGACAGTACATGCCTTTCCATTACTCTGGCTTAACACAAATAATAAAACTGTTTTTCATGCACTTCACAGGTTTAAGCAAGTATAATACGTAACAGAAACATTCGAAGGGACCACAGGAAAGGCTAAGTTACAGCACCATTGAAAAAAAGATCATAAGGAAGTTTAATGTGTGGGATATCTGAACTAAAGCTAAGTGTATACACAGGACAGTCAATTAAATCCAGTTTTGAAAGTGTGAAAAACAATGCATACCATAAACTGCAAGTTACTCATACACACTGTGAAGTCGTAAATGGATGCTAGCCATTCAGTAAAGTGATTTGGGCATTGTTTTGGAAGTTCAGTTAAAAAAATTGCCTACTGCATTGTCTCAGGTTAAACACAAGTTGTTCCACAAGCAGCAGACTAATTGCCTATAAACATGCCCTTTCTCCCACACTTCTTACCGAACTCCCACCGCTCCCACAAAAGGGATCCCCAGTTCTCCCTGCTGAGTTAACAGAAGACAAAATATACTGTACTTAGTCCAGAAAGGTGTATGCACCAACACGCTTGCCAGCATTTCTGCACTGACTAGGCAGACAGTTTTAAGCAAAGAGAATTACATGGGCTGAGTTCTGCTCTGCTTTCCCCTTGGGAAAGCTCTGCCTAGGAATTGTCTCCTCTATTCTGTTCCTAATTTTCATGAAAACAGTAACAAATTAATCCCTTGAGACTTTTAGCATCTTTCACATATGGTTGAAATTGGCCATCAGATTCAGAAGTTAATGGTGGAGATGGAAGGGTTCGCAGATGGCAATGACTGTCTTCTGTGTCCATCGTGCCTATTTTTCCCTCCCTTTTCTCTCAGAAATAAGAAACAAAAGAGAAAATACAATATACTCAGCAATGCAGAAGGTAGACACCTTTAGATTTCAAACCAAAAAACATTACTTGATGCAAATCCAAGAAGGCAATTGACAAAACTGACACACCCCAATGACTTGGGATAAAACGCCATCACCACCCAAAACCCTTGTGGTTTCCAAACTTACGAGACTGAAGGAAAGGGAGGAGGGTAAAGGCATTATCTAAATGACTAGGTCTCTCATTCATTCTTACAAGAGAGAACAGATATCTTCAAAACTGCTACCTGTAACTACGCTTTCTTTATCTCCCCCAGCACAAAAACTTCATCCCGCCACACAAGTGCAGGCACTCCTTCTCCAAACAAGTCTGACAAATGTAAGACACCATCTCTGTCTCACTGTCTAATATGCCTTGGTTCTCATTCCACTGCAAACCAGACCGAATCCTTGATCCTTTCAAATCTCTCCTGTCCTGCTAGCCTTTCTTCGTCCTGGTCACAGACCCAGACTGACCTCTCCTATCAGATTCCACTCCTGCTACTCAGCCCAGCTCTGCAATTAACAGACACCCCTTGAGTCAGGAGGGCACCATCAGAAATGGAAATTTTAGGAAGAACCTAAGTTTTCAAAAGCAGTTTTTTAAAATTGCAAAAACTTCATTTTAAAACACTGATAGTCAACTCAAGCTTCCCGTGGCAAATTACCGTAGCCAAGGTTGGGACACTAAGCGTCAACATATGAACTTACCAAGACTGATGTTCCCTGGCAAAGATGTTCCTGTGTGTGTACTCCACGCTGTATGCTCAGATGTATTGCCACATATTAATCAAGGCATATCTTAAACAATCTTGCATTAGAACAGAAGGGGAAAAAACTGCTCCTGTTGCATTATGAAAAACATGATAATTAAGCCCTGTAACAGGACAGGCTACCTAGACAGGCTGTGAAATCCCTCTTCACTGGAGATTTTAGAGATGTTAGACAAACACTGTTATCTGTACTTATGCAACCAGACCATGGAGGAAACAGAATTCACTTCCAGCCTTACACTTCTGTGAACTTAACTTTCAAAGAAAGGAAAAAAAAAAGAAGAAAAAAAAAACAACAAAACAAACAACCCACAGAAAATCAGTTTGAGTACTGAAATGACGGTGTTTTGGAGAACAGTTCTTCTATTTCACTTATTTTTAAATTCAAATTCAAGCAGTGAGCAGTTCCACTAAGTCTATAGGCTTAATAAAATTAATACTTAAAACTGCCTGTAAGCTATGGACACATTCCTGTCCTACCCAACATAAAGCATCACCAAGCCTGCTTTATTCAGGGCATAAACATTTTGTTCTGAATGAAACTTTATACACCGCTTACACACAGCCCTGGCTGGTAAAGCTAGATTCTGCTCAGAAAATGACAGCACATGCTCATGGAGCAGACAGACTGAGTCCAAACACAATATACTCTAGTGACAGTAAGCCATGCACTCCATTGTGAGGAATAAAACATTTCTGAAGAACCTAACATACCAACTTTCTCATCCCTCTGGTCAGAAAGGCAGAGGAAGGTGGTATCTGCCAAGGAAACAATGCCACTGACTATACAGGGTACTGAGAAATAATGGAATATAAAAAGGCAGGGGGGACAATAATGTAAAAGTCAACAAAGAAATTATTTTTTTAGAGAAGTTCGTAATATGTGCTAGAGAGGTGTCATCAAAACAACCACTTTATATACAGTTCACCATAAGAATAATTACAAGAAATACAGTTATGCTTCCCTCTTTGTCCAGGGTGAAGTGAGGTTTGCCTTCCTTCATCAGCGAAGGATAGGCAGAGAATCTAGCCAACCTTTTACATGTGGTTCCTTTGAGGGTAGAACTATTCATACTGAAGCAAGGTATCTGTGTAATGTCTCAGGGCTTGAAATTTGGGCTCCTTGGCCATCAGATGAGTGCAGCTTCCATTTCCTCACAGGCTATGCCTACACTGCCCAGTGCGGTACAGAAGTACTGAAGTTCACTTGGAAACTGGAAGCAGCTTATATGAGATATCACAGAGGTTCATACAGGCTGATCTACCTAATGGAAGAAAGGCTTTTCTCAGCAGGGTGAATGGCTCAGTGCAGCATCCTGAGCTTTCACAGCTACACTATTTCTTTACACAACTAGACAGTTAATGAAGCCCTAGTCTGGCATACACACTACACTTGTACATGTAGTCATCCATCAAGCGTACCAGTCATGCCCCTCAAGCAAACAGTCTGTTTCCATCTGCTAGGCTAATATTTCTGAGACAGCTCCCAAGCCAAACAGAAAAATAAATTTAATTTTTAGATCACATCTGAATGAGCCATAAACAACGGGTATAGCTCAAGTAAAGAAGTAGACATTGGGGTGCAGATAGGTTTAAAAAAACCTGTTTAATATGCAAGATACATAGAGTCAGTTACTACGCTGAATTAGAAGAACTGAGTTGAATAGCCAAAGGAGGCTCTTCCTCATATCAAACAATTGATATTTCAAATAAATTATGTTTAGACACTAAAGTAACTTTAACAGGCAAGACAGAATTGGATAAAGATGCTTCAGTTCACTCATTTTAATTAATAATTAAAATGATCATTAAAAAAAATACTTCAATCTCTATCCAATTCCATTCACACTGAAAATTTTGCAGCCCTGTTGAAACGCATAGATACATACTCATGGAAAGATTCCCAAAGATAAAAGGATATTCTGTTTGCTTTAATTTTCACCTCATACTTTGCACAAATAATTTACACATTAGACAATGGAATGCTGTCTACCCTGGATATGTATAAAGAACGAAGAGTGGTTTAGTATTGCACATCACAGACAGCAAGCAAGTGAAATGAGGAAAGATTGTATCTTTAATATCAAGTCCATGTGAACACCCAAATAAAATTCTTTAGCAATATTGGGGAACAGCTCAAAGGTTCACCAACCACCTCTTCAGGCACAACCCTCACAATTAACACATCCAAATCATCTAAAATATAAGGGCATATAAATATGTCTCATAGTTCTAAACAAAAGATTTAGAAAGAAGTATTTCAAGTCATTTCAGAAATAAAGATCAAAATGGCACAAACCATTTTTTTCCAATATAACTTCTTAAACCTCTCAAATTTTTACCTAAGACTAGTATCCATAAAATGCCCTTACTGTAGCATTTGTCTTTACAAGGACTAATATATGATTTAAATACAAATTTACCAGACACCTGTGCAGAACTGGATTTTATGGAGGAAGCCGGTAGTATTTCCCCCCTAGTAATCAGCAAATTCTGCATCTAGAGCTAGTTCTTTATTATATCTTCAATTACAAAGGTGAAGGAAGAGCCACCTTCGTTCTTCATTCATATTCCAGATGACGAGTGAAACTGTCATCTACAACCCCACTGTAAGATTTTTTTTGTTGTCTCCTTTATGCATCTTCACATCTTTCCTTTCCTGCCCATACTAAGCCCAGGTCTTTGTGGAGCTCTCCCCAAGGAGGTCCAGATAGCCTCCTCCACACAGAAACTAACAAATCTGTTATGAAAATACTTTCCCTCTGACACCATGATTTTGCATTTAGAAACACTCAGTTCTATACACTGCTGAGCTATAGTATCCATTTGCTAATCAGAAATAAGAATTAATAGTGATTTTCAAAGCTACAAAGGCAGCATTTTCACTCTGATGGGAGCATACAGTTCATACTCTGGGGGAGGGGAAGAGAAGAAAGAGTGTTGGCTCTTTCATGAACATAAAAGGGCAGAATTACACATTAGTGTAGCTTCCCCATATATACACTTTTTTTTTTTCTGAAATGCAGTGTGAACTTAAAACCAACCATTAGTTACTTTAACTAAAGCTCAAATCATCCATGTAATTACTTTTACAGAGGATTATGACCAAGGTTTTTTTAAAATGTGGATTGTTGAAATTTCACAATTAAGAAATAAATCACAATGGGAAAATAGGTTCCTATTCACAAAACAACCAAACAAGCTGGCATCATTAATACCCTTTTAACAAGGCAAAACCAGAACTGAAATACTGGGAATGCTGTTGCCAGGTCAGTATTGAGGTGAATTGGCAAAACCATGCAAATGGGCTTGTACCGCACCTGCCCAGCCCTTGGCCTGGTTCAAATCCATACTCGCTCGTTCAGTAACCCTCCTCTCTCATCAGGGCAGAAGAATTAAAACTCCACTGAAGTTTTCACAATGGGGAAAAAAAAAGCCTACGTTTTTTAAAAATTATATTTGAAAGAAAAGTTGAGAGCTAGGCATTCTTGATTCATATGTGCCTTAATACCAGGACTGTTGACCTTCAGAAGTCCCTTCTTCCAGAAAAAAAGAAGAAAAAAGAAAAGAAAAACACTCTTCAAACTACCACAGAGAGACGCTGCAGACATCAATCTAAAATAATGGCAGTCAAAGGTCTGGATGATATAGGCAACATCAATCTTTTCATTTAAATATTTTCTCAAAAGAGACCTCTTAAAAAGCAGAAGCAAGAAAATCAGGGACTATCAGTCAGAGTGATGAAGAAACTCCCTAAACATGTATAATTTCCAGGATTTTCCTAATAATAACACCAAGTATCTTCAACTTTGACAAATAATCCAATTTTAAAACCTCACTGAAATGTAATATGGAACCTACCATCAGCTTGTTGGGTCATCTTAGCAAGATACAGCAATTTTCTTACAAAGATTGATTTATGAATTATACAGATCAGATTACAAAATAACACTAAAAAAAGCAAGCACTGCAAATTGGATCCCGATTACTAAAAAGACACCGAAGTCCTAGGCGTCTTCCAAAAGCACTGGAAAATGCATACTGCAAGAATTGGTATTAGTGCCTAACAAAGCTGGGTAACACTCAGAAGGCTCCAACATGCTGATCTGTCACCATGACAGAAAACCAAAGGATGCCAGACCAACACACACCTCTCTTGCAATATCACGACCAAACATCCTACATATCTGACACTGAGCTTCTGAGCAAAATTAAAAATAGGTCTAAAGTGTCCAAAAATATGAACAAGGATGCTCTTAGCATATATGCTTCCAACTTCTTGTTAAAAAAAAAAAAAGAGTACTCTTCAAGATCTTTCAGCATTCGTCAACAGTGTTTTTTATTACTGTTCTATAATCACAAGTGACAACAGAAGTAGCTAAATTTTTGCTTCAGATCTCTCCTCCAAAAAAAAAATATATACATTACAGTAAGTCTGTTATAAAACTACAGCACACGTTTAAGGCCCCTAAAAGCACGGACGCTGATAAAATTAAAAATGGCTGTGCCCAAAGATCCCACAGCAAAACAGGCACAGCTCTACTAACGATTAAAATATATATTAAAAATTCCTGCATTACCTTACAAAGGGCAAGGTATGCAAAGCAAAAAGATTATATATTTTTCCAAAACTGAACTAAGTTATTAGACAAGAGATGCAGATCTAGGCAAAGCATACGTCTTGAATGCAGGTCGAGTTCATTTACACAATAAAGCAGATTTTATTCTCCGAGAAACCTAACGAATCGGGATTTCAAAACTTTATCGGGCTTCGCCGCTGAAATAGATGCACACCACTTTTTAAGGAGACACAGATGTGCCCAAATACCAGCGGACCCCACCCCCCTTCCCTCTGCCAAAATGGCTAGTTCGTTACACCCACTGGCTACTTACCAGCCGCAGTGCTGAGCAGCAGGGTGGCACTGGAGAGCAAGAGCACCAGCACAAGGTGCTGCAGTGAGGCAGTCATACCTGGGGAAGCCAAGGATCGAGGCAGAAGGAGGGGAAGAAAAAAAAACAAAAAGAGGCGAAAAAAACCCCGCCGAGAGGAATTTCCTCCTTCTTTCGCACAGCCTTCCTCAACTGTCTCGGTTTACAATCCCGTGTGGAAAGGCAAATGGCAGATGAGAGGAGCCGTCTTCGCTCTTACTCCATTACACCCGCCCGCCTTCATGCCTCGGGAGTCGGCACCGCTCCGCGGACGCTGGGGAAGCGCCTGCTTCTGCCTCCCAGCCCCGAGGCATCTCCCCCCGCCGAGGAACGGCGGCACGCTCCCCACCGAGCTGGGAACCGAGCTTATTTCCCACGCAGCTTCACGATATCGAAGAAAGAGCCCGGTTGGGAAGGAAACATAATCCAGACGCGAGCCCGCGCCTACAGCAATGTCAGTCAGGGCAGCCCCCGTAGGCTGACCGAGGCGCGGAGAGCAAGCTCTACGGGCTTGCGGCAGAGCCGCGTCCCATCCCGTTAAAGGTCTCTGTCTTCTCGGTGCCTCACACGCCCGGGAAGGCGGCGGCGATCCCCTCAGTCCCTCCGCGGCGAGGCGCGACCCCCTCTGCTCTCACGGCGAGGGCTGCGGCTGCATCTCGGCCCATCTGTCTCCCCCGCCGGGCAGGCTCCACCGCGCACCCCCGGCCCCCCGCCCCCCACCACAGAAGCGACGCCACCCCCGGCCACCCCGACAAAGGTGGGGCCCGGAGCGCGGGGCGGCGGGAGGCGAGGCCCCTCCTCGGCGGCTCCAGCTGCGAAGGCACCCGGCTCCCCTCCGCGGGCGAGAGCGCGGCGGAGGCCCTTCCCCGCGCCGGGGGAAGGCGGTCCCCCCCCCCCCCCTCCTCCGCCTACCCTCCCCGGCTTTCCACAGCGCCAAGCAAGCCCCCGGCCCGGCCTCCTCCCTCAGGTCTACCGCTCGCCGCCGGCGGCCCGGGGAACGGCTCAGCCCCTCCGCGCCGCCAGCGCCCGCCCCGCGCCGGGCTCGCCGGCGAGGGGCAGCTCCGCGCCGCTCCGCCTCCTTCCCGTGCCCGCCGCCGGCTGCGGGCGGGAGCCGAGGGCCGGAGGTCCGCCCCCGCCGCGGCTCGCGCCCCCTCCCTCCCAACGGCACCAACGGCTCTCCCGGCTCCAGACACAAAGGGGAGTCGCTCCAACTGCCAGTCTGGGCGCCCGGCCCGCCGCGCCGCGCCACGCCCCCCCGCCGGCCAGGCCACGCCCCGTGCCCGCCGTCAGTGGCGGGGCCGGGCGGCGCCCCGCCCCCTGCCCGCCGCGCCCCGACCATAGAGGTGGGCCTCCAGGTAGGTAGAGAAGGGCCCTCTCGGGCAGAGGGCGGGGCGGCGACCCGCCCCGCCATGTTGTGGGAGGTGGCAGCGGCCGCCCCGGCGTCGGCTGGGGCTGGTAAGGCAAAGGGCACCGTCACGAGTAGGAGAGCTGGCGGCGAGGGGTGGCTTTGTGAGGTAGGCCCGGGCCTCGCCCCGCCTGGCGCGGGTGAAGGCTGCGACGGACCTTCCCGGGAAGGCCGCGGGCGGCCAGCGGCCACCCCCGGGCAGCCTGCGGGAAAAACGCCTGAGAGCCTGTCAGCGGGGAAGCGTGAGCTCAGGACTCACAAAACCGCCTTTAACAAAAAGCCTTTTGCTGGCCCTGAGGTTGCGTCAGCTTTGAACTCCGTGGCCTTCCTTTCAAAAACCCTGAAGCTTCTGCCTCGTCCTCCCCGTCCAGCCCCTGCCGTCCCGGTCCCTGCCGAGCTCTGCCACAGGCGCTGCCGAGGCGACCTGCTTCTGTCTCCCTTAGTCCACCCAGCTCGTGTGGCTTCAGCCACCTCGCTCTCCCAAGCAAAACCATTATCTGCCTCTTAAAGAGATTCTGAGATCTCAAAACAGAGATAAAGTTAGCCCACTGAGCTGTTCGTATGCTTTAACCTTTGCAATATTGCACAGGACCAAGGAGATTAATAGAGGCCAGCAGCTGATGGGAGAACTGCAACTGGAATGTAGCATCTGATGGTCCGGCCTAGCAAGGCTCTTTCAAACCAGTTTTACTGGGTGTAACATAGAAAAAGGTTCTTAAAAATATCCTGCACACAGAAGGCACCTTCATGTCAGGGCTTCTCCAAACGGTCAATTGTGGGAAATGCCTTCCTGTGCCTAAATGCCTACACTGGTTTCAAGAACGGGGTACAAGGAATACAAATTCAAAAATCCAATCCCACGCCTCAAAATACTAAATGCTACTGCATGAAATGGTGTGGTTGCAAATCAGTTATGATTTTAATGATAATAAAAGGCTTCTGCATAACTCCATGCCTCTTCACAAGCCGTAACAGGTGAAATAGGTGTAATCCGATTCTTGCATCATCAAGAGAATTATTAAATACATTCTAATAGGATTTTTATCATTGTAATGCTTTGGCCAGAGACACAGTTTGACATTCCTAGGGTCAAGCTGAGTTTATGTGGCTGATAGTTATAAACATGTTTTAAAAGTTTGTTAAAATATCTTTACTTCCAATCTATGCAGATCTAACATGGATATTGGTGAGAGACAGTAAAATACAGAATCCCAGATTGTAATATGTATTGCCACTTTCCAGAACTGCAACCACATGTTAACCACAGTATCCTTCCTGTTATTTGTGGAATGTGATCTGTCAAGAAATAACCTTTACATGAAAAAAAAAACAAAAAAACCAAAAAAACACTCCCCCGTGCCCGCCTCCCCCAACCCACCCAACAACAAACAGAATAGTTTTACCTCCAAGAGAGGTAAAAAAAAAAAAAAAAACCAGCACTGAGTATTTTTTGTGGGCCCAAAATCCAGCATTCTGTTCTGGTTCAACAAAGACACCAAATTCTGCAACATACCTTCTGCCCAGCTGTACCTACCAATAAAAGAAGCGAGATCTACTTTGTTCAGAGAAAACAAGAACCTAACTGTGTGGGTTGCACAGCACTTTCACTGTCTAGATGGTAAAAGAAAATTACTGTAATTGTTTATGACGTGTATCAAAACCTGCTCAGCCTGAAGTAAATGACAGAAGTCTTGCTTGTTTTAATGCTTCTAGTTTTGGCTCATTAATTAATACTGGGAGTCCTTCTCCACAAGAAATTGCACGAAACAGATATTCTGCCTTAAAATATTTACTTTTCTTTTTTTGCTCTGCAAAATGGACTGGATTTTTGTTCTGTGTTTTCCTAGAAAGAAGGAATAAGATGTGCCGGTTTTAATACAATTATTTCCTCTCAGTTTCACAAAAACCCAGCCCCTGATGAAGAAAACACCCTTGTGAAGGCCATGGGGCTGTGGATCTGCTTCATCTGAGCTTATATCAGGTCCTTCGACTAATTGCCCAGACTTGCAATCCCAGCAGTTTGCAAGATTTTTTCGTCCTTCCCTAACCTATTTTGAATTTTGCAAAAGCCCTTCTCCCCAAAGGCCAGGTCCCTCCTAGTCCAGTGTGACTGCAAAGTCTGCAAACGGCCCCTGGCCATGCACCGATGCCAGCTTGCAGAGCTGGAGCCACTGCACCCCTGTTTGTCTGGAGCTGGCAGGGCCAAGGAGGGGCTGACCCTTGCTTCACCACACAGATGTAGGAAGTAATCACTGCTGTCTAAGCACAGAAGCAGCTTCCTTTTCCCACGGTGATGGGAGGAAACCAGAGATCTAAACTGTCGTAGTCAGACTCATTCATTGTTATGTGCTTGGACAAGAACATATTTATAATTCTTTCTGTGATATTGTTTTATCTGTAAGCTAGGATTTCGCTAGCCTAATATTCAGCAACATCAAGTAAGACCCACAGAAAAATACTCAGGATAATGAAAACTTGGCAGAGCTGCACCACAGTAAATCTGTGGTGCGGGTTCAGGTAAGGGTAGGGGGGAGACAAGAGAAAACTTGTAAAACTTAACAAGATTTGAAAGAAAGTGTTGTGACTGAAGCACTGTATTTCCACCAGGAAGAACTTCACCCAATGAAACAACAATCTTGAACTAACAGAGACAAGACTGTTAAAAAATAGAATGAGGAGAAAAGATCTTATGAAGTAGATGTTCTTTTGCAACTGTGTTGGCTGTTCTTGCAGCCAGGCAAGGGAAAGGCTGTGCCGGGAGGGCAGTCATGGGGCAGGGGGCAAGGAGGACAGCGCCAAAGGAGCCGGGGTATGATGACTGCAAGCTCCCCAAGATGTCAGTCTGATGTGCACCAAGTCCACGGCAGGGCACATGTGTCTTGCCCTTGGGCGTGGGAGCTTTGAATGACACAGCCACAGGCGGCACACTGGGGCTGCCCCTATGCTTAAGTGAGACAGACACTGAGATGAGAAATAAGGCTGATATGCATCTCGGATATTTCCCCACTGTCAGTCATACTGATGCAGACGCAAACATGTTGCTATCACTTGCAAATTTATCACTGTACATAAGTGAAATTAAACATGTCCTTGTTAGCAGCATCTCCTTTAAACAACACACGTCTTTATTTTTAATTACCTGGAATATGGAAAACTGTTTTCATGCTTCCAAGAGAGTATTTGAATCAGTGGAAAGTAAAATGAACAAAGGATGAAGAAAACCAAAATGAACTACCAAACAATAGCTTTAGCCGTATTTCTTTTTAGAAAATGCAAAGTTCAGGCACTTTAAAAAGATTTCTCAGGATAGGTTCACTGTTATCCAAGAGTTTTTCAGCGCTGACGCAACATAACTGTTATCATTGTTAGGACACAGGGGACTGTTCTTTTTGACAGGGCCTTTCATGAAGTCAACAAATCAGTTTAAAACAAGCCATAAATTATATTTGGCTGCCCATCGGCTTGGCCAAAGTGTTCTCAGTGCTGTCTTAAGTGCTGGGGAAAGAGGATAACAACATGGCCTGATGTTTAGCTTTTAGGGGATATTTTGTTCCTAATTGAAAAACAAAGCATCCCCATAGCATTGACTCTGATGCATAAACATATGTTAGAACAGCAATCAAGATGTTCACAGACTTTTCTACAAATAAATACACCCATTCCGGATCCCAAGTAATAGCTTAATAAATAATGGATTTGGTACAGGTCTCCACCACGAATGCCTGCCAATCACTGCTAAATTAGGGAACTGTCAGCAAGATCATCTCCCCAATCTCACCTCCTGTAACAGTAAGTGGTGAGAGAGGTGGTTTCTGATAGCCAGGATCCAAGCCTTATATAGCTGTCTAGATTATTAACATCCTGAATTGCAGCCAGAATGAACTGAAAAGACAATACTGTCTACTTACAGTCTGCTGAGTTAGCAGCTAAAGCTTCAGCCAATGCAACAAAACAAGTAATCACACGCAGACATCATTATCCTCGGAAGTATTCAGTTACTTATTTTATATAGTTTTTCCCATCAGTGTCCAATCCAGGGTGTTGCACAGAGGCATTAATGCACCCCCATAAGTGCCCTTGGAGTTAGAGGTCAGGATAGCAAGGGTGGCTGTGGGAAGACCATAGTTACAGGGAAGCAGGCACATGATATGCAGAAAGAAAAACAGTGAATCTTCTGGGGACTTTAGAAGCAACCTGGACCCAGAAGTACCTTTCTTCAGCGTGGACTTGTTTCCTTGGGAATACAGAAAGGCACCCTGCCCTTCAGAGCCTTCCTGCAACCTACCAGCATCACTTTCACCTAGTCTGAATTATTGTCAGTTTCTGCTCCTTTTCCAGGGCTTGGCTTCATCTCGGGAAAAGAGTTTCCACAAAAGAGGGACAGAGAGACACCAAGCTGTGACTGAAGCCCTGGAAAAGTCATTTGCGGGGAAAAGTCAATTCCTTTCTGTTCTCTCTGACAGGCAGGAAGACCACTATCCATGACGGTCAGTCTGCCCTGCCAAGATGCAAGACTGGCAAAACCTCCTGTGGCATCACATACCAGAGCAGGCTTTCATGCTCACAATTCTACTGACAGCCTTAAGGAAATAGTAAATCGTATTCCCTGCCTCAGAGGGAATTCGTTTCCCCTTCAGTCTAGTTAAATAATCTGTGCCAGACATTACTTTTGGCCTTTAGACTCATAAAAGTCCATCTGAAGGCTGTTATGACTTCATTTTTCTTTGTCTCTGAAGCACAGAAAAGCACCAACTGTCAAGCCTTTGGAAAAAAAAATTTTTTGTGAGTATGAACTAGTAAGTGTTTTCAGACCTGGGTTTTTCTAACTCTACCATGCTGCTGTATAATGTACTGCAAGGTGAACCATACTCTGCAACAAAGTCAGAACAGTCTTTGACATTATCATCCTGCATTGGAAGAGAAGTTTTGTGGCAGCTTTGTTTACCTTTTGACAGGAGACTTTTAATTAATTTAATGCAAAACTTAATTGCACTACTTTTATGGCAGTCCCTGGAAAGATTTATTTAGATATTAAACTTCTTTTCTTTTATGCTGGTCTCACACTCCCTGGTTTTGGTATAGTGAGTGGTTTCCTATGGGGAGCCCATAATTGCATGATCAAAGATGCAAGGGTCAAGCCTGGAAACGTAAGCAGGTGGGTGTGGGACAGGTAAGCCTTCAGTACTCTGGGAAAAGGAGGAGGAAGGTGCACACTGTGGGATAAACACACAAAGGGAATGTTTTTTTATCTGAAAGGATTAGCAGTGAAAGTTAATAGACATTTTTTTATTTCTTAATACACACTATTTCCCTGTGATAATGAACTACCAACAATGTTCGTAGCAGTTGCTGTCTTGTTTTAGAGATAACACTGCTTAGTCTGTGGAAACCTTATCTCCATTTTGGGGGTGGAGGTGAAAGAAACTTTCAAGCTAGCTGTGAGAAGTGCCTCCCACTTTGAATTAAGTCTGAAATCGTACGTTAAAGGCCCTTTACAGCTTGCCTGAATCCCTTGGCTTGTTCATCACAACATAAAATGGGAAATTTGCTGCAGGGTGTTTATCAGTTCAAAACATCACTTATTCATTAAATCCGACAATGGACTTAGTCAGAAATAGAAATGTAATGAGTTGTGTCAGAATCACCTTCTGGTCTGTAGCAGAGGGGTATGTCATCGCTACAGACCTGCAGGGTTTCATTCCTGTGAGCCTTCTCACACTCAGGACATGCGGCTGGGAACAGAGCTCACGGAATCTCCAACACGCTCTCCTCTTACTGTTACCTCCCTTTTTCCTGCTGGTTTTTGGGCGGGCGTTTTTTTGCTGCTGTTTGGGGTTTTTTTTAATCACTCACTACACAAGCTAGTTGGCAGCGCAAGCCAGCGTGGTTTTCAAATGCCACCTTTTCCTTTTTGCTCTTTAATTTCTCACAGACAACTAGACCTAAAAATATTTCTCCAATCAGCTCAATACTTCTAGCAGAAAGCTAATAAAAATGCCCTTTGAGAACAAAATGAAAGCCTCCGATAAATTCCCGGTGGACCTGCACTCAGTTTGGCATGGCGGAGGTCTGGAGGAAACAGCCTGTAAGTGCGCTCATTGCCGGCCATCCTTGAACTCCACGCCAGCTTGACAAGTATCAGACATTCATCTAAAGGAGAAAAGCCATGTCTACAAAATGCAATTGTTACTTGTTATTTTAAATGACAAATTTTAATGGCAAATCAGCCATGCATGTAACCAGTCCCCAAACATCTGAGTGGTGGCAGCGGTGCCACCACTTACCCCTGAGTGACACCAGGCCTCGGAGGTGTGAAGCCTCGGTGTTACTCCACTCCCCAGAGGACACATCATACCCCTTGAATGGCTCTGACATATTCCTTGCTGCCTGCCAAGCCTGGATGGCTGATGGGGATGAGGGCTCAGCCAGGGTTGCATTTGTCCCCTACCTTTTTTTCATCCTTTGTTTGGCAGCTCCTTTGCAGCTGTGGTTCTCCTCCAAGGCTGCTGGTTTGGGCAGTCATTTAACATAACAGGGCACACATCCCCTTCTCTCCATGTCTTCCAGCAGCTGCAGTGCAGCCCTCAGCCTTTGCCATTACCTGGCTCCTTGGTCTCTCCCTATTTCCTTTTCAAGGAGTCAGCAGCAGTGTCAAGGGAACAGCTTTTGCTCAGGCTTCTTACAACAGTTCCCCTCTGCAATGAGAAATCAAATATAAACCTAACAACAAAGCTGCTTCAGGTTTTTTATTCTCTTGCAAAGGCAAAAAACAGTGGAAACAGAACTGAAGCATCTTTTAACTCAAGGCTTGCTGCCACTGCAAGCACGATGGCAGAGGGCCGACCTCTTGGAGCCATTGCTTCCAGAGGAAGGTGCTGCTCTGAGCGTACCTGCTCAGCGTTCCTCTCCTGCATGGGGCCAGCTCCAGGAACATCACCTGGAGAAAGATAAAAGTAAAATTGTTACCTTTTACTATACCAAACAGGAGATTTCTATCCCTTATACTTCTGCCTGTAACATGACATCTGTTGCCTGACGATTTTGAAACTTATTTTTATCTGTGAAGAATGTTCCTTCAGATCAAGAAATGAGTCAGTACCTCTGTACAGCCTGCTTGTCTCTCACAGAGCAATTTGGAAACCATAAACCCAACTAACTGCTTCCCTGAAACACCCATCAAAAATCCTCCTGTTGAAGCAACACAGGCCAGACCACCGACTCCAGCCACCGGCACCTGTGCCGAGTTGCTCATGCACACATCAAGTGTTGAGAGCACAGTTGTTCCCTTCACCCCATGCTATTGACGGTCATTTGAAATTGCAGAGGCTTAAAATGCTTTGATTCACAAATGAGAACCAGGCCCCCAGAGGCCATTTCCAGAGCACAAAGTAGGCTGTGCAAGCCTTACATATGTGGCTTAGGGGGCACAGACAGCCCTCGGACTCTGTGAAACATCTTCCTCAGCTTGCAATTTCAGATTAAAAGGCATAGACATAAATGAGGATGGAGGGACAAGGGGACAGAGACTTCTAAAGGAAAAATTGCACTTCGTTTCCACAGCAAAGAGTTTGTAGTTTTGCTACAGATGAAAGCTCATCAAAAGCAGGAAGGACAATCTCACAGAAAGAAGTGCCACAGGAGGTGCTTTATGTTTCATAAGTTTGAAGGAATTTTTCCTTACCCCCCACCCCCACTGACCCCATTTGCCACAAAACAGTCGTGATGTTTTGCATATTGCTTCTCCTCTCCCTTTCTTTTCCTCGCCCTTCACCGAGTTCAGTAAAATCAGTGTCCGAGCAGGGTTTACCCTCTCTAGCATTTTTTTCAGTTTTGCTTTTGTATTCATTTACTTTTAACCATCCCCCCAACTTTGGAGAGGTTCCATTTAGCAAAAGGAAAAACCACCTGCCCTGCACCTCTGCCGCCCATAACTCTGCTGAAGCTTTCACATCCCCAGCGGCAGCAGAAGGGTGGAAGGGGTGCAAAGCAAGGGCCGACAGAAGCACCGACCCTGAACTAAATGTTGAACAGAAAGAAGAGGGAAGTTATGGGCAGGAGAGAAGGGAGCCAGGGAGGGAAAGGAGGACAGAAAAAGCTATAGGAGAGGAGTAAGCAAGTTAGAATTTACATTTACTGAGTAACAAAATGAGGGATGCTAAACTCAGACCTCTAATATCTGTGACCAAACCTCACTGTGGGTTATCGTTTTACTGGGAGGCAGCTAATTTGTACGGTAATAGAGTTGCTGCGTGACACTGTCCCCACCAGTGCTCCCATCAGAGGTATAAACAAATGGCACTAGAGCAACAGGAGAAATCCCACAGATGAGGAGAACAGATCGAAACCCCACAGATTTGCCTTAACAACAAGAAGGTGCTGGTCTGCCTGCCCAGGAGTCCTCCCCCAGGAGATCTCCCATCTGCGCCTGTGAAGGGAAGCATGTTAAGTTAGAGTAGCGATGGTGAACACCTTAAATCTTTACGATCTCCTGGGATATGAGGCCATCGCTGCAGCCACCTGCCTGGAAGGACTGAAGATCAGCGCATGCAACCAGGGGGCATAGGATGGAGAAGGAAGCAGGCCCCCACAGAGGCCAGCACGCAGACATGACCTGCTGGCAGCCCCGTCAGTCATTTCCCCAACTCCCTCTGGCCACCAAGCAATCCCCACTCCAGCATCCCACGAACCCCCTTCTCCCTCGAAGCAGACCCTATCCTCCCCTCCTTCCCCTGACCCCCGGCCCACCCTCCCTCACAGCCTTCACCCTCCCCAGGCGCTTCCACTGCTCCCTTGCCGTGGTTTCGGGCTCACCTCTGCCCCTCCCCGAGGAGGCAGCCTGGGCTGATGCTTGAACGGAGGGCGACCGGCCCCGGGCTCTGCCTCAGCTTCCCACCCAGGGTCGCATCCACGCGCGCGGTCCCTGGGCGAGGCGTGGGCTCACAGGGCACACGCTCCCGCAGCCACCCCAGCGTGCAGAAGACACGAGCACCCGCAAGCCCTCCCGGCCGCTTGGTTGCACCCCTGAACAGTGCTGTGCTGGGCCAGAGCTGGACAGGGGCAGAGCTCAGCAAAGGGCTGCCGAGCATGAAGCCCTGCTTCAAATGTCCCCAAACTCAGATAACCAAGTGCAGGCACCTGCAACCGTTGCAGAGCCAGAGCTGGGCTTCGCTTTTCCTCTGCATCCCGCAGCTGCCCGGCTCCTTTGGCCCAGCCCCAACAGATACAGACACAGTGATGGGGGGGGGGGCAGCAGCAACGCTTTGGGGGGGACAGGGGAGACAGGACACGATGACAAAAGACTCCTGCTGCTGGCCACGCTGACATCGCTGCACTCAGATGCAACTGGAAAAGGCTCAAAAAGCCAGCAGATAATCCTCGGCTCAGAAGGAAACAGCAAGTCCCATGTTTCTCTCAGCTTAGCCAAAAGCTGTAAAGCAGATTCCTCCTGCCCTCCACTAGCGTTCAGCCCTCCCCTGCGTGTTTTGTTGATGAAATCTCTTACCCCAATTTGGGAGATAGCAGTTGCTAAACATGCTCTGCCTTGCTACCAGAAGAGTTTCTGACCTTGTCCTGTCTTCTTCTGGGCGTTTGGCAAATACTTATCAGTGCTCGCAGTGACCTCCAGCCAGCTGGGCAGAAAGCTTTGGAGCCAAACACGTGCACAAATAATTCCAGGGGCAGCTGTTACTACTGTATTATCTCCTTCTGTGGTTTCTACAGATACAAACAGTTAATACATGTTGCAGTTTGCAGCCCCTTTCCCTTTAGCACACCAAGGAGCATCTTCCTTCAACTTGGGGCCATTAAACCCATCTCAACAATGGGGGCCTTCAATCTGGTACTAGTCTGTGTTGCCAAATGTATCTTACCCTCAGATGAAACAGAGCCCAAAACAGCCGAAGCCACAGATCACAGACCTGCCATCTTTAGCTGAGAAGGTCACCATTTAATCACCCTTCCCAAATTAAATGGAACAGAGGCCGCTCTGTGCATATCCAAACATAGCACCCCCTCTCTTCAACTCCTCTGGCCTCCCACAGCTCAGACGCGAGGTGTTTTTTCACCCTGACACATAAAGGTCCAAGCCTGATCAGAGTTCATTCAACCCGAAGAGCAGCAATGACTCGCTTCCAAAAAATGAGACTATTATGGCTAGAGACTATTATGAAAGCCTGCATGAAGCTGAGACCAGATGTGCACTCGACTCACTCCAAATGTTGCTTAGAGCAAAGCACTGGTTTGTTTTGGTTTTGTTTTTTTTAAAACAAAACAGAACAGAGGACTGACAGGAATTAGGCCTCATCTGTAACAAAGATTTTCTGATATTTTTTTTTTTCTGCACTGCCATTACAGATGTGTAGCTGGGCTGGGAGCACACACCCGCCGACAGTGCTGCAGCGGCCGCTGACCTGCCAGGGCACAGCAGCTCTCAGAGGGTGGATGAAAACATGGAAAGACCCCTTACACAATAGGATGGAAGTGAATGGGGATCCCATCCCATTTAAGTTCAGCTCCAAGAATCAGCTTCTTGTTGTTGCGAATTTCTGTTATTGTTTCAGTAGGATACTTTGTACCGTCCCCTGGAAATCAGAGCGATCGCGTGGCTGTGATTATTCTTTGCCTTTACAGCAAACCTTTCATCAGAGGATCTCAAAGCAACTTGCCATCAAGAACGGGCACAACCTCACACTGTGCCTGTGCAATAAGTGAAGGATGGAATAGATTAACTGCTTAAAACCACACAGCAGCTCTGTGGGATGAAAGGAAAATAAGAAAAATTATATATACATTTGAAACTGTACAGGGCTTTCTAGAGAGGCAGCCTGGAAGGCTGCCAGGATGCTGAAATTGCCACCCCTACACAACCACAAATACTATGGAAACCAGCAGGGCACTGGCAGGCAGGAAAGAAAAATCAGCTGAAAAATGGCTTTCCATGAAACTTAGGCCAGGCTGGGACGCTGCTCCCCTCCTCACTGAGGGAAGACTACGTGCCCAACCACCAGTGCTGCTGCCAGTGGGAGCAGGGCTCCAGGAGGGAGTAATTCCCACTAATTTCCCAGCCTGGGGTAACGTTGCTTTCCTGATGGCAGCCAGCAGATGACAGCAGAAAGAGGGATGGCTGAAGACTGCCACATCATGTCAGCTGCGGTACGGAGGTAATGGAAACCCTGAGTGCCAGGTAAAGCTTCAACATGTGCTGGGAGGTGTAGGAAGATGAAAGTAAGTTGACACCTGAATGAGGACAGGGAAGGAACATGCACGCGCAAGCTCCTGCATGCCCTCTCTGGTGAGGCATGATAAAGAGGCATGAAACACTCAACAGTAATAGTAGTTTTCCCCCCCAAATACCAAGAAAGCTCAAAAAAGGATTCCTTTAAGCTGAGCAGAAGTAAGGAAAGGGAAGAGGCCTGGGAAACAAAACCAAAAATAACAAATGAAACTGAATATAACAGGAATAACAGAAGTAAACAAACCCAGACAAGCGGTGGGGGAGGAACGAACATACTGTTAATCTGTCAAGTACACCGTGCGCACATTAAACTATAGAGTAAGCTCAGAGAAATATCTAGCCTCCCAGCTGAGCAAGGACACCTGCTTGTTACCAAAGAAAACATATCCCTTAAAAAGTTATACTCTTGGCAAGCCAAGCCAGGAGGAACCTGGGCATAAAACAGCTGTACTCCTTCAAAATGCTGCTAAGAGGAACTGCAGCAGTTTGTGAGTATGCTGGATATGGGGCAACCAGTACCAGGCTTGGAAAAAAAACAGCCCAGTGGAGATGAGAGGCAGGTAGAGAGACAGACACAAAGCTCTCCCTCCAGCTCTCAGCAGCTGAAGGGTACAGAGGTGAGATGCTACAGACCCTAGCTGGAACAGAGGTCGGGGGGAGAGGGCAGTATTTTACAGAAGAGCAAAGACGACTGAAAAATCCAGAGAAGCAGTAGAGCGCCATTTCTGTCACACTAAAATGCACAAAGCTAACGGGCCTCCCAGTAACCACGGGGGAGGGCTGGGAGGAGATGGGAGTGCTGCCACAGCTGGCCCCGATAAGTCTCTATCTAGGAACAGGCAAGGGCTGCGCAGCTGGCGCAGGACCACGCTCACAGC